>NC_050194.1:16268287-16590787 GCF_008315115.2 Sander lucioperca | reverse complement strand
AGAAACCAAGCGCAGTCACACCATAAAACGTTAAGACACGTTAAGAAAAAAAGATCCATATTTTGCCGTAATCCAATGACATGAAAAAAAAGTAATCCACAGCGATCAGTAGATCCACGCCGTTTAAACAATGTGGAATAAAATGTATAAAAGTCCAAATCTACACAAAAGGCGCAATCAGTTAGTAAGCTGACAGCAAATTTATATACATGGCATTTAGGAAACCTTTATTGCAACGTTGGCATTGTAAGATGTCCAGACTAGTGCAACAGTAATTTTCGTTTTTTGCGTCCTGCATATGCGTCGACAATGGTCTCAGGTGAAAGCCAGAGCCCTGAAAAAATATTTTTTTTACTAAAGCAGTAGGCCTATATGAAATCCGATGTATTACCTACTAGCATTTAGTTGTTTTGTGTTATTTAAAATATTTATAAAATATCTGGTCATGCCAGAATTAATTATTCCACTCATTTTTGAAACAATGCAATTACCCATTTCAGCCACCGAGGGGGGGGAAGTGCTCCCCCCCCCGCAAACACACATGCGATCTCCACAGGCTAGTTATCCTCCGACAGACTCTTTTTCCTTTCGCTCTCTTTTCCGCCGGGTGGCGCGCATGCCCGCGCTATTCTCCGACATGCACTCTAACAATCACTGCTTATAGACAGCCTTTTGAGAAATATCTTTATACTGGAAAGCTATATTTATTTTATTTTTATTTTTTATTTATATATTATTGTATTGCCATTACCTGTTTTCCCTGTTTTCGTACAGAAGTTTAGTTTTCTATTTACTGTATATCACATTTCTTTAGTTGGATATTGGATATGAATAGAAGGAAATGGTTCTTCCATAACATTGCACTTTAGATGTGTGTGAATTTCCCACACCAGGAGTAATTTATATAGTTCTATTTTATAGCGATTGATTATCTGTTCAAAAAATGTTCTATGTTCTATGCAAAATGTAAAATGTTCTATTAAAGTAAAGATAGGAAATAAATATTTGTGTGCGCTGTAAAGTGGTTAGAAAATATGAAATCGGAATCGGCTAAAATCGGTATCGGCAGGTCAAACTCAATGAAAAATCTAGAAAATTGTAATCGGTGCATCTCTAGTGCTTACATATGATGTGACAGAGGTAGAAACCTGGGTAAATGCTCAATATGGTTGATTTTTATTCTTTTTTTCTGTGGATAATGAGCAGTGCTCTTGAATATGCAATCATATAAATGAAGAGACAAAAACTACACATGTTCTTTCGGCGATAACTCAGAGAACTCTAGCAGTTTTCTCACAATTCCAAATTTTGTTAGAACGGATTTTTAGGAAATATCCACTTCCTGAGTTTGGGGAATTGAAAATGAATAAATCACCAACCCCAATGACATGTTGGGCTTGACTCCTGCTCCAGCGAAAGCTCACTCTGGCTCCACTGCAGCAACAAATGCAAACCACATGCTTGTGCTGCGCATCTGCATAAGTACACACCTGTTTAAACTGTGGGCAATCTTTTACCTCAAACAGTAAATTGAGGCACACTCACGCCAGAGGCAGAGCAGCTGTAGAGCCGGTTCAGGTTGGAGTCATTGTAATTCTCCTTGACATAATGTGTGTGTGTGTGTGTGTGTGTGTGCAGGTTGGGTTGTGTGATCTTTATACTCACATACAAATAAGTGTTTTTGTGTGTGTGGCAGTGGGTCTTTCTCTCCAAGCTGGTAGTCAGTGCTGTGTAATTACCTGGCTGTCTGCCACCGAGCCCCACTGGAGCAGAGACAGAAGTGGAGCTGTGTCTTACACAACGTAACGCAGCAGCCCATCTCAACCACTGGCCCAGAGTTTGTTCAGCTTGAGGTCTGGACCCAACATGGGATCTCTTGAGACACAGGCGAGGTCAGGGGAGATTTCTAAAGATCGATGAATCAAAATGTATATATTTAGATACAGTCTTTAGAAAAAATAGGTTTGAAGTGTATCCTCACTGCCATATAATACATTTATATAATACAATTTGAGCTACCCTACCTATGTTGTTGGAATAAAACCCTCAGCAGCAGAAATATACCACACTTAAACAACTTGATTGCTGTCGTCATGATAAAATTAGGACTTCAACTAATATTCATACCAGAAAATTAGGAAAAATGACCATTACATTATGGCGTCCTCAAATTGCCCGTTTTGTCCCAAACCCAATGATATAAGATATGAAATAATATAAAACAAAAAGCAGATCATTTCCACATTGGAGATGTAAAAACAGAAAAGTTTGGCATTTTTGCTTCATTAATTACAAAATACCTAAAATTGTTGATTAGTTTTACATAGACTAATTGATTTATAGAGGAATTATTAATAAAAAGTAAGCACAGGGCCACAGGCCAGAAAATGTTGTGAAATGCTGCAGCACTGCCACAGGGTAAGTGGCAGGTCTTAACTGACAGACACAGACAGAAACAGGGCCAGCCAATCAGAAGCAAGGAGAAGCCACATGACAGATTTATAGCATTGGCATAAAGAACATCTCTCTGGTATGTTACTTGTCTTTGCTTCACCAGCCACTGGGGAACTGATATCTGCACTAATACTGAGGTGCACCCCCTACCAGTGAGGATCAGGTCCAAGGTGCTCAGGCAAGCACATGGCACACGAGCTGCACGAGCACATACTGCAGTGTCAGTCTGCCTCTCCCGCCATTTTAATTGTTATATCTTCTCAGCCTTGATATGAGCAAAAAGGGAGGCCTCGGCAGAACCTGGCACATCAAAGGCTACCTCCCCTAGTCTAACAAGTTGCCTGTCTCTATGGAGCAGCATAGGCTTTGGAGAGCCAGCAAAGGGGATTGGAGAGGCGGTGTGGATTCCCGGCTGGAATGAGTTTGATGGGCTAATTGTAGCCCCCAGTGGACACAGGCACACATCACAGAGGGCCGGCAGAACTGAAGCTGTGGATGAGGAGCTGCAGTTGCTGGAAAATACTCCTGCTAGCTTTCCCCTCTATCTCTGGATTTCTGCACATGGCTCTCTGGTGCCTTTGATTTGAGCATCCTGTCTTGAGCATATGGATGTCAGAAATAGTCCTGACACATATCACTCTTTTTCTCAATGGTTGCCTTATTTATTGTGCTGCACATTTCAGTTTTCTCTTCTTTGGCTATGTAAACCTGGCAACTCCCTTGCGTAGTCCTGCCCATTTTGTGTTTTCCTACAAGCCTGCAGTTTCTTTTGGTGTTTTTCTGAGATGCAGTTGTACTCACTTTCACAATCTTCATCGCAATTGACACTTTTTCCAGGCAGTTGCACACATTAATGATGCAAGCACATCAGGAAGCCTTGACCAAAGTGCATATTGGTTATTACATGTAATAAGCCTTTTGACCGCGCAGAATCTAAAGTTCAACCATAACACAATACATAACAAAGTAACGTAATGCACAGACAAACACCCACAATCCTTGTGCCTTACTACCAACAACATTACCAACTGGCTCGACTGTAGTGGTGATCAAGGCTCTCCGCAGCTTTGAACAGTTCTCCTTTTTCCCCATCTGCATCAAAAAGAAATCAATAGCCGAGACTTTTGAGCGCATGTATCAGCTTTTCCTCCCATTGCACTCCCCTCCCTAACGCCAGTTTGGCAGTTGTACATTATGCCACAAGAGTAAAACACAGTTAAAAGGAGAAAGGCACAAGGAGATGACACCAGCAAGGAAGCGGCTCTTGTTGGGTAGGGCCCTGGCTAGGAGAAAATCAATGGGAGGGAGCACTTCCACACACGGAAATGGCACAATGGGAGGGAGAGGAGGGAGTAAAGATTTTTTGTTTTTAACGGAAAAATGATGCATTTGTTTTATCCAGGGAGATAAAAAGCAAAGACAAGGAGAGAGAAAAAAACACTCTTCTAAACATCTTTTGAAAAAAGAAAGTTCTTTGGTGAGGTTGAGTTGTGTGGTTAAGGTTTGTTTTATCCAACTGTGCGGAAGCGTGTGTAGCTGTCTTTCAGGTCTCTTTTTAGTTGAGGCACAGAAAGACTACTCATGGCATGTTCAAGGGCACTCAGTGGACACGGATGCCCTGCAGGAGGCGGAATTATGAATACAACATGAGTAAACAGACACCTACATATACTATTAAAATAGTAAGCCTAGTACTTTGCAAGAGAGCCTCCTGAGTAGTAATTTGAGCCGGTCTGGAGCAGTTCAACCTTACTCTTCTGAGGGTCATTGATAAAGACTAGAGAAAAATCAGCTCTAATTTGCCTGATAGTAGAATGATTTGCGCATTGACAGTAATGTATTCCTGTGTGCATTCCTCCAATACAACCATTTTAGTATTCAGTTTAGTGATAAAGGATTTTTTTTACACAGCAGCTGTGAACAAAGAATACAATAGCGCACAAACTTGAAACACAATTCCAAGCCTGAGCCTTGAATGGCATTCAGACTTCACTGTGACTGAGCGAACCCATTCAGCGGCAGTTAGAGAGATGGTATCAAGTTGCCTGCAGATGGAGGTCAGTGTGACTGGCACAGTTGGCACCTTGGCACAGCAGCAGTGTGCTGCAGCACTCAGCACCGCAAAGGATGCGTCGACTGAAGGGGGACTCGGGAGCGAAGCGTTTTTCTCACTTCTCCTTTTTTTATTGTCTGCGCTTCCTGTTTTGAAAGCCATTAAGGAGCAAATTTCCTCACAGCGAGAGGGGAGATGAAAAGGCCCGGTCTTTTGAAACATGTCCAAGCACAAATGTGAAAAAGAGGAGGAATGATAGCTATCTGTAAACATCTCTGTTGAGGGGTCGACGGAAAAGGAATTGTGAGGGAATGATACATTCATTTGCGTTTTTTTTTTTTTTTTTTTTTTTTGATTTGCTGATGAAAGAGATGCTGCAGTTTTTGTTCCAAGCCAGCTGTATTGCTCTATTCACAACCACACTAATATATCAGGGTAGGCTCACATAACTACACAGCCACCACCCCCTTTCCCCCTTCCGAAAATGCTTTGTGACATCTGCATCCACACATGTCTGCATTCACTGTAGCCAGTGAGTATTTATAGAAGAGTTGGTTTTGCCATCCATTGATCCCTTCAGGTTCTCTGATCACAAAACTGTACTTTTAAGTAGCTTTTATGTGGCATCATAAAGATAATCTCTATGTATTTGAACTGAGAGCACTCAAGGTTACCTGCAGAACCTGACCTGGTTATGAAGACTTGATCAGGCCCTTGGCGAATCTTTGTAACATCAGTTAGTCATTTCACCTGTCACAGCAGTCATTTCTGTCTAGTATCTGTTTGGTTGGCGTACACTACGTACAGTATATTTACACCAGTTTCCTCTCAGTGGTGCTTGCCTAGTTTCTTAAGAGTAGCAGTAGCTTGGTGCTGCAGACTCTCCTCCTCCTTCCTCTCCTCCCTCTCCTCCCTCCTCTACCCCTCACTGCCCCCGAGCCTGGCCAGTCTGTGCCTCTTAATAAAACTGACAGGCTCTAATTGGGCTTAATTGCACCCTTCGGGCGTCGTCAAAAGGAGTGTTGCTAAACAAACTGCAGGGTCTGCAAGCAGGCCAGACAGTCTACGGCAGCACATTGGCCGCTGAGCTCATGCCTGCATGTATATGTGCAAATTCGCCAAAGCTGTTGTATAAATGTACAGTACGTGTGAGTGTATAATAGCACATTGGGAATGTGCATGAGTAAGCATCAATTGTAATTGCGTGGGTGTATGTGCACTGAGGTTGGAGAGGGATGTAGCAAACCATTCATTCCTCACAGTGAGCCAACTGAACAAGAGCTCACAAGTCTGTGAATCTTATGCATTCAAGCAGGCAGCGTCAGCTGACTGTGAACCTCCATGCGCTCTCTGCCGCTAAATCAACACCGACAGTAAAACAGAGTACGTCTGTGTCTTTGAAGACGTGTCTACAACTGTAGGTGTCAGAAAAGCCTTTTAAATCCCCGCTATTATGAAAAACCCCTACCAAACAAATCCCCGTCTGCTTCAGCGGTATAAGCAAAAAGATGAAGTAGTGCTCTACATCCCAGTAGCACCACCTCCTGGTTAACGGACAATGGGCGACCATGATGCTGGCTCCCATTTGAACATGATCTAATTCAGAGAGGTGGGGCATGCGCTCGCCACATGGGCCTTTGCTGGGTCACTGAGCACAATCGATGGAGAGCTCCAGATGCAATTGAGTCATTGAAATGGCAAAGCCTAACCTTCGTGTGTGTGTGTGTGTGTGTGTGTGTGTGTGTGTGTGTGTGTGTGTGTGTGTGTGTGTGTGTGTGTGTGTGTGACAGAGACTATAAGCCTGTGGTGACCCCTAAAGCTGCAACCCGCAAGGAAAAAGGAGATAATCACATTGAGCACAGCACTGTGCTAAAATTCTTCTGGCCATTTGTTTCCCCTTCTACCCTCTGAGCTATTTACTCATTACAGCCTTTCACAGCCTGTTATTCTTTTTGAAAAGTTTTTGGACTTCCAGTTTGTTTTGAAGGCATACACCTTGATACGGAAAATGCCACAAACAGGATGATTTCTGTTGTGTGCGGCATGCTAGCACGTTATGCCAGGAACGACACGTGAAACGAGGCATCCACAGTGTTTTTGTCCAGAGCTTAAAAGTCATGTAATGATGCAGTGGCTGAGCTGGAGGCCCCATAAAGACTGGAAGGGCCTCATTTCAGTGGCCTGCTGCTGCTTCAGTGCCTGACTAGCAGACTCTGTCACCCCTTCTTTTAGGAAAAGAGGCAGAGCACATAATTAACATATACAGGCCATGGTGGACTGAATATATAGACTGAAAATATAGAGGAGCAGACTAGTCAGCCTCAATCACAGCCTGTGGTTTAGTGTTTGGCTGCAGACAGTGCCCAGACCTGTACGAGTGTGTGTATCAGTGTGTATCAGTCTCTTTGTGTGTGTGCGTGCGTTTGTCTGTCAGCAGTCTGAGCAGCATGCTATAAAAGGCTGGTGTGTCGAGCCATAGCCTCTCTGTGTGTCGGGGTCACAGTGAGCCAAACTGTTGTGAACACGTACACACTCTATGTGGGTATTCTATGTATTTATTTGTGTGTGTGTGTGTGGCATGCAAACCCCGCTCCCTGACCCAAAGTTCCTTCCCCATTTTGTCTCGCCGTATTCATCCCTGTAGTAATATATAATCCTGCTGTCTGGGGCAATAGTGTGTATCTTAGAGGACACATCCTCCTGCTACTTGACTTTACGCCCAGCACACACACACACACACACACACACACACACACACACACACACACACTTTGCCACTCACGCCTCAGTTGTTTCAGTGCTTTGTCACTCTCTAATGATAACTATCCATCAATGGTAGGGGCGTTGCTCTTGGAAATGAAGATGGATTGAATTAGTGTTGAGTGCGCTGGCCACAGTATTGTGGCAGCAACCCGTAATTACACTGTCAGGACCATTGAACCCCCCGTCAACGAGACACTGAACTTAACACATTTGCACCAGTGTTGATTACAAGGTCTCTTAGTCTGGGCAGATTCACATCATGTAGTTCCTAATAGCAAGTGAAAGGCCCAGTCATTTGCGGAGGATTAGTGCACCGTGGTGTCTACGCAGTGGTTCCCCTGCAGTAACTCGACAGCAGTGATTTGACCGATTGGTGCAAATTTACCCATATTGTTAGAAAAATGAAAACGACAGCAAAAGCTTATTGCTGTCTCAAATAAATACACACAATTATGTTTGGAATTAGCCTGCATTAATATATTGTAAGCATTTAAAGAAAAACAGGCAGTTTGGAGCTTGTGGTAAAAAGGGACCCATATTATCACTGCTGCATAAGATCTTGGATGGTGGTGTGTCCTGGATGTGTTACCTTTATGCATGCAGACAAAATGTTCAAGGGACTACTTTTCTGAACCACAGTGCTCGGCATTAGCAGAGAAGCTAATGCCGAGTTTACGGGGGATGTTCTCCCCATGAGACAATGTTTTGAATCTGTATTTGTCTTTGGTTCTGCATTATGACATTGCAACTCAGTTAAAAAAGAAATATAAATGAAATGTAAGTAACTTGAGTTTGTCACAAAGTGAATTGTTTATGCTTTCGATGAATTATTATAATTATTTTTAATATATTTTGTAATATAAGAAAATGCTACCACAGTACCTTGCATAAATACAGTGTCGAGCTTCATGGACTTGCAGATTTTACAAACAAACCTTAGAAAAGTGTTTGGCTGGTAATTAGCTTTCAGGTATCTGCGGAAAACACTGCTGTATTTGCAGTTATGAGCAACAAGACATTCTTGCTAATTCTGAATGGGAGCTGACATTACACCATTGGTCTTTTGAAGAAACACAGATAGCGTTTACAGTGTGGGATGGTGAAGGCGAGTAAAACAAGCACAAACAACCAAACTCTCCCCCCTCCACCACCCATTCCCTGTATCTCCCCCTCTCTGTGAGAAACGAAAATTGGGCTGAAGTGTTTGTTATTAAATACGTCCGGGGAAACTCCAGGAAATGGACTCAATTTCATATAGAGGCGCATGACTTGGAGGATCTTAGCGAACCAATTAACCTCACCTCAGCTCATTAAAAACTCTCCTTTCATGGCCAGAAGCAGAGACTCATCTGCTAACACGGGACATGAAAGCACAAATTTGTCCATCCAAAACTCTTAAAAGTAATTGGAAAGGTAGCTACGAAGGCCAGTAATCTAGTGACACAGCCTAACTCGAGTGAAGTGAAAATAGAGGTGATTATTGAGGACGGATCCATCACACAAATGATCTCGTATAACTCTCGTATAACTGAATATATTATCAATTTTGGAAGGGGAACAGTAGTTCTTAAAGTTGCTCTGTGGGATTAAAACAATTTCACTTAAGGTCACCACATGGTTGAGGGGCCTTCTGAGTGCAACAGCAGCTGGAAAGACAGAAACATCTCCCTCACACAATAGAGGTTAGATAATAGAGGACGTTATATGGTAATTATTATTTTTTAAGATACGTTTCTTCAGAAGCACATAACCTAAATATTGCTATTTTTACCATAACGTATGTTTTGATTTATTTTTTTTTGCTTTGGTTGCATTTGTGAGCTTAGCTCAACACGTTCCATTGTTGCCTGGGGTTTTCTCTTTCAATCTCATTGAAAGTCCATTTGTGTCAGAACATTAATATTAGTCATAACTTAAGGATTACGGTGCAGTAATTGCATGTGCACCGTGCCCTGACTTTTTTTTTCTGCACACAAAACATTTCCAGGCTTTTGTTAAAACTATCTAATGGGTTAATGGCATTGAGAGGAAACCATTCAGCTCTTTCCATGCCAGCATCTGTGTGTGTGTCTGCGTATGCATTCGAGTGCATGTGCGTGTCTTGGCTCGCACTGTGCACACTCATCAAGCCACATGCAAACAACCAATATCTGTCATCTGCATCAAAAATAATTACAGTAAGATAAACACACCATTTGACCATTTTCACAGTGATCTAATCTGAAGCCGGGCTGTGAAAGCACACAGGGGGAGATGATCAAATCCCTGCTTAATGGAACTGATCAGTACTGTGTGTTCAACATTCAACCGACAGCCGTGTTACAAAGGCATCTCCTCGTCTTTCTCTGCATTTAGTTTGCCCACTTGGTCCCTTCAGCCATGTCTATTTAGAACAGAAATTAGGGTAACACTTGCATCTCGTCTTAATTTAGATTTTGACTGTGTGACCCATTTTTTTGGCTGTATACCATGTAGATTACATATGAGACAAAAAGAGCAGGCCTTTTGTCTTGAGTGCAGGATGGCGATGAACTGGGAGTGTATTGGTTACAGCCCTATTGCCCCATGCGTTTCCATCTCCCTTTAGCTAGAAGGCAAACAGCATCCGAAATCTGATTAGCCTCCATTATAAAGAGTGATATTTTCATCCCGCCGATTCTCGGCACTGCGTCAGAGCATTTGGTCGCTTTAATGCCGGGAAAAGCCTGCTCTTTTGACAGATAGTAGATATTCTCACCATCACTTGTTTGGACATTTCTGTCTTTTGTGACATGGAATAAAAGACGGGCAAGAAAATAAAAAGCAACTAAATAATGTCAAAAGATCAGAAATCAATGGGCCGGAGGAACGTGATCCGCACGGCTCAGTGTGCGACCGACCCTCTTCCTCACCCCCCTCGCATTGCGAGTGTCTTTCCACAGCCACTAAAGTTGCTTTTGTTCACCCCCTCGGAGATGTAACTCAAGCATGAGGAAGCCGTCTGACAATGTTTGGATATCGGCAAAAAATAGCCTTTTACTTAAAGGTTACTGGCCAAGGTTTATTGAGTTACATGTTCATCAGTGATGGGAGGCAGAAGAGTTGAGCCATGAGAGAGCTTCATTAATGTGTAGGTTTGTATTTCACATTTTGATGTAACAGTGATGTGGAGTAGCAGGAAATGATCAATGAGGCTGTGGATATAATGGTAGTTTAGATGGAAGTTGGGTTGTTGTTTTTTTATCTAACAGAGCGGCATCTAATCTATACAGTGAAATACGTATAAACTATTTTAAAATAAATTGGAAAAAAATCTCAGCATTGTAAATTGCACTTTATTAGAAATACTTTTTAATCTATTTATTTATTTAAAGGATTCAGTCTTAAATTTGTTGATATAAAGAGACTACATGATTTGTTAGTAATAACCAGTATGCATAGAAACTTTTTTTAAAATTAGTCTTTAAATTGTTTAATGTCCTAAATATACATAATATAATACAATATATATATATATATATAATATTCTTTTATTAACACAGGTGAATATCATTTAATTAGCACAAAAATCCTCTGATAATATCGCTGCAAGTCAAACAAAATGTAATAATACAAATAAATAAAACAAAGTTTTTCCTGTAAAGCATTTTATTTCTTTAATCTGATAATAGCTCCCCTTGTTGGGTAAGAATAGATACTGCATTTATCATCGTCATAGTATTTTTGTTAAAACTGTAGGTCACTAGCAGTCCACTTTATCGCCTTCTTTTCTTCCTAAAGAAATGTTGGACTCCTTTTAAAATGATTTTTACGGGTTACGCTAGAGGTTACAGTATAGGGTTTCAACTTCTGTGGGAGTTGTGATCTGTTCTAATGAGAAAAAGAAAATGCAGCACCACAATGCTTTGTGTCACCCACTGAGGCTGAGAGATAGACAGAGGATTAAAAAAAAAAAGAAAGGAAAAAAAAAAACAATTTCTGGACATTTCTAGGAGATAAATTTAATTTCTTTGCTATTTGGAGGTCTTCTTTGAAAATGCAATTGTAATGAACACATTCAAAACTGGAGAATAGATTTACCCTCGGCTTCAAATAAGTCTGCGTTATCGGACTCTGTCATTCGCTCCTTCCCATTTTCGAGCTGCTAATTGATGTTTTTGATGTTGGCGAGAAAATTGAAGAAAATGTCATGTGTGAACCGGCGCGGAAGTTAATAAGATTGACTTCGTTGACTGAATTCACAATGAGCGAAGGAGAGGCGTGTAATGGGGACTGCTGCGAATTCGCCCGTCCATCTGCCGAGGGATGAAATCGACACCTAGCACGAATGGGCCCGTAGAGGTCGATATGGAGGGATGGAGCATTTGGGATGCCCCCTCCATCTAAAACAAATAAATATATATCTCAGTTTTTAGCGGTTTTGTTTTCCCACTGATTGGAGTGCATAAGCAGCTGTTTTTCCAGAGGGCTCCTGCCCGGGCCCGAGCCCAGCTTTTCGTTGGCGTCGTCTCCCAGAGCTGCCTCCTTCCTCGCTCCAAACAATACTCGTTCTTAATGCTGTTTTGAGTCTGAAAAGCCCCAGAGCTTTACAAAGGTTAGATTAAGATGTGGCTAAAAGATGCACCAATATCAGTTAGGGTCATTGCATATGCTTGGCCAATGTGTAACAGAGCCTGAACTTAAATCCCCTTAAATAAAAGGATAGAAGCACCACCGGGGTCGCTCCATCTTGAGCCATTTATCGGGAGCTGGCTGAAAGCCAAACATAGCCGCTTTATTTCTCATGTTCTTTCTCTTCAAGTATATTTCAACCAATAATCAAATTATTAGTCAGAATTTGCCAATTTTTAATAAACATACAATTCATTTAAAAGTATTTATCTGTTAAGACACATTAACGTAAAGTGTGGGTTCTGCGTTTTTAATTGGTGTACGGATTAGTTGAGTTTGGTTCAGTGCTTCTGATTATTTTTCCTGGCCTAAAGGGGACTGAGCTAAACCCCTAATACGGCCAGCACCCCTAAGCGCTTTTCTTTTTGAAGACACCAAAGAAAAGAAAAAAAAAGTGGCCTCTGCTAGCGTTCGGCCCTCCGAGGATCGTGGATAAGGGACATTATTCTCAGAATAGGCAATTAATTCCGCTGGCAACGATCGGTTAGAGCTTCTTCCCCCACCGCCCCTCCAAATGCCCTCCTCTCCACCCTCCACTCGCCATTTGAAATGCTAACACAATAAAATATTTTTCTATTGGTCCGTGTCCCTCGGCTAAGTCACCCGCCGCGGGCAAAGAATTTCATCGACTGATGAGACCACAGGCATGCCCGATAAAAAGGTTAACTGTACGTGACATGCACTCCAAGTAGCCCGTGTTACCTTGAACTCTCAAGTTCTGTAACTTTTATTCGACTTTTTTTTATTGTTTGCGAGCCTGGGCTTGTTTGGCCGCCGTGTTGCCGTGCAACTGAAAAACGAGGATAACGTGACAGTTTCTTTTTTTATAAAGCAATTTCCTTGTTTTGATTGTGCTTTTCCTGCGCTGGCATTTTGCAGACGAGCTTCTATTGTCCGCTGATTATTTGACGGCGATTTTTTTCATTAAAAGAAAATGGGCTACAATCAAATGCACTGCCTTTCAGATGATAACACAGGACAGTTTTATCCATGTAATATACTGTTTTAGTACGATTGAGAAATTAATTTGTTGAACAGTGAAAATATTCCCCATGAACAAAATGAAATTGATTAAAAAGAATAAACCATTTTTATTTGTACTGAATTATTATTCTGAAACATCCGAAACTGTTTGCTTTCATTTACATTTTCCCTCTACATACGGAGTATATATTTTGTATCCATTGTGTTGGATTTTACAATAGCTTGGCTCTGCTGTGTGAGAATGAAGACAATCCAGTTTGGCACATTTCTTCCACCTTCAGGGATAGGGAAGGTAGAGAGTGGGAGGAGGATTCCAGGCTGTTTTTAAATTGTTAGTAAAAGATATATGGGCACAGCACAGGTATGGCTGCTGCAATAACCCCATTCCCATCTTTCACAAACACACTTGCACACACATACAGTACACACACACACACACACACACACACACACAGAGTGCTGTGCGAGGACTGAGGCAGGTGGCTCCCCATGGCTGCAGCTTCATGACAACATGCCATTAGAAATAGCAGGCCTGTTGATCAATCCTGCCGACATGACAGCTTCGCCGCAAGGCCTGGCTCTTTGAGTGCCGACGCCGCGGCAGCTCCCTCTCCCGTTTCTCCCCACTAATTGGTGAAGGTTTCTCTTATATATGCTCGTGGCACAGGGCTTTTTTTCTCCTCCACCTCCTCCTTTTCTTCTTTTTCTCCCTCTTTTTGCTTTTTTAGCTTCCCTTTCCCCATCCATACCCCCACCGCTGCCACCCATTTTTATCTCTTTCTCTTAAAATATATATTTTTCATTTTTTTCATTTTAACATTGTCACTTTGGAAGTGATAACTTTGGATGAGATATTGCAAGTAGGTTGAGTAAAGGGATGTGTGTGCCGCGGGCACTGTTCGTTCTGTATTTTTTGCGGGACTATTGGAGCTGGGATTTGACATTGACTCTAGGCAATGTGCATCAGCACCAGATACACAATGGGGATCATCCAGAAAAAAATATTAAATCTTTGTCAGGTGAAATGAAGGAGAAACAACCTTTGATACAATGGCATTTTTAATTGCATGGTTTATTTTGATAATTTAGGTACGGCTGGTATAAAAACTATGTCTATAATTAAGTGGCAATGTCATTTACATTGAAACTCATTTATTTATTTTGCTTTTCACAAATGGCTGTGTAGCAGAATCCGTATTTGTGTTTATTTGATTTATCACGTAATCCCTTTCTTTCTCATCAAACAGAATTAAGTTGCAAAATGTCAAAGCAATTGTCAGGAAATGGTTGTGTATTGCTTGCTGACTTGTCACGGCACACAGGGCTGCGTTCTAATTCCACCAGTGTTTCGCCAGTGCATCACTCTTGAACGCCACCCACTCTGAATCTCTCCCAACTAAATAAATGAGGGGGGAGATAAGCACACATTAAATGTTTAACTGTCTCACATTTGTCATCTGTTTTACCCCTCTTAATTAAACAGACGCAGCTTAGCACCGGCACTCCAAGTGCAGACACACTTGCGTGCGCACACACACACACACACACACACACACACACACACACACACTGCCTGTGAGCACTGGAGCCTGAGCGCAAACACTGTCCTGCCGATGATTAATTTAGCCGTTAATTTTTTTTTACCCAGTCTTGCTAAGTTAGCAGCTCAGTGGAGGGCGAACCTGAGATTTTGTTTCTCAGTCTTGCAGGCTGTCTTGTTGCAAATGGAGGAGGAAAAGATACATTTTTGTTTATTTTCTATTTGTTTTTTTATTATTATTATTATTTTTTTTCCCCATAGTGGTTTAAGCTGGTAGAGAGGAAGCATTCTGTGGGCCGGTTGTGATTTGTGTCTGTTTCAGTATATAATAGTGATACACTGCATGTTGAAAACATTAACTACTACCTCCACCCAGTGGCACAGAATGAAAAAAAAAAGGCAGCTGTGATTGGCAGCACATAGTATTTAATGTAGTGGGAAGACTTGCCTTAAGCAAAGAGGGGGATGTATTCACCACACAATAGTAGTGCTATCTACCTCTCTGCATTGTCTCTCTCATCGCCGACCTTATTACATGCCGTATTTGGCATGAAGAATCCCCTTCTTATCGACACTGAATTTTAATGCATATACGCTTAGATGGCCGCCATATTCTAGTAGTTGTTTTGACATCATATTGCATTTTCTGTGTGAGTGTTGGTTTATTATTTCTTGGTGAATCAGAAAGGAGATCTGTCTCCACCACTGTACACTACTGTGCTCTCAACTTGCTGACTGTTGTGTAAAATGTGGTTCGATTGAACATTGTGTGGCACCGGTGCTTTGCCGGTTCTTGGGGCATCAGCAGACGTGGAAAGGGAAAGAAAAAGCAGTAGCCTGGGCCCGGGGTGAGTGGGAGAAGTGAGGAGAGTAGAATTAGGGGGTTCCTCTGAAGCCCCCTCTCCAGATCCGAGGAGCGGAGCGGGGATCAAAGTGGCTTGTTTTATGTGGCTGGTGTGAGACTTTGAAGTCTCGGAGTCACCTACAGCACTCACTTCATCAAGTTCACTAGTGTCTTAATAGCAGATCAATAAGTTTCAAAGTCAGAGAGTTAATTTGATACTAGCGCTGATGTGATCACGCTGGGCCACAGAGCTGCCTGCTCTGCTCGCTCTCGTCTCTCTCTTCCCTTCTCTCCTCCTCACTTAGATTGGACCTGTTTTAGGCTCTCAACTTGAATTAAGCCGCGGTGGGATTCTGTGTTCGGTGCCTATTTTCACAGACAGCCTCGTGTGAACACTTAATCAGTGTCTGTGCTCGTGTCACAACAATTAAAAGATCATTTGTTTAATTAGAATTTAATATACAGTATTCCTTCGCAGCCATTTGAATTTTAAGATCTACATTTTAGATCCATATTTTTTTTACATTAGTATTATAAAGTTGTTATTTATTAATGTGAATTAATACTGTCTGTAATGCAGATATTTTATTTCTATGATATTATGGGCGACAAATTATTGAATTTGTCTTTGCTCAAAATAATTATAATTATTAACGGATTCAAATGAATGTAATAAAAAATTGAATTTATTTTTGATTAAATCCGGTTTGGCTCTCTAATTTCATTACATGTATCATTCTTTGCTGCTGAATTGGATCAGTCCCAATGTAGATGTCTCACTGTGAGATCTTGTTAATATAAGTTCTAAATTGTAATAGCAAATTATGTCTATAATAATACACATTTTAACATGAACTAAATTCATTCGAAAATCGAAAATAGATCGAAATCTAATATTTTGTATGGTACGCTGGAAAACAATTACGGAAATGCCGACGGCTTTTGGAGATTGGAAGAATTACGAAAACGGAGCGCTTTCTTATGCACGCTTTTCATTTTAGAAAAAGGCTGCACCATCTGTATTTGGTTCCGTGACACCAATGAGTCGGTGAGGATGGATCAGCACCTGGAGAACAAAAGGCCAATTTAGTATGTTCATCTAAGGGTTGCTAATGGTATTAGGGAGCCGGCAGGGTGGTCGGCAGGGGCCCGGCACTCCAAGGTGAGCTCGCAGCTTGACCCCTACACTCACACCAATTCACTGGGCTGCTGGCATTAGTGCCCCACATCTGCTATTTGTTTGTGTGCCCCCCCCCCCCCCCTCAGTGCTTTCCCCTTTATTTTTTTAGTGGTACGCTTCAGAAAGGCGCAAGGAGAAAATAAGTTTTATTTTGACCCAAATAAGATTTTGAAACCGGCCGCTCCCCTCACGGAAATCATTGAACGGAGAAAACAAATCAGATAATTGTGAAAAAAGGATGGATGCTGCTTTCGAAGCTTGCCTCTGTGTTGCTCAGAATTTACAATATGTGAGAAAAGAGAAAAAAAGGGCTTTTTAAAATCATGCAAAAGATACAATGATGCTTTGGGTACCAAGGAGTGAAGAAGATGGGATGTGATCTGCTTAATTTTTCAAGACAGGTACCGGTAGGACTGCTTTTGCTTTAAATATTTCAGATATGAGAGAGCTTTTATATTTATTAAAGCATTCCAGAAATAATTTCCATGAGAAAAATTGGAATGACATACATCATTATGTAGAAGCTATTTAAAATTGTGCATTGTGACATATGCGATGAAGGTTTGGAAAATTGTGCAGAGAGCCGTATTTGACTGAGCCGTGGTTCCCGGCGTGAAGCTGTTTCTGTGGGAAGCGGGTGGTGGAGCAGGGAGAAAGCTCCATGATGCTGCAGCGGGCGGTACTGATGGAGGCTGCCTGTGTGGTCTACAGCAGTCGGTGCGCCGCCGGGCTCTGCCGAGAGGGCTGGAGGTCCAGGATTTTAATGAATGTTTTATTTTAAATTTAGCGCCAGCATTGTTCACAGTGCAGCGCTTGTACATCTTTATTTCTATTAATGTTCCAACAAAGGTGAAAAAGGGAATCCAGATCTTCTTGTGAAGAGAAAATCAAGGAGAATAAATCCATTGAATTTCATCAAGAAAAAAAAAAAGGATGTTCTTTGAATTAAAACTTTTTCTGCCATCATCAAAATTATTTGTAATTTATTATTTCAATCCTTTAAAAAAAAAATGGTTAAAATTATGACTCTAAATATTTCTATATTCCGCTCCTTTTTTTTTCTTGAGGTTCCCGCTGTTCATGCACCATGAAATCTTGCTTCATTAAAAGTGTATTAATCTTGTCTCGTCTCATGGGAGTTACCTTAAGATGATGTGTCTTTTTCTTTAAATTGTTGGAGGAAAAAAAAAAAATCTTCCAGATTTGGTCCCTGTCAGTCAGAAATAATTGTGTGCTTAATCTTGTCCCTGATGGATGACTTGGAGTTCAGCAATGGGCCAGCTCCAATGACAAATACAATATTAATATTCATTAACTGCTTTGACAATGCTAATTTTGATGCAGTAGTAAAGGGCCTTCCAAAGTTAGCGGCCAAAGCATCAGAGCTGAGCAAGGTGGCAAGATAATTTGTGCTGCTTTACTGAGCTGAAGGCTTTTAAAGTCTTAAGCAGGGGAAAAAAAAGGCTAGGTACCACAAACAAAATAAAAGAGAAAGGGAAAAAGTTCAGACGCATTGGAAACCAGGACTGTGGAAGTAATACGATCAAGAGACGGCTACACAAATTTGACACCTCCAATGCTGCATCTTTGAGCAAATATTTTTTTATTTAAAGAAAAACTTACAACAAAAAAGGAGCACAACATGGTAAGTCAGCACATTTTTTTTGTTTAATCTTTTTGATCTTTTCAATTATCGCTATTTGAAGATCAATAGTCATTTTTTTCTGCTGTGGTTAAAAGGCTCACAGCGGTGGTATAGTGGATGGTCGGATCACGGCTTTAAGAGTGGGCTTCCTCTCTTCAAGTCACCAGTTAGCCGGGTTGAATTTTCTATTGCCAGCTCTCCTGAAAACCTTACGACGCTTGTATCCATTTATTGGTATTTTTGGTATTGTTTTAACTGCTGTTGTTGGCTTGTTGTGTGGCAGGTTTGAATTGGAGTTGAGGTTCCTTTTCCCCTCTCAGTTGTCTTGAGAGAGTTCAGGCAGGAGAGTTGGAGGTGCCATAGCTGCACTACAATGGCTCTTTTGGTGATAAATGTCTGTTTTTTTTGTCTTTTCTGTGGCAATTTTTTTCCGGGGCTTCCTAAATCAAAAATTGGGGCTACCGACGGGCAGGACTGAGGGGCAACGTGGCTGCGACACCACACACCCTTTGCCCCGGATCGTAATGCTTTCTCTCGCCTTTTTTTCTGACACTTTTTCTGCCCAGTGTTTGTGTTTTTGATTTTGTATTTAATTTAGTGTGACTTGCGGTGAATGGAGCGTGGCTAGTTTTGGGGATTAATGACATGACGAGAGACACCCCGCTGCTTGAGTTTAGCCAAGTTAGGGCAACTCCTATAGACGGCACTCCACTACCTTTATGTCTGCCAAGCCGCTGAATAAAAGCCTCTCTCTTTCTCTCCCTCTTTTTGTTGTTCTTTCAACTTATCAAAGAAAGAGAGATGGACACAAAAGAGCTTATAAGGGGGGATATGAAGATGGGCGAGGGGGAAAGAGGGAGTCCCGGTCAGACGCAGAGAAGAGCAGCGCAGCCTGAGTGTGCGTTTGTATGCATGAGGGGGCTGAGAGTGAACAGCCAGCTCTGGCCATCGCGGTCCCCTCCGCTCTGGGACCTGAAGGGCTGCCGTTCTAAGTTGCTCCAGCATACCTTGGCTCTCGCCCGGTCCTCCAGCCACTCTCTTATCGGCTTAACCCATCGGGCGTTAGCGAGGGGTTGCCGTAGATGAGGTGCTGCCCCCCAGTGGATTAGTGGCTGACATGGCGGTGGGAGTCTGCTTGGAGTCTGTGCACTACCACGAGTGCCAGCATGCTTGTTTTAACCAGGAACCGAGCAGCATCCCAAATACAGCTCTTTTAAATGGTAAGACTTTTCAACATTTTAATTACAGCTGTGCTTTATTTTCTGGTGCTTGTTTGGCTTTAAATATTATGTTTTGATTGGATTTATTCATGGCTATTTTTCTAGGCTCCATTTGGCAATTTATAACACTTATGTTGCTAAGTGACAGATTGACAATTTGGATAATGAAAGGCAGTGTTTGATTGCTTTGTCTTGACAGCCTGACAGGGGAGTATTATTCTAAGACATCAAACTAAATATTATTATTGTTTATTCTATGGTAAAACACAATTACATTAAATCTAATTCATTAATACCATTATTTATATTCAAGCAACTTCAAATATTATATGTTGTATTGACATTTAGATTTTAGGAATTTTGAGCCTATCTGCTATTCCTGTGCTTCTGCTGGCATAAATAAATCAGAGTTAATATTTAATATTTATTTATAGTTCATGTCTAAAAGCTTTAACTATCTGTGATTTTTAATCAACATTTTTGTAAATAACATAATTATACTGTAATAATTATAGTATATGCTAAAAGAGGAGAACCAGGATATGTTTGTTAAAATTATTTTCTCTTTATGGTTTTAGCCTGCATTGTTCAAATGTACCTGTGAAAATAATGAATTTGTAAAGGTCATAGGCCGTTCCGTTTCCTTGTTTTGTAAAAGTTTTTGTTCTTCCTTTTTTTTCTTGTATTGCACACTTTTTGGTCTCGTGCGAACATCTCAGACAGTAGAGTAGAATAGAGTATTTTTTCTCCCCCCTGTGCTCTCTTGTGTTGTGGCGTTGATGCTATTGTGGCTGGGTGATTGGGAGCTGTCCATCACTTGCTGGTGAACTGGCAGTTTACTTAAGAAAGTGCACGTGGGACAAAAGGAGATGGCAGGAGTGTGGCAGGGCGGTTGAATAGAGGGAGGGCAGGCAATTAGCCACCGCCTTGTCGGGGTTCTTTTACTTGTCAAGCTGGAGCCCCGGCGCTATTGTCCAAGCTGTGTAAAGGACATTCCCAGGGCTTTGTTTTGGCTTTAAGGGCCTCAGGACTGCCTGCTGCAGGCCAGGGGAAGAGCAGGGTCCTAACAGTGACAGAAAGGCTGAACGAGTGCAGGAGAAAAAGAAAGGAACTGCGTATTAAGAGAAAAGTCTCTGTAGGTTTGTAGTTGTTTCTGTTGCCAACTTTTCAAATGCCTTAATACAGCTGAACAACATTAATCTTTTTATTTTATTGCCATTGCTTTCAAAGATATTTTTTTCCTTAATTGTTTTCTTCTTCAATAACCTTCATCAGGTTATATTAAAAATATAATAAATGTTAATGTGCTTAGATGGAAATCATGTTTTTCTATAAATATTTAATTTGTCATGGTCATTAGTCAGATTCAGGTTGTTAGATGTTATAAAAGGTAATAAACGTGTGACAAGTCTTGTTAATTATAGAATGTAAAAATAAACGATTAGAAACAGTGTCAGAATTTTCACTTGTGATCATTTTAAATTACTGTGAAAAATACAATTTCTTTGTCTGAGGGGATTTAACATTTTAAAGAATTTTTTTTTTCTATTCCTTTATTAAGCATCTCGATAATATTTCCCTAATATTAAATGTCTAATGTGGGAAAAAAAATCTTTTCCCTCAGCCATCTCAGGAAAAACAATTCAAATATGTTTTTGTCAACACACATTTTTTTAAAGCAATGTGGCAAATTTTAGGCACATGTTTTAGTTTTCCAAAATATCAAATCAAAAGTCATGTTTGATGGTATTCCCCTTCAATGAACCTTGTCTCTGTGTGTGCTCTGATGGCCAACAGATCTCTTTGAGATTTCTTTGCGCTTGTTGAAAGACAGTCTTGACCATTCAAAGCTTATCATTTGACTTTATTATTGGGAAGAATAGTGGATTTGAAGGTGAAATAGTTGCAGAGACAAGAGAATGGGGAGAAGAGGGCAGTGAGGAGGGGCTCGAGGCCTTGTTCACATGTACCTTGAATGGAAAGAGAGTTTAGGGGGGAGTTAAGAGAAGAATTGTTCTCTCCACTCTAAGGTATTATTCAGAAAAAGGGTGAGAGCGGAAAAAAAAAAATAAAAAGGGTTGCGACGAAAGGTGCCACGTCTGTGTCAGTGTGAAGACTTTCCCTCCCTCTCCTCAGTTTACCCCCCCGGAAAGTGGGTATGAAGAGGGGACTGTCAGCATCACACAGATAAAGTGACTGTTGGCCACACTTTGCTGAGCCTGCCCTCCCTTTGTGGATGTTGTTGTGTCTTGTTCCTTTTTTCCCCTTCTATCTCACTCCCTCTCCTGCTCTCTCCTCTTTGTCTCCATCTCTCGCCTTGCTTGCTTTACCTTGTAGCCAAAGCTTTTCAAGCTGCCAGTTCGTCTCTGGGCATCCTGGAGGCACAGCAGAGCCCACACACATACACACACATACTCTTAAGGAACACATACACAGGCCCAACGTACAGCAGGGATTTGGGTAATAACAGATTTTTTTTCTGTTTGTGAGTGTATTTTTTCTGGAGTATTGCTAGTGGGAAGACTGCTGCAGTGCTGAAAAGCTGCTCACAGTAATTTTTCCTTCTCTCTGTCCACATTCTGACTCTCACTTTTTGTACTTCTTGTCACTGGCATCAAAACTTTCACTGAGAAGAAGAGGAGACTGCTGGCCGCTAAGAGCAAGAGTTTCTGTGGTTAGAGTGAGGGATTTTGGGAATTCTTTTTTTAATGATGGAACTGGGTGGGTGGGGAGGATTGTGGTGACGTTGTGTTTATATGGGAAACTAGGCCTCAGAACCTGAACCTGCTCTAGACGCCTCAAGAGATACACACACACTCACACACACTCTATGTCAAAACCTGAGGGAACAATGGTCAGCCGGCCACGGCACCAAGTGCAAACAGAGGGGGGGCGATAAACACACATGCACACACACCACACATGCCCAGCAACACACACGCACACATTGGAGGAAGAAGCCAAGGCAGAAACAGACAAAGAGGGAGAAGTGGAGGAGAGAAGCGGCCAAGAGAAGCAAGAGGGCTTCTCCCCGGCGTAGAGAGGGAAGGAGGAGTTGGGGGGGGCCAGGTGGAAGGAGGAGGAGACAGGGGCGGGGGTGGGACCGAGGGGGTCATGTACCCGCGGGATGGAGCTTCAGCCGGGCCGGAGGAGACGGGAGCCAAGGCAGGAGTCCTGGGCCCCGGGCTCTCTCTCCTCCAGCAGGTGGGCTGCTGGCACCTCAATCTGAGCAGCTGGGTAAGTAACGCAGTACTGCTCCCCTGCTTCTTCACAGTCTCTGCTTTTTCTTACCACTGAAGGCTTTTAACATTATTCTGACAGGTTGTTGTTGTTGTTGTTGTTGTTGTTGTGGTGGTGCAGGTTGGTAGTAGGGTGGCGAGGGGAAGGGAGGGGGGTATTTGGGCGGAGAGAGTGGTTTAAAATGTGCTGTCACAATAACAACTTTTGTGTGTAGCGTTTTGTGTTTTTATTATCTTAAATATGCATGCTAATAGCTCAAAACATGGATTGATGCTCCACAGGTGTTTGTAAATGTCACACACTTTAAAACAAATCCAAAATGATATTGCTACTTTTAAATTGAGGCCTACATAATAAATGTAAAAGTTGATTTAAAAAGGACATTTTCAGAAACACGGTTCTCTCGTGAGGAATATTATTTACTTAACAAAACATTATTTGATCAAGCTCATGTCTTAACCATGAAATGTAAAATAAGATTTCAATAACCTCAAAGATTAACATATTCCTTTGTTAATGGTGCCATCCAATTCAAATTCTTAATTGCCTGGCTTTCAACTGAAATTCTGAGGGGCTGATTGCATTTCAAAAGGCAGAATTCAGTCTGGCTTTTAACACTGTGATACAATATCAACTCTTAGAGAAGCCCCTTTAACTCAGGTATGAGAGCTCAAGAGGCTGTTTATATTGAAAAGGGAAAGCTTTAACACACGTGTCTAAGAGGCGATTTGTCTTCACAGAATACAACAGTTACTACCAAATACCACTTCATATTTAAGCTATTTGTGCGCAGTTTTATTTGTCTGTGACATATCAGAACATGTCCTTTCTGCGATTCTATTTGATGTGCCGACTATCAAAGATGGGAAGCAAAAATAAATGGTGACGAACGACTTGAGTGCTAGCGTAGAGAGCAGGAGGAAGGGGAGCAAAGGCTCTGGCCCACATAATATTTTTGTTCAGTGCTCTGATCAAGCAGTCGGCATGTCACTGAAGCAAAGTGAATAGATTAACTTTTAAATATACTGTGGTCTCTGGAGCTCCTTACCCTCAGAGACGCATCTTCTCTGCAAGAGAAAACTGATCAACACCTCCATATCTGCTTTTTAAATCCTTTTGCTCCCCCTCTACAATTCCCAGGTTCTTAATATTGTGAAGAGTTTTTTTTCCTCACCAGTGATTAACCAAGAAATGCTATTTCTGAAATGTAGCAGGGTTTTTAATCAGAGTGGTATGCTGGAGGATCGTGTCTCTGATAAGCCTTTAATTTGTCAGAGCATTTCATATTCCATTGCCGTTAATCTCTAAGTATTCCTTTTAGATTGTCTGCTTGAATCTGACGATTGATTTGACTGAGTGCTACCTGTGTGTGTGTGTGTGTGTGTGTGTGCGTGTGCGTGTGCGTGTGCGTGTGTGTGATATGTGGTTTGCTAGGAGATGAAGATCTGTAGCCTGGAGGGGGCACTCTATACCTCCCCAAGGAAAACAGCAATCATGTGTGTAAATAGATTTCAACAGCAGACATTGAGTGATACCAAATGAATCATTAAATTGGTGGCAGCACAGTTTGTACTTTTTGTTTAAAAAAAAAGAATTGAAAAGTGTGCACATACTCACACACACATACAAATGACTCTTAAACTTTACACCAGCCCCCCAGTGTTGGTGTTGTGTGTGTGTTCTGTGTTGTCACTTTATGTGCCTTGGACGTGGGACACTTACACGCTCTGGGAGAGGCTCAGGGCGCTCTGACAGCTTTTTCTGCTTGCTTTGGAATTTGGAGGCCTGAGAGGACCCCAATCCATCACGGCACTGTCATCCCCACATCTCTCTCATCTCTTCCTGGCCTCCCTTCCCTACCCCGGCCTCACTACAGCTCATTAGCGCCCCGCAAGCTGTTGTGACAACTCATCATATCATGACATAAAGCAGAAAGACAGAGGCTCTAGCCCTCCGCCCGGCCACCCTACCCCCTGGGCCAGCAAGGTCATCACCTTTACATTTAGGGCTCAAATTGGCCCTGCGAGGTGCCACCAGGCGGAAATGCAAGGCCAACAGCTTTTTCCTGTCCGGCCTCCACCTCTCTGTCTCCCTCCCTTTGTCTCACTCCGTCCTGCTGTCACTTTCTCACCCCCTCTGCCTTCTCCTGTAACCCCCTCTCCCTCCCCACAGGTCCGACTTAAAGCAGCTCATTCATTTGTCCACTTCCGAAAGGCTCTTTTCACACGATGGCGCAACAGCATTAGTCACCAGCTATTATAGGAAATATTTTACACTTGAGATAGTATTCTGGTTGTATCAGCACTGCGACTTGTGAGATGAGTTTTACTTTGTTTGAAGTTTTGAAACCAAAAAATAGTGGCATTTGTTAGCCATCAATGGCTAGTAGATTAACAGGAATTGTAAAGAAGCACCATCTTGAATAGAGGGTGATCACAATGACACAAAAAACTAAATATATTCAATGGTATAAGCATTTTTTCCTTTGAGCTTGTGAGCCTTGCAGTTGGAAATAGAAGAATAGAATAGAATAAATAGAGCCAAGGCAATATCAATAACATAACCAGAGGCGGAAACTTCTGCTTCTGTTTGTGTCTGCTGTACTTAAGTGTGCTGCCTGCACTTCACAGCACTGGCCTTCCTCAGCAGCAGGCGCTGTATGTGTCCTGGACGAGAAAAGAGTCAATGTGCTCATTGATGTTTGTGCAAGAGTGTGCTCTTAAATTTTTCTGCAGGGTCTTTTGAATGCCAAATCTCTTTTTTGAGGCTTGAAAACCTGGTCTTTATGACTACAGAGCGGTGTGCTTGTTTGTCTTCTGCTGTATTTGTTTATTGTAATGACAGAGGTGGTGTGCAGGATGCAAGTCAGCGGGGGTGTAGGAGCAGGAAGTGTTCTTTCTTTTCCCCTGGCTTTTGTTGAGCAGGGAGAGTAAAAGCCTCCCACGTTGCTTGCGTTTATTTCTCGCCGCTCTTTGGGCTCTGTGCAGCTGAAGCACCCAGCAGCCTGCCAGACGAGTCCTGGGCTTGTATTGTCCCACAGTGGCCACAGGGCAGGTGCTGGGCCTCCTTTCCGCGGGGACCACCGGGTGCTGTCTTGACATCAGCGGAAGACAAAGTGGATGCTGCTTCGTGTGCGATGATCACATGGCATGTAGAGTGAGCAGGTGAGCTGATTGAAGACATCAGACTACAGGAAGTCCACATCAGATGAGTGACCATGTATGCGTTGGGTGATCAATACTGTGGGTGTGATTTTGACTGTTGTCACTGGCAGCTTTCACCCATGTCAGCAGACAGAGGAAAGGAA
Organism: Sander lucioperca; assembly: GCF_008315115.2. Classification (NCBI taxonomy): domain Eukaryota; kingdom Metazoa; phylum Chordata; class Actinopteri; order Perciformes; family Percidae; genus Sander; species Sander lucioperca. The sequence goes on along the minus strand of NC_050194.1, from coordinate 16,564,907 downwards.
AGACCTCTGAAGGAATGTAAAAATATACCATTTAAAGATCATTCATTGGAAAGTAACAAAGGCCACCAACATACCAAAACTTGAATTTATGTAGCCATGTTCTTTTCTTATCTTCACGGCTCAGCCAATGTCTGTAGTGGACTGAGCCAACTGTGGAGGCAGCAGTCAATCCAGCCAGTTACTATTTGCCTCGCTCTGGGCTTTTCAGGATTTGAAAAAAGAGCACACTCTTGGACCACAAGTGACTATGATGTAAATCGGCTGGCTTCTAGCTCTCTCCATCTCTCTCAGTCCCATACACACCCTCTGTAACACCCTCTGTCTAAATGTGGACTCAGTGGATGGGCATTTTGAACTGTCTTCTCAATGGCTGGGGCCCCTGGACAAAAGAACTCATTTAAATGGCCACTAAAGCTTTTCAGCACCAAGAGATGAAGAATTGACAACATTCTTTCACATCATTACCCGAGGGAAGAGCAGGGAGTCGTGAAGGAGGAGGTTAGGAGGTGAGAGATAGAGGGGGGACAAGAGGAAAAAGAGGGAGCAAGAGAGAGGGAGACAGAGGCCATCTTCTAGCATTCAGCTGCAGACTCATCAGCTGCATTTGGCAGCTGTCATAACCCCCATCCTAATTGTTTTTCTACCAGTTTATTCTTTTTCATCCCACTATTTTAGATGCACAGATCAGATCAGCTACGCAACGAGGAGTGCCTTGGTTTGTGTTTCTTTTTAACGAATCCCATTTTGCCTACCGCCCCTTCCACCCCCCAGACCCACAAACACATATACACACCCCCAACCCCTCTCTGCTTTTCTCCTCCATAGCCTTTTCAGCTCAGGGCTGTGAATGAGTCCCAGGAGTCTCTCTGCCTCCCTGGAGTTCTGCTGGGGTTCATTAATCTTTCATTGGGACCATGGCAATAGGGAATGCCCCCCCTTTCCCATTCTCCACTCCCCCACCACTGCCACTACAGAATAGAGGTCTAGATGGCCAGGCTTGTACGCACCATACAGATGGACAGCTTTAACTACCCAGTGAAAATTTAGTACGGGACTCTGAATGGACTGTTGATGTATTAAGCTCTCGCACGGGCCCGATATTAACTTCAGCCTCAAACAGCCCAGGCAGATGATTAGTTTGCAGCAGTAAGTTCTGCTCACATTTGTCTCGCCCTGGGCCCACAGCTTTGCATTTGTATTGTCAATGAGCATCGGACAACTGAGCATCATTTGTATGTATGCCCCCCTGCCAACATCTAGTCCCATTAATGTTTTTCAAAGTATTTTGGAAATGTGCCACAGTGGAGTGCTTTTTTTTTCTTTCTTCTTTCTGGCATGGGTTAAAGTCGCTAATGAGGGTGTGTGGCCTATGAGGGAGCAGATTGAACACACACACACACAAGCAGCTTGGCGTCTAACTCCTCTCCCCCTGAACATATCATCCATGTTATGATAAGCCTGATTAGTGCTGCTTCTTTGACTGCTAAGGGCGGGATAAGGATGTGTGGGTAAAGAGGCGAGAGCAGGCTCTTCCACCAGCCTAATCTACAGCAGAGCTCTAATCTGGTTATCTTGTGGTCGGGGGACTGTGGACTGTGTGTGTATTAGTTTCTGTCTCAGCCTGGCCTGATGAGAGGGGCTGAGCTCCGGTTAACACAGGGGCCCACGGCAGCACACCCCTAAAGCTCCACTGTAATCTTTGGGTAATTGAAAAAAGGGGGCCTGCACCACTTACGAGCACAAAGAGAAGATTACATAGCTAAAACTAATTTGGCAAAAATGCAGAAATGGATTTTTCAGCCCCACCTCCTCTCTCCAATCCCTTTTATTACAATACACCCCTACCCTCCGTGAACCGTGCCCTAGGGGAATAGATGAGGGAAGCGGAGCGAGAAAGAGGGGAGACCAGGAGAAGGCTCGAGAGCAAGGAGGAGGAGAGGCGAGCAGAGCGCCGACTGGAGCTGCTAATGACTGTGGATTTACACGCGCTGCCTTGATTTTGTGGTTTACAGATGATCGATTACTTGACTGCAACCGTGGTTAAAAGTGCCTCATCACACATTAGACCCAAATGTGAACTGGCAAACCCCCCAAGCCTCTTAGATTGTGTTACTGAATTCCAGGGTGACACCGCAGAAGTGTTTTTAATTACAAACCACACTATTTTCACTGTGGCTTGGCGGTTTGGCGCCTCGGGAGTACCATGAATTTGATAGCTCGAGAGCCTTCAGACCAAGTTGTAATTCTGTGGCAGACGCCTGCTATCTCTATCCCCTAACCCAGATATTAACCCTGGCCTCTTTTTCCTTCCCCCTTTCTCTCTCTCTCTTTATCACTATCCATCTGTCTCTCTCTTCTTTCTTTCAGTCTAATAAGGTTCCAGTGGTACAGCACCCTCACCATGTGCACCCACTCACGCCTCTGATCACCTACAGCAATGAGCACTTCACACCGGGGAACCCCCCACCTCACCTACAGTCAGACGTGGATCCCAAAACAGGTGAAGTATTTTTACACTGCATGCATGTATGTTTGACTGCCGTGTAGAGATTTTTTATTCAAAGTAGAATTTCAGTTAGTAACATGCTACTTGATTCCTGCTAAAAACAACACCTTTAGAAAAGAGTACAGTGTGTTTTAAAAGTGTCAAGGATGAAACTTTTGAACACCCTGATACATTTCAAGAAGTTGAGAAATCCGCAGAAGCATTTCTCCTTAGATAAGGCACTTCAGCTCTTAGAAAGTGTTTGCACCGATGGGTGTGTAAATGTTTTATTATGCCCTGCCACCATGGATCACATATGCAGGACTTTGTTTGTCTGGATGGCGTCTGTCTGTCTGTAGAGATATTCTTGTCAAAACAATTCAAGATTAAAAGATAATTCAAATGTCATATTTACAATACATGTATTCCATAAAGTAAACTGTCCTTTTCAATATTGATACCCCCCATATATTATGAGAGCAAGTATTATGAAATAGAAATGCTAAATTTGTCCATTAATTTATTGACCTCAGAAACATAACCAGGACTGTTTACGAGACTGTGATAGTTATAGTGGGACAAAGTCATAGTCATCTCAAGTACTTCTTGTTGACAACTGCTGCTCTCATCTTACTGATTGAATTAGCTATCACACTCATTAACGTGGTTTGGCTTAAATGGAAAGTGGCCTTGCATTCAAGAACAAGAACCTGAACAGTGGCTCATAAACCTCCTCGTAAAACATGGAATTCAGCAAACAACCTAGACTTCTCATGACCGCAACTCCGTTTGCCAAGACTCAAAACAAGACGGCCACTGTAGTTGGGAGGTCCTCACTTCTAAATACCAGAGACTGGAGTCCTCAAGACTGTCTTCTCGGAATCATATTTTTACCTAAGTACACAAAAATCCCTAAATGGAAGATGCGACCTTAGCACTTGGATTTATACAGATTTTTGATGATCAACTCTGTTGGTATGTCTTTACAGCCTGTTGATCCTGCAGATTTAGAGTGTCCATGTTAAGCAGTCAGATTCTGCCCACACATCTCTCCCACAACCATTCAGTATGCATTTTTAAGCAATTTTACTCATTTCCGTGGGCATCTTGACCCAGCACTTCATTCAGCCTATCCTTTCAGGTTAATGCATTTTCAGTGCAAGGAATAATTTCATGCTTTTCAGTGGTCTCTAGTGGATGCAGTCAATGTTTTAGGTAATAATGTTCCCTTATTATGATGGTTCTTACAAAGGGGAAATAATGTACCAGCTGCTGTTTAATGTAGTGCTTAATAGGGCTGCTTAATTGGGCTCAGTGTTTAATTAATTAATGAGCTGTATTAGGTCTTCAGTGCTGGGTGGTGATGGGATAATGTTCGCAAGGCTTTCCATTTTTTAATAGAATTTGCCTTTACTCCAAGCGGTACTCCAAGGAAAAAGTTCTCCGTTCAGAGACAAACTGCTGCACTGCACATTGCACAAGAGTCAGTTCCTGGATAACCTGGATCAGCTGCAGAGTTTGGGTGTAACCACGAACACCGGCCAAGTTCTGATCTATGAAGATCGATCTGGCTCTCCTTCGGCTGTGTTGGCACTGTTTGAAATATCTGCAACAGCATCTGCGCAGGCGAGCCAGCTGTGTGGAAGAAACACACATCAGCCAAAATGAAAGTCCCCAAGTTCCTGGTCTACCGAGCGCACAAACCTCCCTGCTGTGCTTTTACACATGTCTATTGTTCCTTGTTTCAAGTTTGCCATGAGAGAGAAAGTTATTTTTACAACCGGCTGTGTACGAGACCTTTTCAAGGCGTTCATTCAGGGCAGCTTGTCAATGCAGTTTCTTCACCTGTCAGCTGCCACAGAAAGCGAAGGCAACACCGTGGATGCTGCGATTGCTCGACGATTCCCTCAACGAGAGCTGTCCTCAAATTGGACATCTTTGTCACTGTTTGTCTGTGGGGGACAACAAACTAAATTCTGCACGGTTTTTATGTTAAAACTGTGGATCAGTTGGACGAATGGAGACAACGAGCCAATACATGCACTCACATTGTCATTAACTGTGTCGAAACATACAGCTATTGAAATAGTCAACCATTTACAGTATCTGAGTCAAAAGTATTGACTTCAACTTAAAAGGAACTTGTAGTTCAACTGATGCTGACTTTCAGCTCATAATCTGTAACTGCTGTGTATTTATAATATGGGTTTATTCATGCATAATATCAGGTAGAATCCATATCCATCCAGCCATTATGTCAGTGTGAATCAGCCTGACTCAACCTGGAGCCCTGTATGAACATCTCTCTGATCACAGAGAAGGCTTTAATTATATTGTTGTGTTTAGTTAACTTCTAAACCTCAGTCATTTTATATAATTAATCTTCTGAATCAGTAGACAAATGTGACAAGAATCGTGTTGGTGTTCTCTCTTCACCTCTCCCCCCTCTGCCTCTTCCAACACATTGTGCCGCCGCCGCAGCCTCAAAGGCCTTTGATCAGGAAGTGTGATTTAGCACTGTGTACATGCGAGCAACAAGCCCTCTTCCTCCTCCTCATCCTCCCATCTGCACTCCTGTGATGTCTGCCCCGTTCAGATGTGAAATTCTCAACAAAGAATGAATTCAGCACTGACAAAGATTTGGTTCTCTCTCTGTCATCATCTTGTCTGTCCACCTCCGCCCTGCTCCTGTCATTCTCTTTCTTCCACAGGAATCCCAAGGCCTCCACATCCTCCAGATATATCTCCCTATTACCCGCTGTCACCTGGCGCTGTCGGCCAGATCCCTCATCCGTTAGGATGGCTAGTACCACAGTAAGCAAAATCTTTTTTTATCACTCTTTCTACTGTATTCTCTTATGAGTTGTGTGAAAAGACCCACATATTATCATGATTAATAAACTGTATTTTAAACCAAATCACAGCAAGCAATAGTAGCATATAGAACCTTACATGTGTGAACACTGTACAGCAGGATGTTGTTCTTTATGTACACAAAGTCAAGTATGGAAGCTGTCTCTGTCTCCTCTCGGTCCCCAGAGTAGGTGCTCTCTCTGTGTTTAAGGCCTCTAAACTCAAACCGGATCCCTTAACCTTCTAACACTCTCACTCCTGGACCACAACAACCCATTACAGTCTCTTCAGGCCCTCACCTCAGCTTGCTACTTTGTGGCAAATACTATTTTACATGTCCATGTATGGTCCAATTAGAGTAATGAACCGTGATTGCCCGTATTTTACCCACAATTCCACACGGGGGCTCTCCCCTGGTAACTCTTGTCAACACTTGTTAATATGACAAAAGGCTACAAATTAAGCTCTGTTAATTTAATGTTTTCTCACCGCGATCTAAATACCGAGAGAGGCCCCGAGCGCAGCCATGGCGCCCTTTGATTTGCTGCACTTTATTTTGGTATAAATTTACATTCATTATTGTTTGTCTTTGGATGTGTAGACCTCAATTAGTGTGATGGCTCCATTAAAGAGACCCGCGCTTCGTCTTTAATTATCACAACAAAACACCTAGTTCCAGCTTGGGGAGGAACAGGGTCCCACTCTGTCGACACTGAGCGAAGGGTTATGAAATTTAATTAGCCATTGCTATCAAGATTTGTGGCATTCAAATTGTTCAGAGTTTTCCTCCCTTTGATCTGCACTCTGCAATCCCCTAGATTTTTGTCCTGATCAAATGAGAATAAAGAGGCCCACGGTGGGGAGAGGAGAGAGACAGAGGGCTTTAACTTCTCCTCCATCAACCCTGTTCCTTTACCTTTTCGCCTTTCTTCTTTTCTTCCCCCTTCCTAGGCAAGGTCAACCTGTTTATCCAATCACAACAGGGGGTTTTAGACACCCCTACCCAACTGCGCTCACTGTCAACGCATCCATGTCAAGGTGAGTTAAGACCTAGGAGCTAAACACACACTTCTCACTTACTCATACATTCAGTTGTGTGTCTGTGTTGGCTGTGAGGGCAATGCACAAGCAACACAAACGCACACTCGCATGCAGAGATGGTGAGCAGCAACTTCTCCCTTAAGGAGAGCTCACACTCCCCATCTCTGTTTTCAAAAGGCCAATTCTCTAGTGTGTGAGTCCAGCTAGCATGCTCAAATATTAATTATATTTATCATTTTCTAATGAGGCCCCTGAAGAACATTTACCCCCACTGCATGTCAGGCAGATCTGAAATGAGCTGGGGCATGTCCATGCTGTGAAAAATGAGCAGCCAGACCGATAAACAAACACAGCAACACTTTGAAGGGGACTAGATGATATAAGCCGGGGGCCTGACACTTGGCTAGTTCTTTGGTCCTGCCCATTAGGGTCCAGCTCAAGTGCTGCTGTGGACATTAGTGCACCCATGGGGGGTTTGTGTATTTGTTGCCATCTTGTAAACATGTGCGTGTGTGTTTGTCAGTTGGTGTTAAACTACTTATTGTTCCCTTGAGGGACGCATGTCCTCTATATTGTGTGGAAAGCAACAATTTGAATGACTAAATGCCCAAAAAAGCAACAGCACAAAAAAACTGCTACTCCAACTCCGCCTCCGCCTCCCCCCCTCCCCCTACACACCCTTGCAGCAGGGGACTATGGACGGGGCTGGTTTAGAGTCTAGGGATGAGGCCAAGCTTCACTTTAATCACAGCCTGATTGGAAAAGCAGTTCGTGAGGGTGGTGTGTTTAGACCTTATGCCCTGTTACATTGATGGATCATGTAGATGCGGGGAGGGAGGGGTCACTAGGGGGAACGACATTTGTTTTAAAGCATAGCCCTGGAAATAAGGGAAAGCTGAGTTTGTAAGCTCTCACAGCTGTTTTTTTGTTGTTAAACTGTCCTTTAAGTGATTCAAATATTCATACCTTATTGCATCAAATGTTACATTTAAATTCATTCTGGAGAAAGGTGTCTGGATTAGAGACAGATTTGCCCCTCCCAGCCCTTCCCGAGTAAGTCTCAGGTGCAAAGGGTCAGACGTTGGGTTTGTCCAGACATCGGCGTCTGGCAGCAGTACCCAGCCAACCTGGGCTTTAAGTGACTGCTAATTTGGTCCCTTAATGACAGCCTCTACATTGTGATCATCTTATTTCCAGTGCAGCTAATTGAATATACTGGCTGGGGTGTGGGGGGACTGGCCATGGGGAAGAGCTAATGCTCTATGATGAGGCCCCTAATTGAATTAGTATAACTGAATAGATGGAGGGTTCTGGGAGCTCTCTGGAGAATGGCAGGGTTTAACACATCTCCAAAAAAAATCTAAATTCTGGCTTTGACAGGGAAGAGAAAAAAAATCAATTTGTTGACTAAATCTAGTAAAAATCTGTCTAATTGTGTCAGAAAAATGGCAGAATCCTTTCATACATAGCCTTCAGCCAGTTGGTTTTGTTCAAAGAATGGACCAGACTGTTATGATACGATAGTTTAAACGATTTGTAGGGAGCAGGCTGACTGGAAGAAATGTGAGAGAAAAGACATCCTGGCCTTGTACTCTTGTCGGGGGCCAGTTCTTTGCATGAGCGCGCTGCTTCAGTATCAGTCCCCTGTGCCGTAGCCCGAACTGAATTAGGATGCAGGGAATGAATCTGGTACCTTGTAGTCCTGCGATGAGCACCTTACACCTAGGTCCTGTTAAAAAATGCATTCTTTTAGGACGGGAGGAAAAAGAGCCAAGGAGAGTAGAGACAGCGGAGCAATTGAAAGACATTATTTTGATAATAGGGCTGGAGCCAGTACAGGGCCCTGGTATTGTGTGTGTGTGCGTGTGAATGTATGTGTGACAGGTAGGACGATATGAAGGCCCCTTTGCCCCTCATGCTTAAGCCTGCCCTTTGATATGTTCCCCCATCAACCCGCTCCCTCTCTTTTCCTTGGGAACGGGAGAAGCGCACCAGCCGGATCATTATACATTAAACAGGCACGGGGGCTACTGCTTCGCATTGGCAATTAAATGGCACTGGCTGACACTGGGCTTGCTGCGCCAGTGACCCCCCCCAACACCGCCAGCCATTCTTACCTTTTAGATTGAGACGTAGGCGCCCCAGGGTTGGGGTTGGTGGATGGGTGGGGGTCTCTGCTGCGTCTCCCTCTCTGTGTTGGTTAAATTGGTCCAAGGCGCTGCTTGCTGCTGATGAGCCCGGATGATGATGATGATGATGATGATGATGCCCCCATGCTTCAAAGGGATGGCCGTCATGTTTAAACCATAACCTGGGCCATGCAGTGGCAGCAGAAGGAGGGGAAGAAGGAAGATAGGAATCGTGGAGGTGGTGAGGGGACAGGGAGGAGTAGAGAAGAAGAAGAAGAAGAAGAAGAGGAGGAAAAAAATAGATCTTGGAACACAGGAAATTTTAACAAGTGCACAGAGAGAGAAGGAGGGAGGGAGGGAGAGAGGAAACAGAGTGAGCGAGGAAAATGCAGCAGCCCTAATGATGGGTGATATGCAGCCACTGCTGCTGAGCTCCCCATCAACGCATGACATGGCACAAACACCAATGTGTCAGTGATGAAGGGAGAAGAGGGGAAAGGAGAAAAAGAGGAAAAGAGTTTGAGGGGGAGAGCACTGGCACTCCCCTGAGATGGCCTCCAACAGAAAGTAGTTGTTCCTGGCGAGTTTATCCTCATCATTATATTCTGGCTCCGAGCCATGCAGCCAGACACAGCCAGATAATGAGCTGCTTTAAAAAAGAAGAAGAATTATTTCTCCTTTTTTTTCTTCTCCTTCATCCTCCTTTCTTCTCTTAAATTTGTGTGTGGTCACATGGAGTCAAGGTGCAGCACTGTAAACATGCACATGCAGATAAGACGTGTACATGTTCAAATAATCTAACACAAATAATTTGTGTCATACATACACTGGCACATACAGAACAGCAGTGTCTTATGGCTGTGCCGGCCAGCGAAACATTTTCATAAATAAGGGTTTCTGGCCTCGATATGCTGAGCGGTTAGAGACGATGAAATGATGATAGGAGTGTAGAGGGATGAAGATAAAAATGTCAGTGCTGCTGACAGTGCTGAACTGGCAGAAAAGAATGGGAGGAAGCAAATAGAGAGCCAATACCTGAAGTGATACTAGACTTTGATAGAAAATGTTAATCTAGTTTGCAATATTCCTTGATAAGACATAATGGTTCAAGCTCCAAACCCAAACCCCTACAAAACCTGGCATGTTCATATCAGTGCAATTGCTAAAAATGCAGTTTCCTCAAATATAACAATGAATGAATTTATGCAGTTGGCATTTTTTTCCATCTACAGATGAAATTTAAATCTTATTTGGAAACCTTTTCCTCTGCTACCATAGGTGACAATTGTTAAGGCAAGTGTGAACCTAATGTGAGCGGGGTTCCTCCAGACCTGAGAAGTGCATGATCAGTCTCAGCACAGATAAAAGCTATGGATGGCACTGATATATCAGTGTGCACTGTCTCTCTGTAACTATGAATAGAAAAGTTTAAGGTGCATAGAACCATCAAGCTAAAGTGTTGCATTTAATCTTTTACCTGAATTGTTGCCTGTATTGGTTAGGACACTCTTGATAGAAATTATGAATCTCAATGAGGTTGTGATTAAATAAAGGTGAAGAAATGCACTTGGCCCAAGTGTTCAGTGTATAGGTTTTTTTGGGTGTTCAATTTGCACTTTATTATTGCCACACAATATAGCGTTCATGCTTTCGAATCATATTTTACTGATGGGTTGATGATGGTTTGTCGTAACTTGCTGTTATACCTTTTGTGTGAAGTGTATAGCAATCCAGGCTGAATTCTGTCCTCAAAATATATTGTGTGACATTTGATCTAACACTCATTTTGAGGAGTAAAATCTGTCCTAACTAGTTGTGAATAATAATAAAAAGCCTCGGACATTTTCATGTGGATGTTTGTACGTGCATTTATGTCTTTTCTTGTGGCTAAAGGCCAATTCCATTTCCATGAAGGAACTTGAAAAACACTTTCTACTTTGACATGTCATTGAAAGATGGAAATGGAATTTAGCCCCTTTAGTCTTGTGTATACATGTGCTCCATCTTCTCATTTCACCCGTGTCCATTCTGACGATTTACACAGTCTTCTGTCCTCTAGGTTCCCCCCACACATGGTGCCCCCTCACCACAGTTTGCACACCACGGGCATCCCACACCCAGCCATCGTCACACCCAACGTCAAGCAGGAATCCTCCCACAGTGACATCTCTCTCAACAGCTCGTGAGTAAACTTTCACTGCCCTTAACACACATTTCGGTCTTATATGAACGTGATGTACCAGTCGTAGGTTGACTCTGCTCACCTTTCTGCCTTCTGGTCCTCCACAGAAAACAGTCAGATGCTAAAAAGGAAGAGGAGAAAAAGAAGCAGGTCCACATAAAGAAGCCTCTGAATGCCTTCATGCTCTACATGAAGGAGATGCGGGCCAAGGTGGTGGCTGAGTGCACACTGAAGGAAAGCGCTGCCATTAACCAGATCCTGGGGCGGAGGGTAAGTCCTAACAGATCACTAGACCCGCACCAACACTGCAATGGTCAAACTCAAGGGCTTATCAAAGTGGTTCCCAATCCTGGTGCTCAGGACCCTCTGCCTTGCTAATGTGATTGTTAACATGGGCTGATTTATGCCTGGGATTCAAGCTGAATGCAGCCTGGCGGGATAGAACACAAGCAGAGTTGTGGTAATCAAGGACTACGATTGGGATTCACAGGCCTCTTAGAAGATTAAAAGGTTTTTGTGGTGACCTGATGGCCCAGTACTGTAGATTTATGTCCAGTTCTTTACCTGCATACCTTTTTATATTTCCTGTTCATGGTAAAAAAATCTTTTCTGTCTTCTTTTCGTGTCTTGTTTCTCATTTTACAGTGGCACGCCCTATCGCGGGAGGAGCAGGCCAAGTACTACGAGCTGGCCAGGAAAGAGCGACAGCTCCACATGCAGCTGTACCCAGGCTGGTCAGCACGAGACAACTATGTAAGTTTTTAAGTTTACAAGTCGTAACAGGCTGTTCTTTTCCCCTTTCACTAGGTGACATGACCAGGAAGAGTTCTTTATTTTGCTCTTTTCTAGCCTGAGGGATCACTTTCTTCTTGTAATTTTCTTTTGATATGTATATCTAAGTCTGGACACATTGGCTTGACCTAAGCCCACTTTGTTATGACATGAAGGAATATTTGTAACAACGTCTGATCATGATGTTGTTTATATGAATCCTCGGCGGAATGTTTTATGCCCTAGACACTTTGTTCTGTCACATAAGTGCGCAGATTTTCATCAGTTTTGTCCAGTTTTGGGATCAAGCTGACCAGAGTCTTCCACTAGCGGCCTTTGAGAAATCAGAAGCTCCATAACAGAAGCTCGTCAAGATGTCTAGATGTTCACAGAGCAGAGGAAAATAAGACGAAAGATAAGAGAAAAAGAAGAAAAGAGCAGAAAACCAGAGAGAGAAGGGATAATTCTTGTCTGGCCTGCAGTGGCTGTTACAAACCGGAGGGCAGAGACAGAAAAAAAAGGCAGAGAAAGAATGAATGAATAAATAAATAAGTAAACACAAAGAAAAGTCCTATTCTCTGTTTCATGTTTTGGGCATTCTGCAATATAATAACTAAGGTTCCTGTCTGTGTCTATTTTTTTCTTTCTATTTTTTTGGCGGCTAACCAACAGGGGAAAAGGAAGAAGAGAAAAAGGGAAAAGCAGCAAGCAGAGAGCAATGGTAAGTGAGCTGCAATTATCTCCCATATTAGAAGAGCCCCATCATGTGTCAGGCAGATGTGACATCTTGCAAGATAAAAGTCAAGCTAGTTTTTTTGTGTTATGTTTTTTTTTTTTTGTTATTGTGCCTGGCTTTTTTCTTTCTTTTTTTGTATCATACCCAATGCAATATTTAAATTGTAGAGTTGCTTGTAATACCCCCCTTTTCCCATTTTCCCCTAGCCTTCCCCAGCTAATAACAATTGAATATGCATGACACCCCCACAGTCCTTCTCACCTCCCCTCTTGACACCCCCCCCCCTCCCCCTTTGCCCCTTAGCGTTCTGGTATTGCTACATGTATGTTTTGAGAATGTGAAGTTGAAGCATTGTGAGAGCCATTAACTTTGCTAGTGTTGTGTGCGTGGCCCCGTTTTATAATGCCTGTGCCCTGCAGATAGACCGCACTACAGTACTGTGTGTGTGTGTGTGTGTGTGTGTGTGTGTGTGTGTGTGTGTGTGTGTGTGTGTGTGTGTGTGTGTGTGTGTGTGTGTGTGTGTGTGTGTGTGTGCTTGTTGGGCTGCCCCTTGCTTGCTTTCATGCATGCTTTTATATCAACATAAGAAAAATCACTTACATCCCAAAATTAAGGAGGTTTGCTAATTCTGTGATTCATCCATTTTTATTCTAATGATTCATATTCTTCTGATCGTTTTGTGAGGAGCTTTGGCGACTTGTTATTATGTACTTTGCGCTCGTTTGGTGACGGATTTCTTCTTGAAGGCCTCTCTATCTGTTCTTTTTTTTCAGAACACAGAGAATATTTTCCAAACCCTTGCCTTTCACTCCCTCCGATTACAGGTGCTAATGTCATTTTGAGTATTAAATTACTAACTTGTTTTTTTTATTCTTCTTTTTTTTTTAAATTAATGTATATTTATTTATCAATGAATGTGCAAAATTAGACAGGTTTAAGATAAAATTCTATCTAAATATGCTCTTTTTGCTTTGTTTGCTGCTTTCTTTTCTTAAAATGTTGTTACTGTTTATTTGACTTCAAGCTAGATTATATTTCATTTAGTCTACCTCAATTTACACATGTTGCTATTTAATCTTAAGCATTTTCCGTATTTTGGCATAATTACTATGCAGTATGCTGGAGAAACTATGCTGTATATATACTATATATATAAAGTTAGGCTATCATTGTGGAGTATGACCTGAAGGATGTGATGTCAGGGTAAACCTCCTTAATCTAAATGCTTAAGTAGCTGCGCTATCCTAAAGGTCAGCATGAGTTTGGCTTACTCCCCCTTTAAATCTGTCTCTACTCAGCCAAGACCTGGTCTTAAACACTCCACCACAATATTCTTCTGTCACTCTGCTCTACTTCTGATAATCACACGGTTACTGGGTAGAGCTAGCATGTGACTGGCAGCTTTTTTGCAACAGACAGCCATTGTTGATGGAAAACAGTCATCTGTTTGATGCCAGGTCTAAGGAGTAGATTCCCTCCTCAGGTTCCAGCCTTTTCAATCCTTCCCCTGGCTAGGGCTAATTCAGCACTCTGCTACTGCTGCCTAGTTCTTCTTTTTGAAACCATAGTGCACTGATAACAAGCAGTTAATTAATCCAACTTGCATTTGCACCATTTATACCCTCTTGACCAAATAAGCATCTTATCTTCAGCTTTAACTTCAGTCAGAATTTCGATTACTAAAAGTGATTGTTTCCATATTGTGTCATAATTTGATAATTTACATGCATTTTGATTTGGCTAATGTCTAAAACACACTAATTGTGTCCAGTCCTGTCTTTAAAGGCACACTTGAGAATGGCTTTACGGGTGTGTGTTTGTTTTGGGGGGGGGGCGGGGGATTTCTTGCACAATGAGCCACTGCTAAGCTTCATAGATTCACTGTTACCTGTTTTTTTCTCCTTATTTCTCTCCTCCTTTTGATTTCTGTTCCTTATTGTTTTTGGTTTTGGTTCTTTTCCTCCTCTCTGCTGGCTTCCCCTTCCTGTTGTGGCATCAGACCTGAGCGCTCCTAAGAAGTGTCGAGCGCGCTTTGGGCTTGATCAACAGAATAACTGGTGTGGCCCGTGCAGGTGTGTATGGTGTGTGCTTGCACCAGCCAGGGCCAGGTGAAGGCTGGGTAACTGTACACTGGGACTTCCTTCTTCGCACTCTGCTGCTGCCTCTTCTTCCTCTTTTCTTCCCACTGTCTGTCCTGCCAGGCTATCGTGACCTCTCAGCTTCCTCCAGCCACGCCCTGCCGGTCTATCTCTAGGTTCCCACTATTTGATTTTTTTTTACCTCCTGTTTGGGAAGAAGGGTATTACCAGCATATGCCAGAGTGTTTGTGTGAATGGTGTCTGTGCGTATGTATCGATGCAGAAACATCTACAGGGTTACAGGGGGTTTCATTGCAGGATGTACAGTACAATAAGCCTCACTGAGATTGGTCAGAAATCCTAAACTGGCAGGTCGGGGCTTGGAGGATCTGGAGCCTGATGGCTTGTTCAATATGGAGGACATCCCAGTGTTGCCAGCCTAAACCTAAGCCCTGGCTACATGTTTTTGTCTGTGCAATGACGTGTCCATTTTGTTTTTTCTTTCTTTTTCTTTTGTTTTTTGTCTCTGTGTGTATGTCTGTGTCTACCTCTTTGGCTAACAGATGCAAATACCCCAAAGAAGTGTCGTGCCTTGTTCGGGCTTGACCAGCTGAGTTTATGGTGCAAACCATGCAGGTATAACTGCTGTAGTACCAATGGGAGGAAGACATCCACAATGAGCAGCTTCTTCTCCTTGATTATTTGCTCAGATATTCCTCTCAAACATGTTTCCATCAGCGTGGTAACAGATGGCAAACTCCTCTGCTCCTTTTCCTTACTGAGGAGCTTCCTGCTATAAATTCCCTCACAGCAATTTTTCCTCATTGAACTCGGTTCAAGCCCAGTGGCAGAAAATGGATTTCTAAATAAGATTACTCAGTATTTCATCTCAACAAAATATCTTGCTGCAAGATCATAGTTTCCTAATGTCATTTGGAATAACATTCCTTACAATCTGACTTGTTATGGTTGAAATCCATTTTCTCTCCATGCATTGTCCATGTATGTTCTAATTGGCATCCTTTGAATAACAATGTTATGCTTACAAATTTAGCCCTGCTTTCTCTGAGGGCCTGCTCAGTGACACTCTTTTCTGTGCCCTCTTCCTCCTCCTCCCTCTCCACCTCTTCTTCCTCCAAACTCCTCTTCAATAACCCTTACTTAGTCCCTACCTGTTGTCTTTCTGTTCTGACACAAGCAGTCTTTGAATTGGGAATATTTTCATGGTAGGTATTTGTTTCTGCTAAGTAATACCCTTCTCTTTGTCTGGCTTGCACCACACCCTTGCCCCACCACTTTCTTGTGACAACTCTTCAACACCAACCATTGCAACACATTGTCTGTTTTTGCTGCTACACGTTTCATTTGTATTGTTTTAATCTTTTAAATGGGTCGGCTCAAAATCAAACATTTAGTCAGATTTTTGTATATTGCTGCACTTTACTGCAGCATTAAGAGGCCATTCTGAGCTGCTTTTAAACCTATTTCAAGAACATTTATCACCTATACTTTTTGTGTTTGAAAAACTCACCCCACCTACACACAGTCTGCCACTGTTGGTGTTTCCACTTGGCTCTATTATTTCCCTTCCAGCTGAAACTCACATTATTAAAAATACTGCATTATTCCTTAAACAATAATAGCAGATCAGCAGATCAGGAGACTGTAAAGCGCGATAATTCAATCTTTGTTTTAGGAGTCGAGAGGTTAAAAGTTCTCTCTGGGCTCCATTTCCTAAAAGATGCATCTGGTGTAATTTCCCCCGAGACGGAAAAATCAATAACATACACAGGCACATACTATGAATCGATATGTCTGTTAAAAAATGGATATTAGCTCATTTGTTGCAGTTTGACAGACAGTTATCGAGAGCAAGATGTCTATGTAGTGGCAAATGATACCTTTTTACATCCGGTCGATACTCCGCAACACCCAGCGCTACAGTATCAGTGTAGAATGCTCTAAAAGCCTTAATCCCACTCTTAGACCTAGACTTTTTATACTGTCCGGTGTTGTGTCCCTACACTGTCGAGTGTATTTAAAATGCATGCTTGTCTTTCACCCTAGCATGTGATCAAGGTTTCGTGAGCCCTTTTCATGTGATTTGTTGATGTCCCTTTTTCTTTTCATTCTCATTCATCTGATCTCTTTGTTTGTGTTTATGTAGACATTTTACTCCTTCAGAATTACAAGAAAAATGTTTGATTTGACAACCTTAATTAAACAGTAGATGAGCCTAATATGTTCCAAAATCCTCAATCTTTCTTTTTTTATAAGTATTTTTTTTATCTAGTCCCTGTCCCTGAGTCTTAAATACTAATACTCCATGGCCTTCAGGCATTCTTGTGATAGAATGGAGAGCTGAGAGAGGGGTCACTGCCAGGGTCAGGGTAAAGATGAGGTGGGCAGAGATTCCCCCTTAACCAAATCTGCACACAGCCTTCGCAGCAGAGTCACTGCAGACAAATGCAACAACTTCCTACGCCCCCCCCCCCCCTCCCTTGTTCATCAGGTTCCACTAAGCGCAACGGGCCTGGCCTCAGGAATCAGCAGACAGGGGGAGGGTCCCGACCCCAGGCAGGAATGCAAACATGATGCCTTGACCCCTCACGCACACACACTTGTGTCTGTGGGGCAGATGCGGAGTAGTGTGGATCTTGTTGACTTTTTCGCCTCGTATCCAAACTCTGTCCCCTCAGGAGAAGAGAGAGCAGGGCCAGATAGAGTTAGACGAGTGAGACGGGTCCAGTTACCTCGTGTTGCTGGAGAGAACAGGCTGATCTCCAGCTGTAGCTCTGCCTGTAAGAAAGGCAGAGTTTACATCCAGAGAGCAACCATTACTACATCTAATCTTTTTTCATCATTATCATCATCATCTCTGTGTGTGCTTTTCATTTCCCTGCTGCTTCCTGTCCAGCTGCTTCACCTGTGATCTTTCCTTCGTGTCTGTCCTGTCTGATGGTTTAGTATTTGGAAATTGACTGTCATTTCTACCTTTCGTCTTAGCACAAGCTACTTAAATGCACCTGCAAAATGTTATGTTATGTAAAACCAGTTTACAAGTAGTGGTTTTCCTGAATTTAAAAAGGCAAAGGTGCATTTAGGTCAGCAACAGTGCTAAGAGGTGATGCAGTTTGAAGATGTGGTGCTAAAAGATGCTCTCTTTCTCTCGCCTTGTCCCTCAGGAGAAAAAAAAAGTGCATTCGCTACATCCAAGGTGAAGGCAGCTGTGCCAGTCCTCCCTCTACGGACGGAAGCTTACTAGACTCCCCCCCATCCTCCCCCTCCTCAGTGGTTCCCTCCCCCTCCTCAAAAGAGTCCAAACCTCAGACTGAACAAATGCAACCTCTCTCACTGACTATGAAACCGGCCCACCAGCCACTCCACCACCCGCACCTCCTGGTTGGGCCTCCACCACCATCTTTGGTTCAGCTGGAAAACTCTGCTGCAGCTAGGAAAACGCCCGGCACCTCCTCCCACAACGGAGCCCTGGAGCGCGGTGACGTCTCGTCCTCGCGGCAGCCGGGCTCCTCTGTGGCGTCCTCAATGGTCCGGCCCTCGGCATCGCTGTGTCATTCCCACTCGCTCCTCTCCTCCACGGCCCCCCAGCCTCTGTCGCTAGTGACCAAGTCTATAGAATAGTCTACCTTTATTCTTCTCCTCTTTTCTAGCTCTGCACATACACATACACACACACTCCTTTCTAGGCCCTCTCTCTGCTATATTTCACTTGCTGTCAGTTCATTTCTCTTTATGTTTCTGTGCCATAAGGCTTTGAAATTTTAGTTTTTGTTTTATTAAAGTTCATTGGTCAATATTTGACCCATCATTATCAAAAAAAAAATCTAATTATTATAAAGAAATGATACAATGAGCTGTAGTATAGCTTTGTGAATCTGCCAAAATTTTTATGAATTTTGTTTTGTCTTTTTTTGTAGTGTTTAACAGTGCAAACAGAAAAATTATCTAGTTCAACTTCAAAATGTTTAAAAGATGGATATAAAAAGGTAGGCTAGATTATTCAGTGAGCCCTTTTCTTGAAAGAGTTGGTTCTCCTTCTTTATTTGTATTAAATACGAGCTTGCGAACCAATCATTTGACATCTGTTCAAACTCTAGGAGGGCATGAGGCTGGTGGTGACACCTCTCTGAGGAACAACTTTAATTGTGATGTTACTTGTTCTTGTTTAAATGTACAGAATAATGGGGAGGGGGGATTACTGTGTTAAATATGCATTCTTCCACTGCGTTGTCTTTTTTCTTTGTTGTTTACCTTTGGGGTGGAGTCAGGCAAATTGGGTGGGCTTGAGGGGAGGTCGGGGTGGGAGGGTTGAGGGTTATTAAAAATGTCACAACGCTAGGACCAGTAGTATTTATTGCTTTAGAGATTGCTTGTTGTATCTTGTACGTGTCTCTTTTTGACTTTTTTTTCTTAATACATTGTACAAATTGTTTTTCTTAAGGTAAGCGACTTATATATGAATGATCCATTTTTACAAGGAGGTTTTAAAAGGCAAATCTTTTGTTATTGATTTCTTTCCTTGCTGAAAACCTGGATTCCACTCAGTGTACTGTGTAGATCTCATGAACAGAAGTATGCACAACTTCATTTCAAGAAATGTGTCTATAAGCCATTTTACAAAAAGAAGAAAAGAAAACTTGAAACAAGACAGTGGGTGCCGTGTCTTCAGTAGTTGGAAAAGTGTCTAAAGCCCTTCTTTTTTATTGCACAGTCACATCTCTCAGACTGTAGATTTGTGTACAGATTTTCCGTGCCAAATTTTGTGATAATTTTCTCTGCCCCTCTAACCAACCATGCTGTAGGGATCCTTTTTTTGTTTGTTTTTGTCGTTTTTATTTTATTTTCGATACCATTCTTTGCTGTGACGTTACATAGATTGCTATGTATGTAGTATAAATGTTGCTATAACAAATGTGTTTGGTAGCAAATTGTCAAATATTAAAATTTAAACTTAATAAAAAGGCGGACATCATACTGTATAAACCCACAAGGGCCAAATTATGTATATTAGGAGGTTCATAAAAAAACTATTAAATACAAAAAAATACACAAACTGCCACTTTTAAGTACACTACTACATATAGGTAGATAGAAAAAATAGGCATGTTGATGTTGCAAGAGGCTGTAAAAAAAGCTACAAGAGAATCATCCACTCGGTGCCATTGTAGTTGACATGACGCGACTGTAATCTGTCGATTTCTTCTCTGGTTTATTAAGATGCTAATGATAAATAGTTTGAATGTTTCCTTAACGGCTGTGATGTTCCTGTTCTATTTTATGCTCTTATCTTTTTGTTTGTTTGTTTTTCCTGTTATTTTAAATGGTTCAAAAACCATGTTTTTTTGTAATGAATAAATGTTTATGCTGTACAGTCTCTGTAGCATGCAGTTCTGTATTAATAAAAGCAACTTAGTATGTGCACATCTGTGTCTTCCTTTTATTCAGAAATTCACTGGCAGGTGCAGTGACCTAAGAAAGTGTTTAAACAGAATCTCGGCAAGTAGCTCATTCATTCATTCATTCAGCTACAGTTCTCTACAGTTCATAAAGAGTCACCAAAGCATATGACAATAATTTAAATACCTTGTTGAAATAAAATGACTAAAGTAATAGTCTAATAGAAAACAATGACATTGTAAATAAAACTGGAAATACTGTATCAGGTTTCATTAAAATGCATTGGCCAAATTTGTAAGCAGAGCAGCACGCAGTGTTACTTGTGTAAGCAGTAAGCTCCAACAGAAAGCTAAGGAATGATCAATGAGAAGGTCACCATTGTCCCAACTCTAATTGTCAAAAATGTAATGCAAAAAAAATGAAGACAGAGAGGAAGAGGAAGTTTTAATACAGTTCAGCTCAAGAAACAGTTTCTACAAATTCCACTGTTAGTGGTCTCGCATTGCCAGAGCTCCACAGCGCTGTGGAGTAATGTCTGGCTACACTACAGATACATTCTGGGATAGGAGAAAAAACTCCAGACGCAGCGACAGTGGCTCTGCAAAATAGTCCCAGGAAAGAACTTGTTTTCGTGGAACATTTACACCCCGCAAAAAAAAAACGCTACATACAATATTAAATTAAGTTAACTGTTCCCACAATACAGTAACGTGAGCTATTTAAATTAGCTGGAGACATGGTTAAACTTCATTGCTCTTACCAGTATATTGCCATGTGTATGTCCACAGCAATCCAACCAATCACTCTCAAAAACGTCCCAGTTAGAGAGTAAATGCCGTAAACATATTCTTTGTAAATCTTAAAATCATTCCCCGACAGAACCAAGCAGGCCTGCCTTGTTGCACGATAGCTTGAAGGTTGTTGTTTCCTGTAGAGAAGGGATTTTGAGAACGAGACTTATGTCATTTTTGACACACTATACTATGACTTTTTTATGACTTTTTATGGCATACTATATCATTACTTTTTTATAACATACTATGTTATGACTTTTTTAAGACATTTTTTGTAATACTATACTATGACTTTTTATGATTGATGGCATACTATACTCTGACTTCTTTATGATTTATGGCATGTTATTCTATGACTTTGTCAGTCTTTGACATACTATACTATGACTTTTTTATGACTTTTTTTTTTTTCCGAAATAATATATTTTGTAACTATTTTTAACACATACTATCGACATACTATACTATGACTATTTTCGACATACTATGCTAGACTTTTTATGAAATACTATAGTATGACTTCTTATGTCACTTTTATGACATACTATACTATGACTTTTTTCGACACACTATACTATAACATATTTATGACTTTTTTCGACATACCATATTATTACTTTTTTTCGACATACTATACTATGACTTTTTATGATTTTTTTCAACATACTATATTATTACTTTTTATCATTTTTTTCCACGTACTATACTATAACTTTTTTTTATAACTTTTTCGACATGCTATACTATGACTTTTTTCAACACACTATACTTTGACATATTTATGACTTTTTTCGACATACCATATTATGACTTTTTTTTGACATACTATACTATGACTTTTTTCGACATAATGTGACATTTTTATGACTTTTTTTGGACATTCTATGCTATGATTTTTTTTTTACTTTTTTTCGACATACTATATACTATGACTTTTTTTCCGACATGCTAAAGTATGATTTTTTTCCAACATACTATACTATGACTTTTTTTATAATTTTTTTCGACATAATGCCACTGACAGGCTCAGATTAATATTCTGACAACATTATGGACAGAATCCCTTCAATATACCTTTAAAACCTCTTGAGACCTTTCTGTTTAACCAGAAACAGCTCTGAAGCTGCTATACTATGACTTTATTCGACATATTATACTATGATTTTTTTCGACATACTGTGACATTTTTATGACTTTTTTTCGACATACTATACTATGACTTTTTTTCCGACATGCTAAAGTATGATTTTTTTCGACATATTATACCATGACGTTTCTCGACATACAATATTATGACTTTTTATTATTTTTTTTCAACATATTATACTTTACTTTTTTGACACACTATACTGTGATATATTTATGACTTTTTTCAACATGCTATACTATGACTTTTATCGACATACTATACTATGACTTTTTTCAACATACTATACCATAACTTTTTTCGATATACTACACTATGACATATTCATGACTTTTTTCGACATACTACATTATGACTTTTTTTCGACATACTATACTATGACTTTTTTCGACATACTATACTATGACTTTTTTTCGACATACTATACTATGACTTTTTATGATTTTTTTCAACATACTATATTATGACTTTTTATCATTTTTTTCCATGTACTATACTATGACGTTTTTATAACTTTTTTCGACATACTATACTATGACTTTTTTTCAACATACTATACTATGACTTTTTATTATTCTTTTCAACATACTATACTATGACTTTTTTTCAGCACACTATACTATGACATATTTATGACTTTTTTTGACATACCATATTATGACTTTTTTTCAACATACTATACTATGACTTTTTATTGACATACTATACTATGACTTTTTTCGACAAACTATACTATGACATATTTATAATTTTTTTCAACATAATGCCACTGACAGGCTCAGATTAATATTCTAAGTGTCTGATAACATTATGGACAGAATCCCTTCAATATACCTTTACAACCTCTTGAGACCTTTCTGTTTAACCAGAAACAGCTCTGAAGCTGCTATACTATGACTTTATTCGACATATTATATTATGATTTTTGCCGACATACTGTGACATTTTTATGACTTTTTTCGACATTCTATGCTATGATTTTTGTTTTTACTTTTTCAACATACTATACTATGACTTTTTTTATAATTTTTTTCGACATAATGCCACTGACAGGCTCAGATTAATATTCTAAGGGTCTGACAACATTATGGACAGAATCCCTTCAATATACCTTTAAAACCTCTTGAGACCTTTCTGTTTAACCAGAAACAGCTCTGAAGCTGCTATACTATGACTTTATTCGACATAGTATACTATGATTTCTTTCGACATACTATGACATTTTTATGACTTTTTTCGACATTCTATATATACACATTCTATGACATATTTTTGACTTTTTTCAACATACCATATTATGACTTTTTTTCGACATACTATACTATGACTTTTTTTCGAGTTACTATACTATGACTTTTTCTGATTTTTTTCGACATACTATATTATGACTTTTTATCATTTTTTTCCGCGTACTATACTATGACTTTTTTATAACTTTTTATGACATGCTATACTATGACTTTTTTTGACATACTATACTATGACTTTTTATTATTTTTTTCGACATACTATACTATGACTTTTTATTGACATACTATACAATTACTTTTTTATGATTTTTTTTGACATACTATATACAATGTAATTTAAAAAAACAAAACATTTTTCAACATATAATTTGACTTTTTTCAACATACTATACTATGACATTTTTCAAAAAGGCTTTCTTCAGGCATTTTATTTGGACAATAACAGCAGGGTTTCCATGGCTGGAATCGAACACTGGAAGCTGAGATTAGAATTGAGCCACACACCTTACCCATTGAGCTACAGGGGTGCCATTTTTCAAATTATTTTTTTAGACATACTAAGCTATGACTTTTTTACACTTTTTTCAACATGCTATAGTATGTCATTTTTTCAACGTACAATACTATGACTTTCATTCAACATAGTATACTATGACATTTTTCAAAATGGCTTTCTTCAGGCATTTTATTTGGTCAGAAACAGAAACATACTCAGAAGTGAGCCCGTGGCTGGAATCGAACCATGGGTTCTGTGCTTAGTATTGAGCCTTAATGGTACACGCTCTAACCATTGAGCAACTGGAGTGCCTTCTATCCAAGGCTTCTTCGACATACTATGACATATTTATGATTTTGTTTTTGACAGACTATATACAATGAAAGTTTTTAAACATTTTTCAACATATATGTTGACTTTTTTCGACATACTATACCATGATTTTTAGATTTTTTTCCGACATGCTATACTATGACATTTTTATGACTTTATTCGACATACTATACATTGACTCTTTTATAACTTTTTTCTACATGCTATAATATGACTTTTTTCGACATACTATACTGTAATATATTTATGACTTTTTTTCGAAATACCATACTAAGAGTTTAATTTGACATACTTTTCGACATACTATACAATTACTTTTTTCAACATGCTATACCATGATTTTTTTTAATAAATTTTTATGATGTACTATACTATGATTTTTTTTTCGACATACTATACTATGACTTTTTTTCAACATGCTAAAGACTTTTTTTCGACATACTGTACTAAGACTTTTTTTCCCGACATATTATTACTTTTTTTTCGACACACTATATACTGACTTTTCTCAAACTACTATATTATGACTTTTTATAATTTTTTTCGACATACTATACTATGACTTTTTTTCAACGTAATATACTATGACTTTTTTCACTTTTATTTTTTCTTTGACTTTTATAAACATACTATACTATGACATATTATGACTTATTTCGACATACTATACCATGACTTTTTCGACATACTATACTATGACTTTTTTCGACATAATATACTATGACTTTTTTCGACATACTATACTATGACTTATTTCGACAAACCATATTATGACTTTTTTTCGACATACTATTCTATGACTTTTTTTTGACATACTATACTATGACATTTTATTACTTTTTCGACATAGTATACCATGACTCTTTTAGACATACTACACTATGACATTTTTCAAAAAGGTTTTCTTCAGGCATTTTATTTGGACAGTAACAAGAATACATTTAGCAGGGTATCCAGGGCTGAAATTGAACCCTGGAAGATGTGATTAGACTTGAGCCTTTATGGTACACACCCTACCCATTGAGCTAATGGGGTGCCTTGTATCTAAATCTT
Organism: Sander lucioperca; assembly: GCF_008315115.2. Taxonomy (NCBI): domain Eukaryota; kingdom Metazoa; phylum Chordata; class Actinopteri; order Perciformes; family Percidae; genus Sander; species Sander lucioperca. Next base: position 16,540,141 of record NC_050194.1, on the reverse strand, counting down.
TTTTTGACATACTATACTATGACATTTTTTATGACTTGTTTTTGCCATACTATACTATGATATTCTTCAAAAAGGTTTTCTTTAGGAATTTTGTTTGGTCAAAAACAGAAAGACATTCAGCAAGGTGTCTGGAATCAAAGCCTGGTAGCTGTGATTAGAATTTAGCCTTATTGATACAGACCCTACCCATTGAGCTACTAAGGTGCCTTTTTTCCATGACTTTTTTAGACATACTACACAATTACTTTTTTATAACTTTTTATGACATACTATAGTATGACTTTTTTTGACATACCATACTATGACTTTTTGATATACTATACTACGACTTTTTAAAACTTTTTTTGACATACTATACTATGACTTTTTTTCGACATGCAAAAATATGACTTTTTTCATCATGAACGTGTCATAAACATGATAAACAAGTCATAAACGTTCATGACATAACGCTTCTTTTAGTAAGTGTTATTCGGTTTTTGTCATGACAAGTTATGGTTAGGGTTAGGGTTCATGTGTCATGACTGTGTCATGACAGTGTCATGTGTTCATGACAGTGTCATGTCACTCTTATGTAGATATCTTCAAGTAAAGTGTTACCGACTTTTTTTCCCGACATACTATACTATGACATTTTTAAGATTTTTTCGACGTATCATACTATGACTTTTTTCGACGTACTATACTATGACTTTTGTCGACATACTATGACATTTTTATGACTTTTTTCGACATACTATGCTATGACTTTTTTAAGATTTCTTCTGACATACTATACTATGACATTTTTCAAAAAGGTTTTCTTCAGGCATTTTATTTGGTCAGAACAACATTAAGCAGGGTGTCTATGGCTGGAATCAAACCATGGCTGCTGTGCTTAGTATTGAGCCATAATGGTACACACCCTAACCATTGAGCTACTATGGTGCCTTGTATCTAAGACTTTTTTCGACATACTTTATAATATGACGTTTTTATAACTTTTTTCAACATACTATACTATGACTTTTTCGACATATATACTATGAATCTTTTCGACATACTATACTATGACTTTTGCTGACATACTATGACATTTCTATGACTTTTTTTTCTACTACATTATGACTTTTTTTCAACATACTATACTATGACTTTTTCTGACATACTATACTATGTTTTTTTTTCTACATACTATACTATGACTTTTTTCGACATACTATACTATGACTCTTTTATTTTTTTTCGACATACTATACTATTAGAGAAAAGTCCCGCACACTGACCATTACACAAGCTATAATTTATTTAGAAAAATACGTTTCTGTCTTAGACCTTCATCAGGTAAATTCACAGGTGTGACTGAAACGTTATTTTTGTACTTACTTTTTTTATGACTTTTGTCATTTTTATGACATACGATACCATGACTTTTTTCGACGTACTATAGTGTGACTTTTTTATGACTTTTTTCGACATACTATACTTTGATTTTTTAATGACTTTTTTTCAAAATAGTATACCATGACTTTTTTCGACATACTATACTATGACTTTTTTAGGATTTTTTTTTTTTACATACTATACTATGGCTTTTTAATGACCTTTTTTAACATACTATACTATGACATTTTTCAAAAAGGTTTTCTTCAGATATTTTATTCAGACAGTGAAAGTAAGACACTTAGCAGGGTGTCTAGGGCTGGGATCAAACCCTGGGAACTGTGATTAGAATTGAGCCTTAATTCTACAGACCATTAAGCTACTGGGGTGCCCTGTTTCTAATATTTTTTTCAATATACTACACAATGACCTTTTTTTTCATTTTTTATGACACACCCTACTATGACCTTTTTATGACATTTGTCATTTTTATGACATACAATACTATGACTTTTTTTTACCATGACATTTTAATTACTTTTTTTTGATATACTCATACCATGACTTTTTTCGACATACAATACTATGACTTTTTTATGACTTTTTGCGATGTACAATATGACATTTTTCGACATAATATACCATAACTTCATTCAACATAATATACCATGACTTTATTCAACATAATATACTATGACTTTTTATGACTTTTGCTAGACACAATAGACTATAACTTTTTATGACTTTTTTATGACATATTATATTATGACTTTTTTTATGACATACTATAGATGACTTTATTTATGAAATTTGGCTTTTGTTTTGATTCTTTGCTGGTGACTGCTTGGAGAATCAGAGGTTGTGTGTCCATTTTTCAACATACTATACTATGACTTTTTTTATGACTTTTTGACATACTATACTTTGCCTTTTTTAATGAAACAGAAGTTGTGGGTTTGATTCACATCTAAAACAAGTGAATATTGAAGTCTGTTGTCCAAAGAAAAACCTGACACTATACGCAATGTTTTAATGACTTGATTGATGATTTTTATGACTTTTGTAATTTTCATGACATACTATACAAATACTTTTTTTGACATACTATACCATGACTTTTTTGGACATACTATACTATGACTTTTTGTGACTTTTTTCTTCATACTATAGGATGACTTTTTTATGACTTTTTTCGATATACTGTACCATGACTTTTTTCAACATACTATGCTATGACTTTTTTATGACTTTTTGCGATGTACAATACTATGATTTTATTCAACATACTATACTATGACTTTTTTGTGACTTTTTGCGACATACTATACTATTACTTTTTTGACATTTTTCTACATACTATACTATGACTTTTTTATGACATTTTTCTACATAATATACTATGACATTTTTCTACATACTATACTATGAGTTTTTTTATGACTTTTTTCTACATAATATACTATGACATTTTTCTACATAATATACTATGACATTTTTCTACATACTATACTATGAGTTTTTTTATGACTTTTTTCGACATACTATACAATTTTTTTCGACATACTATACTATGATTTTTTATGACTTTTTTTGATGTACAACTCTATTTCGTTTTTCGACATACTATATGAAGTTTTTATGACTTTTCTCTACATCTAATACTATGACTATGAGTTTTTTTATGACTTTTTTCGACATACTATACAATTGTTTTCGACATACTATACTATGATTTTTTATGACTTTTTTTGATGTACAACTCTATTACGTTTTTCGACATACTATATGAAGTTTTTATGACTTTTCTCTACATTTAATACTATGACTTTTTTCGACATAGTATATTATGACTTTTTTATATTTTCCGACATACTATACTATGACTTTTTTCGACATACTATACTATGACTTTTCATGGCACACTATATCATGACTTTTTTATGACATACTATACTGACTTTTTAGACATACTACACTATGACTTTTTTAACATACTATACAATTACTTTTTATGTCACCAAGCACCAATTGTAGGTGCCTCCACTTTCTTTCAGATTAGAGCTATAGTCCTTGCCTGTAGTATAGCAAAATCAATGAATTCATAATCTTGGTTTCAGATTCAGATTTGTTGGATACAGGTGCAGCAAAATCATCTTAGGGTCAAGCGGAATGTGCACAGACAAGATGAACATAGTTTTATTGATCACCTCCCTCCAGAATGTTTTCATGTTGTCACACTCCCAGACACAGTGCATAAATGTTCCTTTAGCCTCATTGCATTTAAAACAAAAAACAAACACTGTTGTATTTATTCAATTTAACAGGAGTTGTGTATGTCTGCATACAGTATATTGGAGTAGCTTTAAATTAGTTTGCTGTTTTTTTTTCTGAGATGTGTCATAAGTTTTCTTCCAATCCTTTTCTGAAATGTCCTCTTTTAAGTCCACCCTCCACGTCTCAAGTCTAACTATTGATGCTTCTTTAGAGCCAGATGCAAGCCAGTTATATATTGATGAAATCAAACTCCTCTCATTGCAATTGTTTCTTCTAAGGATGAGAGTGCAGTAATCCCGACCAAATGGTTTTGCATAGAAGAAATAAAGTTCCTCACTTGGAGATATTTAAAAAAAAAAGTTTCCTTGGAATGGAGTGTAACGGAGCAGAGGTGGTCTAGGAGTTAAGGAAGCGAGCGTGGGACCAACAGGTTGTCGGTTCAATCCGCAGGGTTAGGGGGTTCTTCCCCTACCATCCTGCAAAAAAAGAATTTTGTGTACTAGGCAGCTTCCAGGTATGAATGTGTAACTGTATGCAAATGAGAAATTGTTCTCAATAGACTTACCTGGCTAAATAAAGGTTAAAAAAAATATCATACATTAGAGAGATTTCTTTAAAGGTCATTAAAATCCCTTAAATCTTTGCCCATATCTGGAATCCTGTATCCAGCTTGCCTGGTTTAAAAAAACATTGCCCCACACTTGGCTGAATTGTGACAGAGTCCAATATGTTCATATATTCTTTTACCTCATACCATTCATTAACCATATTAAGAACTATAGGATGAGCAGTATGTGTTCTTAAGTACTTTAGCTTGGCCTCGCCAAAGATGCATTTTAGTGCCAAGTAACAAAAAGAAGACAAAAAAGATTACATTGCGCATGTATTTGTAGAAAAAGTGAAGGGAACAGAACAGCATATATGCAGTAGAGAAGACTATAGGACCATGCTGGAAACTGGAGGGAAATGCAAGAATTATATTGTACAAAAAAGTTCTGTTTTGTTGCTCCGATCTCTAACACTTACAAAAGCCAAATCCCCTTTTCACATTCGGCCATACCTGTGTGTGTCATGCAAATGGACCTCTAGCACTACATTAATAATAAAGTAATACTTGTCACATCCCCATAAGGAACCTCTCTATTCCCTTGCTAAGGCCAGAGTTCAGAATGAGTTTAGAGCAGCACCTCTGGAGCTAGTCTAGATTAAGTGACTTGCTGATGAACACTTACAACACTTACATTACATGTCATTTAGCTGATGCTTTTATCCAAAGTAAAGACTTACAATTGCTATATATCAGAGGTTGCAGACCTCTGGAGTAACTAGTGGTTAAATGCCTTGCTCATTAGTTGATGTATCGCAGTGGGAATTTAACCCAGATCTCCCACACCAAAGGAATGTGTCATATCCACTGCGCCATCACTACCCAACTTAAACAAGGCAGCTGATCTTGTAGCTTGTACGTTACTGTGTGTCTTGCGGTTGTCCGTTTGTATTCTGACATCAACACATTAGCACTTCAAAACCGCTTTTAATACAGGTTGTTGGATGTTATATCATAGTAATGATTTTATTTATGCGTTGGTTTATAAGGTCAATTTCTTGCTCTTTCATCTGTGAAATATTCTGCCCTACAAAGCAAAAAGGCAGTAACTACGCAGAGTGCAGAACTGAGAAAAATGACTTTAAAGTTATCCTGTCATCTAGCTAAGTAGTTGTAGGTAGATTATTGGACATGTGGCTGTTTTTGTTACTTTATATTAGCTTATTCTTTGTACATATCAATCCTCATATTTAATTTGATATTTTACCCCTATTTTGCAGTTACTGTATTCTTGCTTTGTATTACTTACCAAAAACGTGGCACCATACCAAGGAAAAAGGCAGTAACTACAGATTCTTCAAAAACTATTTTGGCACAACTTGGGCTCTGGGTGTGTTAGATACACTGTATTTGAAATAATTGGAACCATTTGTTTTCCTGAACATGGATATACCAAAACCAAAACTAATTTGACCATTTTAGGTCAATATTTTCCACCCGGAAGCTGTTCTGGTGCTGAAACGGCTGCTTAAAGTCTCACATTGCTAAGCTGTTATCATGTTATCCTGTCATCCAGCTAAGTAGTTGTAGGTAGATTATTGGACATGTGGCTGTTTTTGTTACTTTATATTAGCTTATTCTTTGTACATATCAATCCTCATATTTAATTTGATATTTTACCCCTATTTTGCAGTTACTGTATTCTTGCTTTGTATTACTTACCAAAAACGTGGCACCATACCAAGGAAAAAGGCAGTAACTACAGATTCTTCAAAAACTATTTTGGCACAACTTGGGCTCTGGGTGTGTTAGATACACTGTATTTGAAATAATTGGAACCATTTGTTTTCCTGAACATGGATATACCAAAACCAAAACTAATTTGACCATTTTAGGTCAATATTTTCCACCCGGAAGCTGTTCTGGTGCTGAAACGGCTGCTTAAAGTCTCACATTGCTAAGCTGTTATCATGTTATCCTGTCATCCAGCTAAGTAGTTGTAGGTAGATTATTGGACATGTGGCTGTTTTTGTTACTTTATATTAGCTTATTCTTTGTACATATCAATCCTCATGTTTAATTTGATATTTTACCCCTATTTTGCAGTTACTGTACTCATGCTTCACTAGGGCTTTTTGCAGTTACTGTACAAACGACTACCATTTTTCTCCAAAACGACACACATTTGAGATAAGATGTTTTGTCACATAACAAAGGATGCCTTGAATGTCATGAAAATGATAATAACTCATTTTTGACCAAAAAATGCAGTTACTATATATATTATAGTATTGTTATTGCAGCATTTCAGTTCCTCCAGTGGAGTTCTATCAGTAGTTATGTCAGGAATCTTGTTTAAAGATTGTCCGTATTAGAAACAACACAGGCACTACATTGCAGTCAAAGCAGGCTGTGTTATTTGGGTTGGTCTACACGTACATGACATTCTCAATGGACCAACAACAGCTTTGCAAGAAAACAGTCTCTGTGTATACATGCTGGCAAGTGAGTGTAACATTTCATGGATTCACTCTGTAGGCTGAGGAGAGCAGCATTGATTTCTTATTTATTGGAAGTTTGCCTAAATCTACAAAGTATCCAAGCAAGCAACAAAAAAGTATTAAAGTTTAGCTGAAATACAGTGTGCATGCTGTACTTGAACAGGGACATAATGTATAGACCGTCCTCTAGTGAATGCCAAGCAAAGAAGAACTGAAACCAGGAGGATGGGTTCAGTTGTGATCAAGCAAATGCGGGACTCTTCTTTGTTCCCTTTTGGTGTATACAATATGCACACTTATGCATTTGTGTGGGCTATACCCTTGAACTGTAAACCATCATACTGGCGACGTACAACACGGGAGCGTCCGTGATAGTTCTATTACATTTCAAGGAGGAAAGGCGTTGTATACCTGAGTAAAGAAATTACGTTTTTTGATGTCAGTGTGGCATGAAGGAACAATGTTGAAGGCCATCGCTGCAGGCAAGCATACAAATCAGAAACCATTGCAGAAAACATTGCAGAACATTAAATATTTCTCCTAGGTTACAACAAACAAAGCACAAAAAGGTAATGTTCTGAATGTTATTTAAAAAAAACAGATGTATATCCCTGACCCTGATCACGGTAGTAGAATAAAAAAAATGGCTCCAGCGTATAGCATTAACATCTACAATTTCCTTTGCTGAAGATGAAAATGCTAAATATAGCTAGTAGTAGCTGTAGTTAAAAAAAAGAGGATAAATGTTCATTGTTTGGTTCCTGTGTGTAGGTGAGTTTTCGAAGGTGCTTTTTTAGTTTGGCTGCTTTTTGTTAAAGGAGTTCCTGTAAGGCTCTCGGCGCATTCAATGGTTCATAAAGCACTTGAGTAATTCTTTGAGAACTGGAATTCCGAGCCAGCATGCTGTTGGCACTGTTCTTGACCGTATCTCATGATCCCGAGATTTAAGCTATGTGTCCAAGGATGAACTGGAGTCAATTTATTTTTTGCAGGATTGTAGGAAAAAAACACAGAGGTAAAGGATTCTGAGGTAACATCAATTATTGTATAAGTTTGCATTCTGTAGGAGAAGAAGGTGAGAAAGAAGAGGACAACGAAGAGTTGGTTTAAAATGATGTGTTGTATTCTCAAACAGTGGTGTGAAAAAAGTTAATTCAGAGAGCTACAGTTCAGGAAAAAAAAACATTTTGGAAATATTTTAGAAAGTGCTTGTAGTAAAATGAGTACAGCCTACATTATCAGAATCACAGCACATATCTGACAGACACAAAGTGCAGGATCTGGCCAAATCTACATTAACTTAAAAGAGGACTGTTGTGCTAAATTTTCATGCGGATGCCGTCATTTTTGGCTCTTGTCAGTTTTTTAAAATAAACATAAAACATTTTAGAGATTGGCAGGAGAAAAAGTCATAAGAATGAATTTAGCAAATTCGATCTACTTTTGATATTGGATGCAGCCTTTTTCTACAATTTGTTTTTGTTTGGGAAATTAAAGGGAAATATATATTACATTTATAAATAATTGTTGCTACAAGTTTGCCATATGTTGTAAAATACATAAAACTACATGAAAAACACTCAGTTTTTGATAAACAGAGTAAACACATTAAAGAACTCCTGGATGGCATGAGCCTAGAAAGTAAAATAATTTTGCTTTTAGAATTGTTAGTGGTAATTTCTTCTCATATGCCATTAGCGTTTAATGCTCACAACCACTGTCTGATACTTTCATCAATTTTAATAGATACCAACAGAAAACTTGTCGACCAAATATCCTCTTTTTTTCCACAACTAATTTTTGAAAGAATCGTCTTTTTTATTCAGGAACAATTGTCCTCTAACCTTGAACAAAATGATGCACATGAAAGGTAGGTATTTTGAGATATTTTCTCTTTCCTACAATATAAAAGAGTCTCTTTTATCTAAGAAATAAATAAGGGCTACCACACATGGGACATCTTGGTACAATTTGGTGCACAATGCCTAAAGGACTATCCTGTGGTGTGCCAGTTACAAGGCCATCTTTATTAAAAAGATTTGGATCCATTAAGGCCATATTGTGTGTATTGTACTACAATAGACTCTTAAAAGAGGGACAATGAAAGCAGCGATCAAGTACACAGAGGAAAGGAGCAAGCAACAGGGAGTGCAGGATGTTCCATCAGAGAAAATTTCAGCAATTCAGACCACAACGTGGAGAGCCTGTTTTCCTTTTTCAGCTTCAGTCTCTCTCATAAACCTGCAGCCCTACTTTAAAATGAAATGCCACAATGTCTGATGTATGAAACCAAAGGCCACGCAGTGGCAACAGTTGGGCAACAACACAGAAAGAATTAACAGATTTGAACATCTATCGTGTTTCTTTGTTGTCTTCATATTATGCTTCCACGAGCCGACAGGATCAATTGCTTTAAGTGCACCCTCACATGTGTGTATAAATATGACTGACTACAACAACGTAAGTGTTCTGATGAATACAGCTTATCAATGTGAGAATGCACTGCTTGTCTTGGCCATGCAGAGAAAATGGGCCTGCAAATGTATTTGGAAGTCACCCAATCAATGCTCTACAAAAATATACTGTAAAGTTTACTTACTTTATAGCCTGATCACTGGTGAATGCATTTAATGTCAAGATAACAGCCTGATCTGCATCTCAGCTAAATAGTGCTTCATGTGGGGACTCGGTCTCAGTGATTACGGAGCAGAAATAACTTGAGAGCAAGTGTGAGGCCAAGACTAAGAGAGAGAGCTGCAGAGGAGAGGTGCAGCATATATACAGGTGTTATGTGTATGTGCTGCTGTCTGAATGGAGGCTTGTGTGTCACCTTCCCAGCACAAGTGCCCTAGTCCCTAATGATGGCGGTGTGCAGCGAGCTAACTACCCTCACAGTGGAGCGAGCCCCCAGGCTAGTGCCACATCTCTCCATCAAGGCCTGCCTTCATCCTGCTTTACACTGGGCTCTTTCCAAAGACACACACACACACACACACAAACACACACACACACACACACACACACACACACACACACACACACACACACACACACAGAGAGAGAGAGAGAGAGAGAGAGAGAGAGAGAGAGAGAGAGAGAGAGAGAGAATGACAAATAATTCATATTATGGCCTGCCTGAAAGTTTGCCACCCTACCTCATTAAGCAGCCTATTGTAACTGGCTGACATTCTCTCAGCATAATAACATTCCTTGGTCGGGTTGTTTTTGAAGTGACATATCACTAGAGGGAAACGGAAAGAAATAAAGAAATAAAAAACACCATGTTGTGCTATGTTGTTTTTTACCTTCGGAACTCTCAAGGTGATGCAACTTTAGCTGCCAGATATCAATAATGGATCCCTGTTGTTTCTTGATAGGAATGACAGATATTAATGAAGACACTATGACTCAATCCAAACTTACATATTGAGTTTGATCTCCCACTTAGGGCTGGAGGATTTTTCCTCTTAGCCGCACAGTCCAATGCACTGCTTCTGACACACCAATGAACATTAGTCTGTTTGATTTTATCTGCAAAATGTACAATGGGCAAAGAGAAAGGCAGGCTGGGTAGATAGGGAGGAGGAGCAGTGCATGGGGGGGCATTCAGGAAATGGGGTGGATGGCTTGATGAGGGTGTGGAGAGGGGGTAAGTGAATATGCTCATTTGATGTGCTCCATGTTTGTGCACATTGCAGCAAGTGGCAGAATGGCAACAGTGTGGGAGTTTTTTTTTTCTTTTCTGAGTGGCAATCAGATAGTTCAGAGGCACTGAGCTCCTGGCGAGCCTATAAGGCATGTGGCTAGGTGCTCTCTGTCCTGGGGGCGAGACGGGGAGAGCTCTGACTTAGCTCTGACTTTTCCGGGGCATCAACGAGGCATGGGAGAGGAAGAGGAAACTTTCTCAGCAAAGTGAAAGGGGGGAAGAGGGTGGGGATGGGGGGATCATCCAAGTAAGGCAGACTTGAAGTTAAAGCACTGACAAGCACTTTAATCTTCGCTTTAGTCCCGACAAGTATTGCAAACATGGATTTTGCATAAACACACAGCACTTCAGAGGCAGACGTAAAGATGAAGATGAAGTTATTCGAATAACAAAAGGAAAAATGAGAGGAAGATGGAAGGCGAACCCCCAAACATGAGGAAAGATGGAAGACAACCCCTGCTAAGTTGGATTCTGCGACTGTCTTCCATCTCCTTCAGCAGATAGCAGGAATGATAGCAGTGCATGTTCTAGTCTCCTATAATGAAGTCCAGATGCATCAAGTCAGCTCTGCTCCTCATCATCACAGGCTGTGACCTTGGGAAAACTACCTCAGATGTGGGCCTTCTCTCATATTTACAGAATATTGCAGACACAGCAACCATGCTCGCTGCTTAGGGATTAGGAGTAGAACATTCCACAGTAACAAACATCTTTTTCAAATGCCAAACGGCTGCATCTCTGAACCACTGTTAATATTGAATTAATGGAGTGGCTTGTGTCATCCTCTCGATCCTCTTTTTTTAAACTACAGCTACTACAGTCTTCTTCCTGCAAAATAGGCAATGTTATTGAGTTGAACCTGACCTATCCTGTGTAATAACACAGAGGACACTGTCAATGTGGAAGATCTCAATAAATCAATCAGTCAATCAATCAGTCAATCAATCAATCAATCAATCAATCAATCAATCAATCAATCAATCAATCAATCAATCAATCAATCACATCTGGTACCATCTTCTCGACCTCAACAGGGAGAAAAGGCTGTTACCCGGGTGGTGTGGATCTTTAATAACTCTTCTAGGCTTTTTCTTTCAGCACCTGGTGTAAATATCCTTTAGGCAGGGTAGAGCATCACCTATTATATGTTCAGCCGAACAAACCACTCTTTGCAGGGCCTTGCAGTCCTGTTTGGTGTTGTTTATGTACTAGGCAGTGAGATTTCCCATCAGGACGCTCTCAATGATGCTCAGTATTTGATGGGATACCCAGAGTTTTCTCAGGCATGTGAGATGAATCAGTCTCTGCCTTGCCTTGTTCACCACTGAGTCAGTATGCAGTGCCCAGGTCAGACCTTCTGTGATGTGGACCCCAAGGTACTTGAAGTTGTCCACCCTCCATACGAGGACCTGTTGAATTAAGGGGGGCATAGTTCCTTCCCTGCTTCTTCCCAAATTCCAATATCATCTTTTTAGTCTTGCTGACATTCATGAGTAGGTTGCTGTCTTGACACCAGCGGGTCAGGTCCTCTACTTCCTTCAGGTAGGCCTTTTCATTGTTGTCAATGATCAGGCCCACCACAGGTGTGTCATCAGCAAACTTGAAAATGGTGTTGGAGTTGAAAGTGGCTACACAGATAGGTGTGTACAGGAAGTACAGCAGGGGGCTCAAAACGCAGCCCTGGGGTGCTGCGGTGTTCGAGGTGAGGGTGGAAGAGGTGTGTCCGCCCACATTTACCACCTGGGGTCTGCCCGTCAGGAAGTCAAGGATCCACATGTATGTAATCTATCATAGTTCTTAGACCTTGCCACATGCTTGCCCTCCTGGTATTGTAGTTCCACTTTCTTCCCGTAGTTCCTTTTTGCCCCTTTTACTGCTCTTACATTGTAGGCTGCTGCTTTATTATTGTCCATGTTTCCAGACTGCAGCCCTAAGTTGTAGGCTGTTTCACTCTGTCTACTCAGCTGCATGAACCTACTGCCATTTGTAAGAAGGCTGACACTAAGAGGCCAAGGGGACATGAAGAAAACATTTAAAAGACAAACTTCTCATTAAAATAGTTTTTACCTGTATGTAACCAAGTAGCTCCATTGAGACGGAACATCTTTGGCTAAGAAAGCTGCAGCATGATTTAACAATGTGCAGTAAACTGAATTCAAATCAGATATTATAAGCACAAAATCCAAAGTACTGTAGTTTGTCCTCCAAATTACGAATAATAAATAAGCAGACCAAGAATGGACTTACAGAGAACCACTTGTCATTAAATTTAAGGAGAAAAGAGACTACAGTAGATTAAACAGTGTGTGCCAACTTAACAGTGACATAAGAAGAGTGAAGTAGCCTACTAATGTGCTGGGTGCAGACCTGGATGTAAAACATCACTGTAATCAATTTAAAGTATGCAGCAGTCTTTCTCTTTTCAGTTGCCAAAGAAAAACTTGGGTAATCCTTAAAATAAAACCTCAAATCCTGCTCCAATTTTCCTACAAGGTGCTTAATATAAGCCACGGAGAAGAGGCAGTCGTCAATTAGTGTTCCTAGGCCCTTGTGAAATTCAACAGTCTGAATCACTTTGCCTGAGTATATGCTTAACAAGTTGGTTTCATCCCAAGATTGACAATGGGAGCCAATTGTGTTTTTATACTGCATATTACTTCTTTTTATTAGCTCTTTTAGTGATGGGAGATTAGAAAGCACAAGACACACTGATGTGGCTGAGAATAGCAGGTAAAAACATTTCACTGATTTTCAACTCCTCAGTCAAGTGCAATGTATCATAACTTCAGTGGAGCGCACTCAATGTATGAAACAAAAGTGGTGCAAAAGTGGGACGGCAAGTCTCATCGAGTAGACACAATTACAGTGTTGAGGATATGCTGTGAGCATCGGATGTAAGACAAGAGAGCCATTTTAAAGGAGATTAGTGCTGACACCTCCCTGTGTCTCAGCGTGCAGTGATCACACTGTGCCAGCTACTGTGTGTGGGAGGCCTTTTGTCACTTGTACCATTCAAAGTGGGAGAGGGAAAACAAGCGATGGGATGACACCCAGCCGCCTCCGATAGATCAAAACCAAACTAATAAGCCAGGATGCTCAAATTAACAATGATGCCTCTTGTTTAACTTAGCTACTTGACTTCCTCAGCTGAGGCACATCAACTACACAGGCACATTTAAATCCATATGAGGACGAGACTTTGGAAATAATGACTGCACTCAGCGTTATCGGAAAAAGAGTTTGGGTTGAAAGAAGATAACAAAAGCTTTTTTCTGTCAACATACCTCCATGTTAAAATCTAAAGTGGATGTGCATGGCTCACAATCTCAACAAAAACTGTAACAGACAACAATTGATAACAAAAGCAGTAGTTAAGCTGAGGTGGAGGCATATTAAGAGGCCAGTCATCCACTTAGTGGACCTTGGAGTAAAGCACATGAGGCAGTCCCTTTGCAACAATAATCCATCTCCATTGTTCACCTGAAGAGGCTTGTTGAAAATTAATTTGGGCTGGTCAACTGTCAATAACATGCTCCCCAGAGACATGCAGTTTAACCCCCATACTGCTCAGCGTATTAGCGCGCGCGCACACACACACACACACACACACACACACACACACACACACACACACACACACACACACACACACACACACACTCAAATCCACATTCCACTCAGTTGCCTCTCAATAGTGAGAGGAAAGCATTATTGACCAATTTCTGAGCTTAATGTACCTACATTTTACCCTCCAGGCAATCCACTCTCACCTCCTCCACCTGCTTTTATCATGTTGTCATGTTATCATGTTTTTTTTTATTCATGCTGCACCATTAGACGAGTTTTTTTGTGACAAGAGACAGTGATGTGAGGGTTGTACCGCAAAAGCTATCATAGTGAAGACCAACCTTATATTTTTTTTTTGTTGATTTAAAACTTTTTTATATCAAGAGATTAACCTGCTTAAACAGTGTCCTAATCCTAGTTACAGTTGGGCATGATTGAAGACTACAATTTGTAAAAACATTTTTAGAAATGTTGTTTCTTTTCTTTTTTTTTGTATGCTTTACTGGTATTTATTCAAACAAGGGCTAGGTGATATGTTTAAAATCAATATTATGAAATGAATAAGAATATCTTTCCAATACTCAAATGGCAAAATCACAAATAATATAATCACATTAATGCAGTGAATTGTGTGCCACAGTATTGCATTACATCAGACAAATGTCATATGCAACCAATACTTAGTTTGGTTTGTTCCAATTTGTAAACCTTGCAAATATTATTTCGGACAACTACATTTTTTTAAATGGTAACAAAATATGATCAAACCATCATGATACAATTTCACAACTTTATAAAGATTATATTAAATGATTGCCCTGCCTACTGATTGATCAATTTGACATGTCCTGCTTATTTAAAATAATTTATTTAAATTGGACGAAAGATAAACTGACAAAAACAAACATTTTTGACTTCTCACAGGGAAGTACATCCTTTAATTTCTTTATTCTTTCAACAGCTAAATGATATGGCCAATTTGTTGTAGTTTTGTTGAGGACAAATGATCCTTAGAAATACAAAAAAGGGAGATAAGAAACCAGTGCATTGACCCGAAGCCCACACCTTATACTGCTGTGTATTCATTTTAGATCACACAAAATACCTGACAATGCTGCTGTCAGCTTTGTGTTTGGCCACTGCAGACAGCATTCAACATTACAAAGTTTTTCACATCTTTTGCTGGAAAGTGCACCAGATATGTTTTAGAGTAGTCAGCTATTTTCAATGCTCACTGAACAAGTTTAGTGTTTGCAGACACAGGCATGAGGCAATTCTGCAAAGGGAAAACATAATAGCTTACACTGTCCAGTGTGTGTATTTATTCCTCCATAAAGTAGACATTGTGATTCATCCCTAAGGGTCACCCTATCAAAAAAGCATCTCTGTCTAGTGACAGACTGAGGCAACAGCCAGCAAAAGTGCTGCAATTCCCTTGAACAAATTTGGGACACTTACATCAGGACATTTTCTTTAACTGTTATCTTTTTCCAAAGCTGAAAACGTTTCCCGGTGAAATAACTCCTGACGGTCTTGTTAAATATAAGTGCAGATTACAGTTCATTTATATGGATGATGACATAATTATAGTAAGGAAAATGAGACGAAAAAAGACTATTCTGTTGCGGAGAAGCTTTGTGGATATCAAGACATGGATGTACAATTTCCATTACTTCTCTTTTACTCACAGTTGGGCCCTGACATGCGGCATTGTTTAGCTAGTAATATAAGAAATCTAAAGGATGATTGACAGGGTATTTCTACGCAATAATCCTTTTATTATCTTACCTTGTGGAAACAATTAAAACTGAACTGAAATAGACATTACTAAATATATTTTTAAAGTGTGAGCACTTGTTTTTCTCCTGAGCATCTTCACATTGTAAAAGAAAATAAAGGCTTTTCTCTAACTCACTTGGCGCCAGCTACTCATAACCAATCCAGCGCCCTGGATCTATTGATAACAAAACTGTGCTTCTTCAACCCTCACCTCCTCTGAGAGGAAAACTACAAGCCCCTGAACGTTTCACGCTGCAGAGATGTGTATAGAGGAGCACACATGAGCCATTTTGTCAGAGCAAGTGGTGAGGGTTTGGCGGTGAGTGAAGACACTAGAGGAGAAGCGCCTGTATTAAAGTTGAGAAAGAGTGAGAGAGAAAAGAGAGAATGGGGCTCAACCCCCCCCCACATCAAAGCTTTTCCCTCCAGCGGTGTCTTGTGATATTTATTTATTGAGATGATTTTGCCAGAAACCCAGTGGCCTGGCTGTGCCCCCCCACTCTTTGATATGTTGCTTGGTTCTTAGCTGGCTGTCCTCAGAGAAAGAGGGGTCGGGGGGTCAGCCAAAGAGACCCCCAGAGGAAAAAACATGGCTCACAGAGTACACCTAGAAAAACCACAAACCATACCATATACACGTACACACACAAACAGCACACCAGATGATGCACAGGGTAAGCAGGGGATGGTGGTGGGTGGGGGATCAGGAATTGATTATTATTAAAGGGCCAATGATTTGTTTCCTCCACCATTTGGAGGGAATGCGGCTCACATCTAAATGAATGTCAGATTAACACCTTATAGACATTACAGTGCACTACTGATTGTCATGTTCAGTCCATGCACCACAACAAGCAAAAGGGTGTGACGCTCAAGAGATTTTCTTTTTTTTTTTGTCATGCATACGTCGAGTGAACAAAGAAACAGCCTCGGGGTTCATTTCTCTCATTAAAAAAGGGTGACACCTTGTAATGAGATATCCACACACACACGTACACATGCTTTGCACACACAACCATGGCACTCAAATATTCCTTGTATATCAGTAACATTACAGCGGTTTAGCCAGGCCTCTTGTAACCAGTTAAAGCTTACTTTATGGTCAAAAAATGGTTGCATGCTACTCAGAGAGCTAAGATTAGCTTCTGTGGAGAGCCAAGAAGGACGATCGCAATCCAGTAAGCCCAGGTGGAAGCCATTTGTTAGCACCATGTCATTCGCAGTGTAAAAAAACCAGGGGAGGCATGTTTATAGGCCAAATAATTTCCATGGCACAGTAAACCACTGGATGGGAGAGAGCTGTGCACTTTTTTAAAACATCAGCTGGAATTGCCATGCCATCAAGACCTTAGAGTTTCTTCTTAGATTTAGATTACACAGTTTTTCTGCTCATATGGTGTTTATTTGTAGCATCTCATGATGTACATACTATTTTTTGCCTTTAAGTGTAGGCCTACTAGCTCAAACAAGTTTAAAAGGCATGTTTATAGAGAAAAAGAAAATGCAGGCAAAGTTAAGGTTATGGTCAACAATACAGTGCAAATCTGACGACAGTGGAATCCATGCATACTGATTTTTTTTATCATTTATTTTGCCAGTCACTAACTCTGAGTAAGTGAGGAGGGCCCCTGTCAATGGGCCCCCGTGTCAAAGCTGCCTGCAGAGAATTCCCCAAGTAGAGCGGGGAGCTACTCTTCACTGCACTGCAGGTTGTAATTTCAGCCACAGGGGAGGGCATGCTCATCTTTTTTGCGTGACAGATCTCCAACATAATGCATTGTCAAATAATTCTTAATATGGCGAGTGTGACACAATGGCCGCATTCTCAATATTTAGATTTGCTCTGGCTCATAAACTCAGCCGCCACCGCGTGCCATCGGCCCATCAATCAAGACAACTTCACCCGTCCTCCTCCTCCAACTCTTCTTCACCTGTCAGCCCATTTGAATATGAGGTGGCGCTTGGATGGCTTCTACAAAATAAGCCTCTGGGAGAACAAGGCCTGGCAAAGCTGTTTTACACGTGTAGGAATTTTGATTGAGGAATATGCATAGCTCTCCTGTGCCAATGGATGTGACAACCCCTCTCATCCCAGTCAGAGGTCTTCTCCAGATTTATTTACACAAGGTTGCTTTCATAAATCAATTTGAATATTGCCTCTAATCTTTACACTCATTGTTTAAACAGGCTTTTACAAAATCCTTGGCAAACAAGGTGGCTAGAAATAAAAGGCTTGACACTGTTTGCTCTAGTTTGATGATGACAATAAACACTGACAGAAAATATCAAGGACTGACAATCACTGCCCATCTTTCTTAGTCTCCCCTTCAATAAGTCTCCATTTAGACACCCCCTATAATTGAACTTGTGTAAACAATAATCCATCTAAAAGCAGAAGGGCCATTTAACACAGAGTGATTGTCTATGTATGAGGGTAAACAAATAGAGTGCTACTGGATCTGTCATGGCATGGACCCTTCTATATAAAGATGGATGGGGGAGTGGAAAGGAGGGAAGGGGCCGAGGGACTGGGACAGGCAGTAAAGAGCCGCGTCAACTGCTCACCCTCCTCATGCATTAAATTCAAAGGATGCTGGTGTACAAAACTCCCACTGATCAATTGTAAGTAAAAGGGAGTGGTGGAAAGGAGGGGGCAGGGCTCTGGTTTGGCATACGTGATCAGCACATTGGGCCAAATGATGTCATCCATCAGGATGGACACTGCAATTTGCCATCTATTTCCTCATCAATCAAACTTGAGCGTTCTTACAAGGGGGTGGGATGTGTGTGTGTGTGTGTGTGTGTGTGTCTGGGTTCTAGAGACAGAGAGACATTGGCAATCTCCAGACCATACCTGAAGGGCATTAAGTGGCATCAAGAGAGTGCAGCAATCTGCTCCACTGCTCTTTTATCTATGAATAAGATTTACATCGTTTTTTCGTTAAACATTATTTAGATACAATAAATCTGTTTTTTTCTGCAAATTTACCAATTTTTGTCAAAATGAAATTATTGTACCATTGTCAAATACACAATTCCAATGTAATTCCCTCTGCAGTCATATAATTTAAACCTTGATAGAAAACACAGAAGACGTTTAGCTTTTATCTTTTTTTTTTCCTTCAAAACAGCCTATATGGTGCCTGCTCTTTCTCCTGTTGCCCTGCTGCCCTGCTATCAGTAACTTCAGAGCAACCAGCTGTTGAGCTGAACTCAATGCGCCTTTGGCACTTAAATATACTGTATCTCATATAAGATCCTCTAACTGACCACTAGATGTTATCCCTGCTGAATTCACCAAATAGCTCCTTAATACATTTAGTCCTAACTATTATCAACAGCTACTTAGCCTCTGGCACATTTGTTTTATACATTTTTAAACAAGTATGTAAGTAAGTAAGTAAGTAAGTCTTTAAACTGCTCTCAAAAAAGCCTATTCAGAATCCTGTTACCCTCAGAAAGTACTGGAAGCGTACGTGTCAATCTTCAAGATTTTTGTGGAATTTGTTACCATGAAACCGGTAACTTTAGTGGACACATTTGGGGGAAAAAGCACTCTCTACATTCATATGTGTTAAGCAATTACTTTATTAACTAGATTAACAGCGCTGGGTTGTTTGCCCTAAAACAGATATGTGGTATAGAGCTAACCTGTGTGTTTCTCTTTTTAGAATAAATATTTAATATGAGACAAGCAAGGTTGCTTCTTATGTGTGAATAAGACCTCAGTCGGAGACCCTTTTGGTCATTCCAAAGTCTAGACTGAAGGTCAAGTGTGTTAAAAGTCTAAGGACCATTAAGCTAAGGAACGATGTGCCTGAAGAGATTCAGGGCCTGTTTTCCCAAAAGCAACTCAGCATTAGGATCACTTTTGCCCACTGGCTTATAATTGAAAACACGCTGATGATGGCACAAAGACTCAGCTGGGAATCCCACAGACAAAAGAAATACCTGCAGCAAGCATGCATTGTTTATATCATATATTTAACTTAACATTTCTTTAAATATCTGAATTAAAATGGCTTAAATTTGATTTAGCCTGGATTACCCTGTTCCTGTTTTATTTTTTCTTCCTCTGAATATTATTAGTACCACGCTGACTTTTATTAATGCCATTATTACTACCACTACTGATGATCCATTTATCTGCAATCTCACAACCATTATCTGACCCAGCAGTTCAGAAAAAAAACACCACTCTCTCCCTCGTCACTTTCCTCTTCTTACATTGTTGAGATAATGGTCTCCTCCCCTCTGGGGGGAAAGAGCGACCGGTCTTCTCTGAGACTGGAGAAGATCAAGTTCACCTCATTATTAACCTACACACCCCCTCTGACCCCTGCAGCACCCACCCACCAGGCAGCAACATGTGCATCTCATTGTGGGAGGACTCATTGGCCCCCTTTTTACCCCCAGTTTGCCTCGACTGACTCGTGTGGAGAACTGGAGCTGATTTATGGGCCTAACGGATTGGTCCCAAGTGACTTAGATGCTTTGCAAAATGTGATGCATGACTAAGGGCTGGGGCAAGTGCTTCTTGCATGTTTGCTGAACAGGCAGAGTTAGTTATTTAAGCTGTATTTATTTAGGAAACCTCACTGAGATCAAGTTAAACTAAGGATGTTAAATATATCTGCAGCTGCCAGGCCTGTTAAATGAAGACACAGGTATGCTGATGACCATCCAACCTTTTCATATAACTCACAGTGGTGAGTGCGATAGCTATCTTGTATAGTGAATCGAATGGCACTGTGGTAGACAGCGTCCAGTCGTTTAAGGGTAATTGTAGCAGCATAAGCAAACAGCTTATTTCCATAATCCAATGCAGACAGTATGGTGGATGGCATAATGCTTTCTTGGGAGGAGAAACAAGCTCTTTGTCCATATGAGAATCATTTTAAAATCTTTGGGCAAGATAAGGAGTTGAGTATATGTACACCTACCTTTCCTTTACTCTCCCATATAAGTGAGTTATATCCAGTAATGGATAAATCCTCAAGAACTTTGGTACTGATCCCGGTCTTCTCTGTTTTAAGTCTGACTGGGCATTTCATGATTTTAGACGTGAAGAAGTCACTAGTGTAGTGGCAGCTGTGATACATCACTCTTTACCTTTATTAAATACACAAACAATTGATGTGCTATATATATATATATATATATATATATATATATATATATATAGCACATCAATTGTGTATATATATATATATATATATATATATATATATATATATATATATTTATTTATTTATTTTCAGCTGCACAACAAAGCCTTGTGGAGGTTGGAGTGATCAAAGCTTAGGCTATTTGTAATCCGTAAACACATAAACCCAAATATAACCATGCATGTTTCCAAATAAATGCATTTCCTCATTGACACATTTATTCCCCATTAGGCGGGCATGATGCAAATGGTGAATTCTGGGAAGGCCCAATGTGTTATGCTTTTGTGTGTTTGCATGATGGACTGTTTGAAATTGTGTTACTTATCTGGGATTAACTGATCAAGTAAGTGCACATCAGCTATTATAGTGTGTAAACTCATTTAATCCAGAATTTCATGGGATTGTAAACAAACATGGAACAAACTTCTCCTCCCTAACAAACCTAGCATGCCTATTCATAATGGTCAGGGTAATAATGCACTGTAAAGTCATGTTAAAGTATGTGATTTTGCTTTCTGTTGTAGGATGATAATGGCCTTTAATTTAAGTCAATTCCATCATCTACCATGCTACATTTGGACACAATTAGCATCCAAGTTCACCACTTTTACATGCGCTTCTTTTTGAATGTTGCATTTTAAAAATTTTAAACAAATAACAGACAATACATTGTTTTTTTTTGTGGACTGTACTGGGAGGTGTTTCTTAAACTCAGACATGCTTAGTGTTGGAGCGCAACAGAGACACAAAACAGACGGGCCAACAGTTTTCATAAAAGAATAAATATGCAAAAAGAACAAAAAGTAGAGGCACTGTTCAAAACACACATAGGCACACACACAACAGATTCTCTCTTTCTCTCTTACTCACTCTCTTTTTCACTCTCTTTGTCATCCAGTCTCAGTGCTAGTGAGAGTGCTGGCATCCACTAGAGCTGGGAGATGTTCTAAGACCTCTTCTTACTTTGTGCCAGCTCTGCTATACCCTAGTGGGTGTGCGCTTAAGTTTCCCCATCTGCTTCTGTTCACATTATCTAGCTCCAGGGCAGGCACCTTGTCTAAAATACACACATGCACACGCGCACAGATACACACACACTCAGAGTTTCATCTTTGTGCTGATGACGCAGTTTTACAGTTGTGTGAAGCCCACACACAGCATAGCAGGGGTGTTTTTTATCTTTACCTTCCTTTTCTTTTTCGACAGAACAGGCGAAATCAAGAGGAAGTGCTGGCCTCTGGAGAGTGGAGGCCGCTAACTTCCTCTGAGCGTTGTGATCACTAGCTGCTCATCCCTGGAGGTTAAATCAGCGGCGGAGCTCAGAGGACTTAGGGAGCAAACATCACTAGCGCTTCTGCTGTGAGCGAGGGGCCAAATTTGCATCAGTTCTCCTGCTTTTTAAATATCTCCTCTATCAAATCATATTCTTTAGCATTGGGTTATGACTTTCGAGGTATGGGCAAGCAAAATGAAAAGCTACAGAAGCTTCAGATTTTTAAAGAAGACTGATTATGATTTGAGACGATAAAATGGCGGTGAGTAATATATGAGGATGAAAGTGATTTGCCAGGTCACGCTATTAAATCAAAACCTAACATTGCGGTTATGTGACTAAGGGAAGGGTCACATTGAGAAAGGAAACTCCAAAGAGGATGCCATTGTCTTTTTTCTCCCAGAGCCATGTGATGTGGTTATGCTTTCTCTTTCTTTGCTATGGTGCCATAAAAAGCTGATTGAGCTGTCTGCTCAAGGGGTCAGAGGTCAAACTCATCCTGTCAGAAGCAGGCTGGCGGTGAGCCACAGGGAGGGGTTAGAGGGCTGTGACTTGTTGATTGTCCGAGGTATGATGGACTGGGAGGTGGGCAGGGGGAGTGTGCAGTGTGTGGCTCCCATGAACTATGAAGAAAATCAGTGGCGACAAGAGGTGACTTGGGGTGGCTGGGCAATTCTATCACCACCTGACAATTTTTTTTTTCTAAAAGTGTGGAGGAAAAGAGACAGTTGAAAAGGAGAGAGAGAGAGAGAGAGAGAGAGAGAGAGAGAGAGAGAGAGAGAGAGAGAGGAGAAATATGTCCAACAGGGGGCTGTTCTTCTAAGAATATTTTAGTTCAAAGACTTATTCAGACATCACTCAGAGTTTTTTGAAAACGCATCAGTGGAAGTTAAAAATAAAAGCACCACGAGGTACCTGGCACAATCACATTCAGTCATGCAATCTATTTCTACCTCTGCTAACAAAACCTCAAGGGCGAGGTCCAACAGGCCTATGAGCACAGCGGTGTCAGTAATGACACTTTCTTTACTGTATATCTGTGTGAAAACCAAGAGAACCTGACAGCCATGCAACGCAATCAAACAAACAATTATTTCCCATTTAAAAAGAAGTGCCTTCACATGCTTAGTTTTCATGTTTCTTTCAGTTCCTTGGAAAACCTCATCTGGGCCCTCATGTTTCATGGCCAATGTTGTGTGTATGCCTGTCTGAATGCCTCCCCTCTCCCTTATTGCTTTATGTTTGCTTATCTGTTTGCTTTTACTTATTCATATCTGCGTTTTGAGCGCTCCTTTCTTGCTTGATATTTGTCAATATGGGCTTGACCTCAACGGGCCAAGTCTGTCCTCTGAAGTGGGAGCTGGCGATAGCCTTGAAAACAGACCTTTAAATTAAACGAGGGAGAACACAGATTGTTGTATAATTCATCTGGACCCCCCGCTGAGGATCCTCTGTGCAGTCGTGTTACTGTCTAGATTAGAATTTCCTTTTGTTGCTGCCTGTTTGTGTAATACACAATGTGGATCCTGCCAGGGCCCAGTAAATTACCTCTTTAAACATTCATTTGCCTTAACCAAGAGGAAGGGGGAAAGGGAGCGGAGGGGAGAAAGGAAAAAAACCTCTTGATTTCACATACAATGAATAAGTTAATAAAAAGACTTTTTCTCTCTCCTGTGCACGCATTTTCTTTCCCCTACACACTTGAAATCATCCTTACCAAATCAAAAAGTAAGAGAGAAAGAGGATGGGAGGTAGGAAGAAAGAAAGAGAACTAGAGTGAGACAGAGAATGTCTGCGTATGCAGAAGTACAACAACAACAAGAAAGAGGAGAGGAGTGAAGCCGATTGGAGAGGGGAGAGGAAGCAAAAGAGAGAGACAGAGAGAAAGAGCCCAATGAGCTCTTGGAATGATGTGCCTCATAGTCCCCGCTTGCGTATCCCAAAATACCTGGTGCTGGAAATGTGAAAGCCAGGCGCACGACGGACGCCATTCCCCAGAGAGGCTCCGCTGGTATCATTAGTGAGGGAAACGGCGGGCTCAAGTGGCGTACAAACTTCAGCAAAACGTCAAGCGAGGGAAATGTGCATGCATTGCGCCTCCCCTCTTTCCCCCTTTTTCTCACTCTCCCTCTCTCTTTTTTCTTTCTTTGTGTTGTGTTTCAGATTGAACCAAATTAATATTTCTCAAAATAAAAGCCAGGACAACTTTAAACTAGCGAGGGAAGAAAGGGGAGGGAAGAAAAGAGAGATGGGGTAGAGATAGAGGGAGAATTTGGTTCAGTTTGCACACTTTCCTGTGAAGTTGAGTCTCTGTCTTCCTGCTCACCTCATTTTGAGGTCTGTGGTTTTGTCTTATCTCCGTCTTGGAGTCAGCTCCATCTAACTGATGAGGCCGTCACAACTGCTTATAAGTGCCAAATGAGGGAACACAGCAAGCATCTGTGCTTGTAGAGAGACATTTACAAACAGTTTTTATCATAAGCAAAAATCCTCCCCGACCTGGACAAAGTATTGTCACATCGCCGGACTGTTCTGTCATTTTGAGAACAAATTTAAAACACAAAAACAGCATTATGTGCCAACCCAGTCATCAAAAACACTTAGTCCTGTTTGCTTAGTTATAGACCTCCACCTTCAAAGGCACAAACTTAGCAGATATCCATTTAATGGTGAGAAATAAAAGTGTTCTTCTGTCATGTGAAATGTTTACACATACCAACACATCCAGAACAATTGAGTCACTTACAATTGCTTCTTAAATGAGATCCTGGTGGCTCATTTCTCGCAGAGCCAGTGGGATGGCACGGCTACAGTGCACAACTGTAATCAAGAGGGACAGCGAGCGCCGTTTGACGATTGGCTGGTGAGTGGAGCCAAATATGTCTTTTCTACGTGGTGCATACTGTCGCAGACATAATTGCAAGTTAGATCTAAATAAACAAACAGCTGCTGCCTGACCGCCACTTCAGGAGCTGTTTGGTGGCTGCTGCTGGAGATGTCTGCCTGCTTTGCTGCAGTGTTCAAGCACAATCCCAGAAGAGGGCACACAAACATGGTCTATATAGAGTGCACTACACACACAAGCACAACAACTAACCCTGTTATCATGCAAGACTTCACATGCACTGCATACTTCCTAATGACAACTCTAGTAAGAGGATAAGCATACATTGTGCATACATTCAGACGCACAACGTATAATTTCAGCTGTGACAGCCTATAGACGTGAAAGAGAGGATGTTTCTGTCTGATGAGAAAGAAGAAGGCACAAATACGAAGAAATTGTTGAGCAAACTAACAATTAGCCCTTTATTTTAATTGGAACATTTCAAAGTGAATCAGAGGACCACTGAGGCTAACCAAAAGTACCGAGTGGTGCTAAACTTGGAGTGTGTAGGGCCATTTTTCACCACTTCTATTTTAGAGAAGAGGGACAGAGAGCGAAATATAGAAGTGAGGAGAGGTGGGAGGAGAACTGTACTCTATGATACATACAAAATCCAACGGAGCACGCCTCTGCTACCTCAACAGAACATATCTGTGGTACGCCGCTACAAAACCAGACAAGATACGAAGCATCTGCATCCCTCTGCGGAAAATTACAGGTGGTCGACAATTTAATCCGTGTGCTGTGTACTTCAACGCTTCTGTGGCCAGCAGATGACATGGGATTAGATGATCATTAACAGCTGCCACTGTTGAAATTGGCTTAAACAGCTGGAATCCAGTGTAATAAGTTAAGTCAACATGTTACTGTTAATGTCATCTCCAAATTTAATCTGAGATTTGAGATGAAAAGTGCACATTTCTGTATAATGTTCTGCAAAAACTGAGAGCCTTGTTTTTTTTTTGCTACTACATTACAATATTGCTACTAATTTGTTAGAAAACTAAGAAATTGCTCTGACATTTACCTTCGGATGTTTTTGTGGCAGCAAATGTAATTTGCAGCCAGGGTCGTCTAGCAACTCTCCGTTGGCTTGCGAGCTGGAAAAACCAAACTCTAGTCAGGCCAATCACATCGTGTATAGAGTCGTTGGGCGGGCTTAACATAATGACGGCAGAGTTGCGACGGTTCCGCTTGAATTCCCTGCTACTTGAAAACAAAAAAGATGGCTGCTGCTGCTGGCGAACAGTGGTCTTTAGAATTGGCTTTGGCTGCGATTCTGGAATACTTGGACTTAAGCTTTTCTTTGAGAAAAGAACAAAGAACGGCACTGAAGTCATTCTTTAAAAAGGAAGATGTGTTTGGAGTTTTGCTGACCAGATACAGCAAAAGTTTAATCTATCAACTAGCGTTGCTCTGGTTGGTTGTAGCACTATCCTATTGTGTGCAAAGGGAATTTGAAAGACAACTGTTTATCCCGCCCCTCGGATTGAGCCCTGCCAATGGTGTGTTCCCAGACCCAACATCTTGATGTGGGTCTGGCTTGTCAGGCTAGATGGGGTGTGGAGTTAAAGGAGAACTCCGGGCAATTTTTACGTTAATCTTGATCGCTATACTATGTGAGTACTGTCGATAGCAAAAAAAACGAGCTGAATTGGTGGTAGCAACACGGAGCTGCTGCAGCTAATGCCGAGAGCTCCCACTTAGCTAAAACAGCAGTTTTGGGGGCATAAGATAAATAGTGCCTTTGTGCCTCTTAACAGACACAAAATGCAATTAAAATGTCTGTGCAACATGAACAGGGCCCTTACATGACAACAAGATGCGTTTTCAACTCAGACATTGTTTAAATTCACCTACCCTGTTAGCTGCTAGCTGCCGTCTGGGATGAGTGAGTGTGTTCAGCCAGGCTTCGGTAATAATCATCATGCAGCAGTTCTGTGTGTATTTGTAGCATATGTATCCATTTTGTGTGCGATCCATCTGGCGTTGGTGAATAGGAGTCTCGGCAGTGGCAAACTGCGTGTTAGTTGCCTTAGCAAGGCTAGCAGGGTCGACTGGCATCCTTCTACTTCCTCCCCACATTCCTCTCCTGCTGCGGCCGACAACAATCCACGGGCGCCCGCTGGTCTGGTGGATGTCCTCCAGAGGACAGTTCATGCTTTCTCGGCGAAATTTTGAAGTTTATTCCCCCCTCAAAAATAGGTAATTGAGCACTGTACTGGTTATGATCATATCAGTGACTATGTGACTACTATGCTCTCGGCATTAGCTGCAGCAGCTCCGTGTTGCTACCACCGATTCGGCTCGTTTTGTTTTGCTATCGACAGTACTCACATACGTATAGTGATCAAGATTAACGTAAAAATTGCCCGGAGTTCTTCTTTAAGATAAAATTACTTGGGTTAGGTAAAATTATTTTTGGTTTTAGTATATCTTTTGCCATATATTGACAAAACAGTCAGGTGACGTATTTTTTCATACAATGGACAGACAGATATTTTAGTAGAATAAGTAGCCTATACATTTCCTGTAAGAACAGGCTCTTAACTCCCATTTTAATACACTATAGTCAGTGTTTGAATGACAAAAATACTTAAAATCACATTTCTTGCCACACATCAGTAGAGCAAACAAAGAAATCAAATCCACTGTCTAACCATGCAGCTAGGCTAACTGCAGCTAGCAGACAAGTAACCAATCACAGCTGTTAGAGGAGAGGAGACACAAGCAAAAAAAGCTTCTGCTGCTCAGTTAATCCAGATGCCTTCTGGTAAAAGTTGCTGGAAACTGTCTTTAGGGAAATGCCGACACTGCAGATGTGAATTCTTGATGCTGCTGTCATCCAAAATGTGCTGTTACAAATGTGAAATATCATCCGTGTATGGATAATTGGCTAATAGGCAGGAACTGGCAAAGTGGGCAGTTGTTATGATTATGTTAATATAGCAGGATCTGATTACAATTGTACCACATTGAGGGTTTATAATGTCTTACAGTGACTATTTTTCTTCCCCTATCTTTTCCAACAGACAAATAAGTGAGCATCTGAAGAGAGCAACATGTAAGATATGTGTTTATTTGTGTCAAACTGCTGTTTTGGGGGTTCATTTCGCCCCTGACATTTTGCACTATTTGGCCCTAAGGTCAAACTGTATTTAGCTGATCAGTATCCTGAATTTTTGCAAAGATTTCCCAAAGAACAAAGACAACATACAAGTGATGGAGGAATGGTTTGTTTTATGAAAGCAGCTATACAAGAATACAAGCAATACAATTATTACTTTAGACAAATGAGTAATTCAGTAAGCAAGTAAGTTTCCAATCAATCAACAGAAACATGCTGTAGTATTTTGAGTATCAAACAAGTCAGACAAATAGCAAAGCAAATGGTGTGAATTGAGTAAGTCCAGAGGTCGCTCTTCTTTTTCAAACTGCGTTACATTGTCCCCTGCAGAAAAATTTGCCAGTGATAGTGGCTCTAGAGCAGCTAATGTGCTGATAACACATTACATTTGAAGGTTTCAGAGCTTTGAAACACCGAAGGGATGAGGTGTGGGAATCCAATCCATTAGATAAAGCCAACAGTAATAGGTATCCCATATCAAAGGGATATAGTTTAAACTGCAGGGGCTTTGGATGCGCTCATTGCTATTTATTGTTTTAAGTGGAGCTTTATGCATAGGAGGTGATATCAACACACTAACAAAACCCTTTCAACACCATTGGGCTTTGCGTGGCATCAAATGTGTCTATTAACCAACCTCTCGACAAGCCAAGGTGATTCATCTCTAGTGTGTGTGTGTGTGTGTGTGTGTGTGTGTGTGTGTGTGTGTGTGTGTGTGTGTGTGTGTGTGTGGATGTTTTCATTCCAGATAGTGATTTGAATGGAGCCTAACAACAAACCAAACTGAACATTAACTATTTTAACTACTCCTCAGAAGTGATTTTCAAAGTGGCTTTTTTCTTTTAAACTGTTCCCAAAATTCTACTTCTCTTCTCGAGCAGTGCTGGATATAAACAATAACAACAATAAATACAATTAAGTTTGAACACAAAATCCTAAAAGACAAAACCTAATTTCTTCCCTTCAGAAGGATGGACTTGGTACTGGCTTACTACAATAAACTGTTAAGAGTGAATCTCCTTGTGTGTGGCTTTGAGCGTGCTAAAAAAAAAAGTGAACCATCATGCGCTGACAGCTCACCAGATTCCTGAAGCCTGGCAGCTAAACCCAATGCCATTCTGAAAAACAACGAGAGGCCCTAGAATCAAAGTCCCCCTTCAGCTCAATCACTCTGGCTGCCTCTCCCAAACACTAATAATCACTTTCCTCCCTCCCTTTTTTCTCCCTTGTGTGAAACA
The DNA here is from genome assembly GCF_008315115.2 of Sander lucioperca. Lineage (NCBI taxonomy): Eukaryota > Metazoa > Chordata > Actinopteri > Perciformes > Percidae > Sander > Sander lucioperca. The sequence goes on along the minus strand of NC_050194.1, from coordinate 16,510,712 downwards.
TCACATTGCCTTTGATTGGGCTGGTTAAATTATTAGCACACCACCTCGGCAGAGACGGCTGGCAGTGGCGCCGGGGAGAAGGGGAGCGCGAGCCTCCTGCTGAGAGCGCCTAGATGCACGGTGTAGAGATGAGGCTCGGACCCCCTGTCACATCACAAGAAGATGGCGTCCAATAAACACTCACAATGGCCACATCTCTCCCGCACAGTTTGTCTCGCTTACCTACAAGCTTTCACTTAGTATTTGTTCCCTAGAGGGTTGTTTTATGAAGGGGAGTTGGGGAGGGGAGGTTGTTCTGATTTGGAAGATGTCACCTAAATGTGGTTTTGTTTGTTGTGTGGCTACTGGTGTGATGCAAATCTGGGTGCAGGTATGGAGTTACATCTCATCACTAAGAAGAGTATACGTTTTAATGTCTATCCACAAAATAGACAGAACAGGCCGGAAAAAAAGAGAGAAGTCTGCAGCTATTGCATTGTGTCCTCCCTCCCTGTACATGATCTGACACGAGACAAAATTACAACATGAGGACATTTTTAAAGGAGCTGATTTTACCCAGAATCCTGTCAAACACTTACTAACACATTGAGTGACAATACCTTTATACAATGAGCCTTTGGAACAAAAATGCAGCCTGGTCCTTGGATACTTGACAAAGGACGTCTCTAAGGGGTGAATTGTAGTGACCGTTGGTATTCAGTGGCAGACAATTGGAACAAGCAAAATATTGAGCTAATGCCAAAGCTGGAATTTTTTTTTCTCACTTTGAGGCCACAACTTTGGTTGTTGCCCAGAGAATTAAATGAATAGCATGGAGAGAGAGACTTTGATGTGACAATCATTCCCAAGTTAATTTGTCTTCAGTCACAAGTGCTCAGGGCATCCAGTGTGCAATCAGTAGATAGACAAAGAAACACTACAGAATTTTTTTTTTCCTGAATAATGTTCTCGCTTTGATTCACTGGTTGATCGGTGCCCACCTAAAGGCTAGACTGTAAGTTACAATCCATAAAGACAATGAATCAGTCAGAGCCTGTTATGAAATATCTGCACATTCACCAATCAGTTTCTTTACTTTGCCTTTAGTCCCGGATACACAGTTGCATGCACACAGACAAAATGTTCAGATAAATTATGCTAAATAAAGTTGAATCTACAAAGTCAGAGAGGGAACACTACATTTTGTCGAGTATCAGCTGCTGGAGAGAATGTAATATCTGACCACCACCACTACTTTTATTGGGTATGTAAACAACTTGAATTTGTTGTGAGTGTACACATAATTTAAATGCATTTTAAAATAAAATCATTGAATATGTCCTAATTAAGGCTACACCTGAATACATTTCATTTCAAAACTACAACAAATATAACAAAATAAATAAAAAATAACCGAAATACACACAATAAACATTATTATTGCATACTGTGTACTAGATCGCCCATGCAATTCCCTTTTGTTAATTAACATGTAAAACCAAATCAGCCATGACCTATGCATCCAGACAATTACCAAAATCCAAATATCAATGCTACATAATAGCACTTAAAATTTCCAAATGGAAACAGCTTGTTTTTTCTAAAAGCTATTTCATACAATTTGTATTAACTTCATATATTCACACTTTCACCCTTACCTACTCCTGTTAACCACAGTTGTGCATGTGATTATGCTTCTCACCTAAATGCACTGATCATATTGGTATACAGTATAATCTATGTACCTGAATGTGATTGAATGTTATAAATGCTTTTAATTATGCATTTCATTGTCTCAGTCCCCTCTTTGTTTTATAAGACTGCATTTTCTTCATTATTATACTTATTTTTCACGAAAGGCCATTTTAAGATGAATAAAGGGCTTGCATATTAATGCACTTGCATCTGTACAATTGCAGCCATGTGATCATGAAGCATATCTGCATTCTTGACTGTAAGTTTAACAATCATTTCCAGGGCTGTTGGGGTAGTTTGTTGTAGTTGATGTGCGCACAGGCAAAAAGCCTCCCGTCGCCGTCTCGAACCGTTTAAAAGAGCGCCCTGTTCCTTGTGCTCTTCTGCCACCCGGTGGCTACTGGGGAGAACAATGAAGCATCTCCAAAGAGGCTTTGCCTTGAGAGGTTGATCAGTCCTTATTCTGCATCAAAATATCATGATTGCATCTTAGGAGATTCTTTGCCATCAGCCTGGAAGGCAAAAAATAAATCTCTCTCAACTCTCTCTTCTTCACATCCCTCTGCCTTCCCTTCTCTTTATGTTTTTGTCAGTGGCATGACAGCTGATACCTCTTTAATGACTTAGACAATTAACTTTCTTGCGAGTGCAAAATAAGAAATAAGGGGTTTGCAGGGGTGGGGGTGGAACTTTTAAAGACAGAAAAGGAAGCTATGTCTGTTTACCCACGTCATCATTAAAGTGACGGCCAACAATAGCCCAACGGGCTCATCTGCATAATTGAATAGAGTTAAGAGTTGCACCAAAGCCTGTGCTTTCTGGCTGTGTGTGGACTCTGGAGACTCGGTTTCTTCCTCTTGGTACAAACGTCATCATTAGACCTCCTTAGCCCAGCGCATAACAAAGAGTTAGCTCATTACTGACAAAAATTTCTTTGCTAATGTCCCCCTCGCTATCCCCGATTCTCTTCTAATCTCTCTTGGCACAAATGACTTCAATTTCATGATGATAACATGGGGGGGGGGGGGGGGGGGGGGGAAGAAACGTGCACAGAGGAACTGAAGGAAAAAAGAAAACAGCTTCGGTGACATGGCCACACTGTGTACAGAGATAGGCATGCCAAAATACTGAGAGAATAAAAAGAAATGAAAGAGCTTTCTTCCTGGAAATATTCCTGCCAACATCTGTCACAGGCAATGCTTGGTGTGTGAAGGTGTCTGTGTGCTATACAGTTATGTATCATCCGTGTGGATGGCTGTGTACTCGCTTCTGAATGTTAAGGAATACATATTCATATTGTGCGAGAGCGTGTACATCTGTGTACAAATCCAGCGAATGTGTGTGTGTTCATATGATGTCGTTTGAATCTCTGCAAGAGCATGCATTCACACACATGAGTACTTATGTTTTTATATGTACATCTAAAGCCTCCTCTCCTCATTTCCTGCACATTTTGTGTGTGCGCGTGAAAGAGCAGTTTTTTTTGTGTCTAAAAGCATGTGCGAGGCCTCACTTGCATACATCCGCATAGATCCAAAGCTTCCTCATTTACCCCATATTTGTAGGTGTGTGTAGGGTTTGTACATGTTGATGTGCATGTGTGTGTGCGCACTCCAGCATGCCATTAAGATGAGCAATGACAGCTGTAGCCTCTTCACCCTGCAGCCCTCCCTTCTGCCTCTAGAAATGTGCCTCCTGCTTGCAATAGAGGAGCTTGGCCTCTCAACAATATAATATATCAAACTGCTGAATAGAGATGGAAAGAGTGCAGAAATATTTTACTCAAGTACAATCATTGCAACTTCAGTAAGTGCCCCTTTCTAACGGTGTCGCAAAGCTGAATTCAGTGAGAGCTGAATGGCATGATAGACAATTGCTTTTAAAATAAATCACGGGGAGGTAAAGGATCAGAAAAAAAGGTAAATATCCTCTCAAGCCCAATAACAAGAGATGAAATAACAAGTTAATTTATACCTCAGGTCTTGAGTGTATCTCATAGACACCGAATAAGAGGGAAAGTGAGGTATGTTAGGCTGATCCAAAGTATGCGCCCCAAAGGAAAGCTAAAGCCACTAGTGGATGAGGAGAGAGGACAACTTTTCTTCTGGCAAACATTCATGAACATTTTGAGCAAAGGAAAAACAAGAAAAGGACTGTAATCTGGGGAGAGAACGTAAAAAGACACAACTGACAGACAGACAGATCTTATTGGTTTGTTTAACTTGAGGTAAAACAGATCAAGTCTCTCCTCGCTCCGTTACAACACCAGTAGTCTAAAGAACGAACAAAATTGACCTAAGTCAATTAAAAGACATCAGGACATCCGAAAAAGCCATTGATGGAAATAAAAAAGTACAAATTCCATCGAGCAGTGAAAAGTTGGAAAATGACAATTACAGCAAGGACGATTGGAATAACATCGTAAATTTGAGGGCAGTACATTTCAAGCCTCAAAAAGTGTTTTCCATATTCTATCACAAAAACAAGCGCTACAAAGTCTGCCTTGAAAAGTATTATAACAGAGGTCTGCAGGAGTGATGATATACTGAAGGCTCTCGACTGAAGCTGCTGAATTGATGTCATTACTGATCTCATCAAATACTGCAGGTCACATTCATTTTGGTGGCTGAGGTGTTCATGGTTAAGGTCTAAATTGACTTTCTGTTAATTTAACATAATTATAATTGCATGGCAGTTTCCCATATGTCACCAATGATGTCTATTCACATTGAGAGATGTGAAAAATACCAAGAATCAATATTAAATCTTGCCGACACGCAATTATTATTGATCATAGGGTCGATATCCGGAATCAGTCAATCAACACACCGGGTATTAAAATGAAGACCATTTCTAATGTTGCAAAGTAGCTCTGGAGCAGGAGATGGGGACCAGAACAGGATTTAGGACACCCAAACTCAATCCTTTCTGTCTGTAAAACCAACCTGACCCACTAGCATCACCCAACCCAGAGCCCTGCAGCTCCAGCGAAGTTCCCCTCTCCCCTCAGCCGTCTCTAAGACACAGTTGAAATCCAGCTTCTCTTCTAAAAGTCCATCTAAAATGAGAAGCAGACCCGGTTATGCTCTGGTCTCTTCTCTCCACACTACTCCCCTGTTGGAGAAAGCCTCAGTGCTTCTGCTGGGCTGATTGGCCGGCTCAGTGTAAGGACCAGATATGATCTTTCTATTTGCCCAGCGGCAGGGCTGCCTCTCTATCAGCGCTACCTCTGGAGGGGGTTTATCTGGCCTGCTGATAACAATGGTTTCCCTTGCCTCCCTCCCCTCCCTGACGGTTTGTTACACTAGTAAATGGGAGGCAAGGCTGAGGCTGAGCAGCCTCTGCAGTCAGCTGGTGGACGCAACTCCTTGTAAACAAGATTGGCTCCATTTGCTTTTATGACGTGGTGTGTGTGTGTGTGTGTGTGTGTGTGTGTGTGTGTGTGTGTGTGTGTGTGTTGTGTGTGAGAGAGACAGAAAGAACAAAAGAGTTGGAAAGAGAAACTGGTAAAAAAAGAGCAAACATTTTTGCCTTTTCATGATCAACACTTTTTCTATCTCAAACACCGAACAATTAGTCAGGATATACAAGTTTATGAACAGACTTATAATGCATTTAACATTATTTTCTACACTCCTGTGCAGTGTAGTCTGTTTTTACTGCACCGCTGCCAGTACATCTGTCGCTGGAGACTAGCCAGCCTGACAAATCTGTGCCAAACAATATGCACTGGAATCCATGGAAGCAGCACTAAATAGCGTCTGTGTCAGATGAAACCTTGGCCAGTGCAAGAGGTAGTACTTAGCAAAGTGCACCCGAGTATAAGTTGTAGATCACTCTCCGAGCTTGGCTGGGGCAAAACCTTCAACATGCTTTTTCATTCATGCCGTAGTGGGAAAAGCTTTGCGTTCTCTGCATGGCTGAAACATCTGTAAGCTGTTGCAGAGACAGAGCCCAGAGGAAAACATTTACCTAACAGAATACTAATTCTTTCAGGCCCTAGTATCAGCACTTCGTAAATAAGCTCGCACATATGGTATTGTTTTCTTCAGGTGGGTCTGGGAGAATCATTCTGGCTGTGGTAATCTGCCACATCCAACCATTAGGTTTTGTTGAATGTCGTTGCTTTTGCGTTTCTCCATTTCCTTCTCCATTTCTACATCTATGTGTACAGCATGTCTGTTCTCCATGGATCTAAGACATGTATAGTTATTGACCTTTGATTTATGGAAAATAGTAAAGCTGTAACAAAATGTTAAGAAACAAAGTGAAAACATGGCCTGTATGAATCGATGAAATGCTTTTATCCTGCTGCCCTGAAGTCTTTTCTGACACTCTGAATCCGCACGTCCAGAATAAATATGTTTGGCTCTTATAAAAAAGCTTTTAGTATAAAAACCAGTGCAACATTTTTCAAACATGTGTGGGGCTGTAGACGTCTTCACAGGCTATAAGAACGCCATCCAGCTAATGGTCTACCATCTCCATCGTCCTCGTAGCGCAGTTAAAACTCTGCTTTTATGTCCCTGCAATGAGTATGTGCATTCCTCTTTGGGATGACTGTCCTAGATTTAAAGGCTTGTCAGACACCACTAGCCCTTTATTATTTCATAAACTTGTGTTTTTTTTGTTTTGTTTTGTTTTTTAAATCTTTTGCATTTTTCACTGGGGAATTCCTGCTGCAGAAATGGTGTTACAATGGATTATACGAAAAATGTCCACAACTGGGAGTTGAAATGGAAGGCTCCTTCATCTTTGCCTTGCAGCATCTTCTGTTGTGATGTCTGTGTGTTGCAGCACTCGAGTGCAAACGTATTAAAATACACAAGAATGATAGATTTGCAGGTTTAATTTCAGGTACTATAATGTGAGTAATCACTTTATTAAAGGCACAAGCATGAAGTTGATGGTTTACCAACCTTTCTGTAAATGTCATTATAATTGGCATTAGCTGAACATCTGTAGGCACCTGCAGCTAATCAATGCTCCTTGGTAGCCAACAAGGTCACGGTTTGTCTGAGACAGGAAATGGAGATATTCAACACTGACAAGTCACTCTGTGATTGTGTCAGCAGCTAAGATACATAATTCAGTGCTTTTAAACTGGACCTGTCTGTTGAAGCGAGTGGTGCTTGTGTTGTTTCTTTAGTACATCTGTCCTCGTCACTCCTGGAGGCTGACATCTCTCTCAGCGCTGTGGCACGATGGAGGAAAGAGCACTTCCATGGCGCAGGTAAACCCGCCAAGAGATAGAAGGCCTCCTCGTGAATAAATGATTGTGACACGCAGCAATAATTTGCATCCGTGTATAAGTGACGCATCAGCGCTTTTGTCTGCCGAGGAAGTCTAGAGGTGTGTTTTTAGTTTATTATTTAAGAGAAAATGGCTTTCATTAACAGTGGCAAACCAAAAGGTGTTGACAGCGATGCACCGACTTGTCAAGCCGATCACAGCCTGTTTTTCAAGCCGATCACAGCCTCTGCCTTTTTTTTCTCTAATTAGGCATATGCGGCAAGCATCATAACAAACGCTGAAACAGGTTTGTCCTTGCCTAATCCGGGGAACTAATTTTTAAGGTTATTATGCAAATCAATACTGTTTACAAACATGAAAGCCGGCGTCCTATTTTTGATCTGCCACATTGGTTTTCGATATCTTAAAGCCCGGCTTGGCAGGTGTCATGTCAATAACAACCAGCAATCGATCGGTGCCAGTCTGAGGGGGATTGGGACTGCAGGGCCTTGCTGTGTAGAGGGGACTTTCATCAGGCTGAGGAGCAGCCACAGTCATACAGCACACTCTTAAATCTTTTGTGCATGGACATAGCCACAGATGACACTATGGCTAATTTCATGCAAAAAATGGACAGATGTTTGTGGCTTTTTCTTCTCATTTCAATGTGGTGATTGTCATCTGTGACTCCGTACTCAGTACAATCTGATCACCTGTCCATGTTGCTCATATTATTTAGATTAAGACTTAGATTAAGATTTAGAGATGGACTGGAGCACAAAATAAAAACACATAAAAATACACATGCTTATATGTTCAGTTTTCCAAACTGTGCCATTGGACTTAATCACAGATTAAGTACAGTATATAAAACAGAATTACTGAAGCACTCCATCTTGAAAACCTTTTCCAGAAAGTGTGTAACTTGTTTTGCAAATTATGCTAAATTACATAGTGATATTACTTTAAAGTTTTGCACATACTTCTTATCCTAAAACCATGTACAGGTCGCCACTTCTCCTATATGTGTGTGCTGGTACATTGTTTTTAAGTTGCAAGGAAAAATTGTATAGTTTGACATGCTACTTCTGCACATTGATTCATCTACAATAGCGTTTGAGAAAAACACAGTACAAAGCCAGGATCAGGTCTCTCATGACTTCCTCTATTGTGGCATCTACCAGCTCCCCCAAGATCAGCTAAAGTTTGCTTACATTTTCTCTGCTGCTGCCTTTTTGAATAGCCAAGCGAGCAAATGTGTTGATGTATGAAATGTTGAAAGAAAGTGTCAGAAATAATAGTCTTATTTAGGCTACACACACGCTGAATCTAAATTGATTTCATAGTAGATATGGCAGTCTGCAGTTTGTTTAAACAATTAAATTAAGTTACTGGCATGATCTAAATTTACCACGCAGGCAGATTGTGATCTGTTTTACACTGGACATCCCCCAACAAACAGAGAAACAAACATCTAAAGACTGACAGCTAGAAATGATGCAAAATAGAATACCACACTTATAAAATGACTGTCCATATGGTAATTGTTGGACTAGCAGAGAGAACCTTGTTGCCACTGGCAGCTTGCCACTTCGGTTTGCTCCTTTAAAAAAAACATTCATCTTGGCCAACTCATGCATATTACACCAGCTGAATACAACACCATAATATAGGGAGATGGGGCTTGAGTTGGCAACACTCTATTTATTTTATTTATTTCTATTTGCAAATACATTTAGTGCAGCTTATTTTTTTATGGAATGCATGTTTGACTTTGATTCATTGTCAGTGGCCTGTGTACAGGAGTAAAGTTTTTTTCCCCCACATTGTGCACCTGCCATGCAGTCAATTGTAGGACACGAATACATCACCAACAAACATCCATGATCAACACACAGCAAGCTGTGTTGGCCAAAACAGCCTTTGGATTCAGGGACTTTAAAGCACCAAAGGGTAAAGAAAACAGTGTGGTGTACTGTTTGCTGCCTTCAAGTTGGCCTCCCAACCAAGGAGGTAAGCGTCTCCTCACAACCCGAACCTCCTATGGCGCCATTTTTATGCTAATAAGCACTCACCCCCCGTTAACATTCCATTGACTGCCATTAATTTTGACGCTACTTTGACAGCGAATAACTTTACATCTGAAGCGTTTAAAGACTCTATTTGTCCATTGTTTATTTCTAAAGAAACACGACAATGTATAAAAGACTCCATTACCTTGTACCTCACGTTATGGCTCCGTAGCAGACGTTTTTGTAAAAATAGGCTAACGATTGTGTCATAACCACGGGACGTACTGTAGCATAGTAGAGGATTTACCATATAGTACAGGAGAAGCTCGCAGACAGTTTCGACTTACATTAGCTGTTTAAGTTTAATTACTAATGTTAACTAGAATTTTAGTTAGCAATAATTAGCCTGTGCCTATGTTATCTCCTTACATATACCTACGCTCTCCGTCTCTGCAAGATTGGGAATGATTGAGATTTCTCTCGGCACAGCAACCAGAAGCATCTTTTGTGATCACAGCACGATTCTAATTCCGTGACGGGACGCGGGACAACAACGGGACGGTTGGGTTTAGGAAGAGAAGATCCCCGATCTCTGGGGTGAAAGTCTTGTGTTGTTTGACCCATCCACCACCCCAACCAACCTCGCTACCATAGTCGCTCTAAATACATTAGTTTAAAAAACGTGTTGACCATCATGAAGAAAACAAGATAAACATGTCCGTGTACACGAATCAATAGATTAAATTACGTGACCATTTCACGAACTGCCGTGATATTCGGTGACTACTTCCTGATGAAGTTTTCATTTTGGTCTGCAGGTTCAAAAGATTTAATAAAGGAGATGCCAAAGAATTAGTAATTGGGCTTGTTATTAAAGATTTTGTATTGTTTGTATGTTGTGACTTCCATTCATTCCATTTGTTTTCTGTCACTTATCCAGTGTTGCGATGGCAGCAGGCTAAGTAAGGTAGTCCAGACGTCCCTCTACCCCTGCTGCTGTTTTCCTGCTCCTCCTGGAGCATCCTGAGACGTTCCCAAATCAAATGAGAATAGGAGTGGGGGAAAAAAATCGATCAATACACAGACGCCAAGTATCAATTTATTATTATATATGCATTGGTCAGTTTGTCTGCTTGACAATCCCATTTTGCAGCAATAAAATTGAAGTTAGATGAACAAACAGAGAAATGTATATATATTTAAATATATATATACAGTATATATATATATATATATATATATATATATATTTTTTTTTAATTTTGATTTGTTGTGGCATTTTTAGGCCTTTATTAGATAGGACAGCTTTAGACATAAAAGCGGTGAGAGAGAGGGGGAACGACATGCAGCAAAGGGCCGCATGTCGGAATCGAACTACTGACCGCTGCGTCGAGGACTAAGCCTCTTTATATGGGAGCATGCTCCACCAGGTAAACTACCCAGGCGCCCCGAAATTTATCTTTTTAGATAAAACAGAAAGTTTCCTTTTGGGGACATAATTTGAAATTGCAATATGTTTAAAATCGCAATAATAACCTATCGTGACAAAAGTATTGTGATGATATCGTATCGTGAGGCCTCGGGTGAATCCCACCCCTAGATGAGAATCTCTCCAGCGTGATCTGAGTGTACGCCGAGGTCGCTTACAAGTTGGACGTGGCCGGAGAACCTCCAAAGGAAGGTATCTAGGAGACATCCTGATCAGATGATTTTGCCTTTTCTGCACAACTCCACATTCAACTTCAATCTCAGACTTTGTCTTGTGATTTCAGCAGAGCTTTTTATTAATCAATCAAATCTGTGCTTTTCTGCTAAGAAATTTAAATTGTAAGCTTCCAAACTGAGAAAAGTGCGGTTTCCTTTTTCTACAACTCGGTAAAGTTCAAATCTTTGGTTTTTCTCCAGTGATTTCAGTCCAGCCGTTCATCTATGGAGTAATTTATTCATACATTTATTTGAAGCATCGCTCAATAGCATCTGACCCTGGTGCCCCATGATCCGATTCTTCCTTCCGAGACAGAGTGCAAGCGGTCCCTCAAGAGTGAGGCGATGCAGGTCAGAGGCAGAGTTTACTTGGGGAGGGGGCGGAGGCAATTTTCACAACACGGTAGTATTAAGCGGGTAATCATAATATGATAGTGCTCTAGCTGCTGGGGTCATATGCTCATGAATGTTAAGGAGGACTGTTTTAAAGGCCTTAAAAATTACCCCTGATATCAAACACTGACCTTTTGGAGAAACTGCAACATGCTATGGCGATTAGAATTACAATGTCTGCGGCTTTAGGAAACATGCTAACCCCCTATATATATATATATATATATATATATATATGCTGTGTGGGATTTGAAACAATAAGATGTACTATAATAAATTTACTACTTGTGGTGATAAATATATGCCCTATAAAACACCATCAGACCTAGATATTTACTTTCAACATGGGTGTTTACCAGAAATCACTAAATCATCCATCACTTGAAATGGAGAATCAATACTGTAGTGAGGTTACCAATTAAGCTCCATGTCTCTTTAAGTCTGCTCCACAGATCAAAATCGTATGCACCTAGGTTGCACTTTAAATTAAAATACAAAAGGTTCATAGATCTATTTATAATGTTCAGCATCAGCTAGTTTTCTTTTTTCCCTTCAAAATAACCCAACCTTCAATTGCTATGGAACTGGGGCTTGGAAGTTAGAATACACAAGACTTTGTCACCAATGAAAACTTTCAGTTAACTTGACGAAGCACACATCCAAGGAGTTCAGCTGTTATCAGAGAGCAGGATAATTGTTGAAACAGGTGTAACTGTCGAAGTGTCAGCGTGTGTCTCTCTCTCTGTGTTCTGGTCCCCGAACCAACCTCCGCCAATGACTCCATCTCATGAGTCTTTCAGACAACCTTGGTGTGATTTCTTGACAAAAGCACACACGCTCTCAAGGTGCACTCGAGCGCGATATAAAAAGGGACAAAGACAGAGCCTGAGAGAAGATAGGAGAAGAAATGGATTTTGTCTCTAATTATGCAAGAAACAGAGACTTTGTGAAGATAAAGTTGGGTGACACAAGGGCATATTGAGGGACACATTCACTTTAGGAAGATTTTTCAAAGTGGGAGGCACAAATGGATGTTTGTGCTATGAGCTATGGCTGCTAATTGGTGCAAACTTAATGAATGCAGGGTGCTGTGCAGAGACAGATGCTTTGTGCAATGTGGCAGATTTCAGTGGCTGCGAGTCTCTCTCCATCGCTGGAACATCAAGAAGAGGAGAACATTTGGCAGGTCACAAAATTATGCGAGAAAAAGGGGAAGCCCAAGAAGAAGAAAAAAAATGTAAACAGTTGTTTGTTTATTTTTTCGTTAATTTATGGGTGACTGTGTGTGTATGTGTCCGTTTGTGTGTGTGTTGAGTGTGAGAGTTAACAGTTCTCAAGCGCTTGTCTATTTGTTTGAGCCATCGCTTTTGTGTTGGCTTTCTTGCCTCGCCAGCTCTGTGGCTCTCAATTAGCGTGCAAGCCTCAGGGACCTAATTAACCAGTTCAATTAATAAATAATTTTCTTAAAAATCCCATACAAGCCATTGTGACATTTGTCAGCCACTCAGGAGCTGTTGTGTGTGTGCCTCTGTGTGTGAGAAAAAGAGAGAGAAAAAAAAGCGGAGAGAATGATTAGCTTGTTTGCAAGCTCTGCTTATCCCCCAGGTGGCTGATGCAGGGGACAGAGCTGTGTGTGTTTGCGCGCGCATGTGTGTGTGTGTGTGTGTGTGGCTGGATGGAGAGGGGCTTACACGCAGCGCGGGACCCCACAGCAGAGGAGGGCCCCCATGACCTTTTATCGAGTGTCCAATCAATAATGTGCGAGCGTCCATCTCTTTGAGTTGCAGCCCGAGCCGGGGCTTCTGAAGGCCTGTGGCCAGCAGCAAAGCTGGATGGGAACAGGCTACACAGTGGGGCAAAAGAGTCCTTGGGGGGCCCGGAGTGGAACAGAACCAACAGCCTCATGTCATTTACTCATAATGATGTCTTCCTTTAGTTGAATAGGGAGGGGTGCAGGGGATGGAGGGGGGGCTCCTCCACTAGCCACCACAGATTCAGCCTCTCTCTTCCTTTGTCTGACGGTGAAAGCATCTTCTTTGGTCTGTCACCAGGCTCTGTGATTAAGGAGGAGAAACAGACCCTGGCTTTTTTCACATTAGAATCCCATTTAGTGTTTCTTATCATAGCTATCTATCTGGTCATATGTTGGGATGGAGCTGTATTTCATTGTTTCGTAAACTGTAACGTATATTCCCTTGTGGGCACAATGGGACAGATGTGCTTGTTTAATTTGTAGCATTATCTCCAAACATCGACATTACAGGATCTGGTTGTCACCGCCAAAGAGCAAACGCTGATGGATCTGACTGTGTACCAGTGTTCATTAAACACACTCCAAACAGCCTTCAAACTGACTCTATTAGTGGCTGCCTCTAGAACAAGAGGCGCCTGAACGCAATTTTTGACCATGAAATGCTCTTTAAGCAGATGAACGGGACTTGAAAGATGAACGCGACTTGAAGTTTCCTTCCTTTTTTTTTTTTTAAATGCCAGTGAGGAGTCAATCACTGGATATCAAAGCAGCAGGGACACACAGGAACATCCAGTGATAATACATGGGCTGCCCACACTTACTGAAGACTGTTAAGATGGCCATCACAAGTATCAGCGCCGACACAGAGAGCAGACATCGGCCTTTCGGCGAGCAGCTAGCTGTCGCTACGTGTTAGCTGCAGGCATACGACGACACTTTGCGTTGTATTGAGATTCTGTTTGCTGTGTAGCTGTGCAAAGGGAGTCCAGAGACTTGTCTAAGACACTTGGCTGACCCACACTGCCTACAGCAGTCAACATATGGCTCCCTGGTCTGGCTTCATTGTATACGTATGCTGCAATTTATTTCTACACCGTTCTACTGAGAATACCCACACAAAATGAAGCTGCTTGACTAAAGGAAGAAATATATTCTGGCAGCCAGATGAGAAGAAAAGCGAGTTAAATATACCAGCAGACAAATAACTATTAAAGTCAGCATGTTCATATTAAGCATCATCTGCGGTAGTCATTCCTCATCACAACTGGGCTGGAGAAATTTTAGCACATCGATCGGCAAAGTAAGTGTTTGAAAGAGAGTATGAGTCAAAAGGGGATCTGAAGGTGGGCTGACAGATGGAAGACACATGGAGAACCTAAAGATGGAGAGATCACTTTTGTTCTCTGTCAGGTTTGACCGAGGCCTTCTCTGCTCAGAGGTGACTGTTGCACTCTCTGGCACCCTCTAACTCCCCCCTGAGATCACTCCACTCAACTCCACTGCCTCCGCTTTGATGCAAAAGTGGGGTTATTGTGTAAATATTTAGCTTGAGCATTTTAGCGTCTTAATCTTCCATAAGGTGATCTTTGGAGTGGAGCAACACGGGGTGCTGATGTTCAGAGGAGCTCCCAGTGGTAGAAAGAAAGAGGGAGCGAAAGAGACAGAGCAGGGAGGGAGAGGAAAAAGAAGAAGGTCTGTGTACTAGCTAGAGTGCTGGGAGCTAGAGTTCACTACGGGGGCGTAAGTGTGTCAAGAAGAGCGTTTTTCCCCCATCCGCAAGCCCCGGGCCCTCTCCACAACATTAAAAAGCATAAACAGTCAATACTGAATGTAACTCAGAGAAAGAGCAAGAGAGAGACCGCGGAGAAAAAAAAGAAACAAGTGCGAGAACGCAAGGGTTTTTCAAGCGTTACACAACATAGTGAGATCAGAGAAATGGAGGCTGGGCTGTAGTGTATAGTTGCAAAGCTTTCTGATGGAGGAACGGAGCCTCTCCAAGTGAATCATTCATTGCGGGCGGCAGGGGTGTAAATATGAAGGGGAGGGTTGAAGGAGCGGGATCAAGGAAATGCACACCTGGTGCAAGACATGGGTCAGATTGGCCCTACTCAAAAGGAAACAAAATGGAAAAAAGAGAATGAGTTGTTTGGCATACCTCTGTTTAGACAGCAGCAGCGCTTCTATCAGTATGCTTGTGTGAAGCAGGACAGAATGGAGTAGGTAGAAGGTGCATATGGTGGTAGGCTGTCTGTGCCGATACACATGCGGAAAACACATGCTTTCCATGCCGATGAGAGGGAGGCTCGTCTTAAAAAAAAAGAGTTTCAAACGTTCAACATTTTAGACTTGCAGTTTGAGATGTGAGGTCTTGTTTATCTGTGGCACATTGTTCTTGCTCATAATCGCTCAAGAGTCTCAATCAGTCACTCGCTCTCTCCGTCTCTTACAAGTTTTTTCAAACGATATCTCCCAAACACTCGACACCTGGCTGGCTGACTTCAGAGCTGAAATCAGTGGTGAAGTCTGTGTGTCTCTCAGTCTTTTTTAATCATCCATTCAGTCACTCCTCACATGTTCAAGCCTATGCATTCGGGGAGATCTTCCTCTATAGACAGATCATAACGAAGCAGAGCTTACTTTGCTGGAGAGCAGGTGTGGGATGGCTGGTAGTGGTTTTGAGGACATGTGCGAGTCATTGTTTATGTATGTGATTAAATACATCACAATGTTCCTTTAATTTATATGAACAAAATTGCTTATCATTACATTATTGTTTTAAAAAGAAATCTGAACTCTACAACAGGTCTGTCAGGTAAAAGTTTGTAGTGAAAGCATTGTTGTGTATCTATGAGTGAAATATTCTGTTTAAAACGTCTACAGTATCCTTGAAATGACAACAAAGAGAAATGTCCAGAAAGGATAATTGCAAAGAAAAATATAAACAAGCATATGGCGCTACCTTTATTTTCAAGGTTCCCCAGTTTATTCAGAAGTCATAAGCTTGTGTTTGCCCCCATTACCAATTCCATCTTAAACCAAGGACATTCTGACCACATACTGTTTTTCTCCTTGAGAGAATGTTCTCCTGGTTTACGGCCAAACAAAAGTTATTTCAGTGCAAAGTGCTGTTTGAGCCACTTTCCTGCCGGAGCAAGACTCCATATTTTAAACATTGGGAGGAGGGAACAATAGCTATGAAAAGTGTGAAATTTGATTTCTACCCCACGGAATAGGCCGTTTCCTTCTGTTGTCAAACAGAATGACTAAACATGCTCATTCACATGCTCCCATGGTAGGATGTTATTAATTTATCACTTCAGTTATCAGTGATCTTGCGCACACACACACACACACACACACACACACACACACACACGTTTGCTCCTCCATGATTGACAATGTGATAAATTTTATTTGAATATGGCTGACATGAATTATGTAACCAGAGAGACTGGTGGCTTTGTTGCTTCCCTCTAGCTCTTCGCTTTTCCTCCAAGATAACATACAGTTGATAATTTACAGTAGAACACATTCTGAAACTATAAAGAAAGATATAGCGACAATGCCCCAAAGGAAAAAAACAGAGTGCTTCAGTGCATCCAGCAGAGCTGATTCTGAGATCTGCAGAGAAGTGGAGAGGAGAAGGTTCATGATGTGGCAACGCTGCAATAAGGTTAGGTGGTTGACACTTTTGACACTGGAAAGTGATTTTTCTTGAGTTCAGCTCTGATGGTAGCGATGAGGTCTCAGCATACTGGGTTTGGCCAAAAAAAGAAAGAGAACAAATAAACACAAATGAAAGAAAAAAAAATGAGCACAGCACACTGGTATCTGATGTTGATAGCTGTGGTGAAAGACTTGAGGAAAGTGCTTTGAAAGGCTTGAGGAAAGTGACAAAACTGTATGTTTTTTCCTTGTTGCTGCACCTCCAGACGGCCAACATAAAAAATAAAAAAACAACTCATCTGATTGGTCTGAAAAGACTGTCAAATGTCAAGCAGTTATCAAACAGCAGACATGTTTTCCTTTAAAAAGATACCAGCAGAAGGAAAAGCCTAACCTTTCGGCGGGTGAGTAGAAGTCACTCATCCCATCATGTGCGGTACTCCACACAAGAAAAACCCTCGCTCTTTACAAGGCTTACACTTTCCCCTCTGATTCAAATCTATAGTTGTTGACACAAGTTGTCTAAGGCTGAAATAGATGGATCTATAAAAATACCTAATTCTAGGGAAATGTTTACTTGGTGGGTTGCAACACAGAGCCAAGAGAACGAACTCCAACACTCACACATTACCTAAAAAAAAAAGAAGTCTTCCTGTATATGAACAAGAAGATGCGGGAACTCAAAATTAAGACATTTTATTGAAAGAAACCATTGCAGAGCTCAGCATAAACAGGACTTTCCTTCAATTCATGGTCACTGTTTTGATCTAAACTTGCTCCAAGGTTTTTCAGCACCCTTTGCATCGTGTTTACATCTCAATGTGGCCTGCGCAGATTTCATGTCATAATCATCGGCCCGGACTGACAGGAACAGCTTGCTCAACACTGGGTGTACAGTTGTGTTTTGCTGTTCCAGTTCCTGTGGTTGATGTTGTTCAACTCCCTTTACACTGAGCGGTACTTGTACGAAAAGGGAGATGGGATGACAATGTCCTTGATTTTCAAAGTGGTGAGACTTGTTAATGCCCTCATTTTCATGAACACCACTGACTCAATCATTACTGCTCTATTGCACCGTTCAAACAAACTTCTGCACAACTTTCACATGAACCAGCATTTCTATTCTCATTATTTTAAAATTGTATTTGAATGTCTCTTGGTGCTCCGTTCTCGCTGCACAGGGGAGGTCAGAGATCAGGCTGGAGCTGGCAAGGATTCAGTGTCTTGCTTAAAGACACTTTAGCACACTGTGTGCTAGCTGCTGTGGGCCTCAAGCCCAGCGATACTGCCCTGCACCCCCAACGCTGACAGTTGATAGGAATCTCAAAGACTTTGTGTTACACTGAATATTTTTATCTTGCACTTTTGTTCTTGGATTGTCTAAAGAGGCTGAGAGTAATCAATGACTTTTATCTCCAAATAGGAAAATACAACATCTCTGGCCATTCTTAAGGTGACCTGTAACTGAGGGAAAATAATAGCCACACAAAGTATTCAGGATAGAGTGAATAAGCTACAAAAGAAGGCCAATAGTTAGTATATATCGCGGAAATATCACACATAAACAATAAACATTAATACTGCTTTTTATTTTGTCGTGATTTGTTTTTAGCTATACAGAACAAAATGTGCGATGGAGATGGAAGAGAGGTAGAGGATGGAGTTTTTTGTTGTCACACTCCTCCATCTACGAGTGGTTGAATCCCACCAGGGGGGGGGGCTGGAAGGAGAGTTTCCACAGCTAGATATCTCTGAACCTGGCATTGTCATCTCTTCAGTATTGATCAAAAACATACTATCTAATTTCTCACATATACATTTTAATTTTCAGGCACTAAAATCCTTCCAAATCCACCTTTAAGTGGAGTCGTCTCTTAGAGGTAGATGGATTTTTTGTGTGTCCTGCAGTCAGTTTCAAAGTGGTCACCAGTTTTTATTTAAAACACAGCAGCTGACAAGGCCACAAACATCACATCTCCATTTTCAAACGAAGGTGAGGCCGGGACAAATTCTGTACTTTGGAATTTCTCTGCATTGAAGGGAGGTGATAATGAACATTAATATGTACAGCTGGCTCTTTATACACCTCTTGCTGTGCTGCCTTTGGTGTCCTGTTGAGAGGGTGTCGAAGCAGTGCACCATCAATGACAGGGAACAAAGCCAGAGAAAATATCAAGTCTTTTTCCACAACTGCCTGCCTGCCTTGCTCTGCCTTAAGATTAATCTAATTTGGTCTTTATTGAGAAATGGGTAAGAGCAGTTTTGTTTTATTTATGTGTGTTTTTTCCTCCTCTGCTCCTTTCCTTTGTTGCTTCTCCTCGGCTGCCTCTGACAAAAGACAGCCAGCCTGCCAAGCCCGGTGTTGCTCTGGGACGGACCTGTCAATCACTCCTGACGGCACCCTGACAACATGTACGTTAAAATTTCAAACGGGACTCAAAGGCGGTGCGTGACAGCAGCGCCTTTGAAAGTGGCTGTAGCGCTCGGCGACAGCCAGAGGAGTACGGGTGGAAAACAAACTAGAAAACAACAGTGCAGAGGGAAAAGAGAGAGGGAGTCAGAGACAGAGAGGGAAAGAAAAAGAAAAAAAGTTAAAAGCAAAACAGTGAAGAATGTGGGTCTTGATGAAGGGAATTGGCATTAGATTCTCCCTTGGTATATCATTGTTTTTTAATTTGGTTGAAACTCCCTTGAGTGGAGCTTTCAGTCTTCCAGGGACTAAGCTGAGGGCCCGCTCTTGCCGCAGTCCAGGGACAGCAGCGCCTCTCTTCTGCATCTCTGAGGCCTTGCTCAGATCAAGTCAAGCCTCTTGTGCATCTCACTAGCCTATCCTTCAACACAAAACAACTGTGCACGAATGTCAACATTCTTGATTCTATCTCACATAGCTTTGCCTCATGGCTGCGCAATTGATTCCCAGTAGAAATGGAAACCAGCGCTTGTCACTGACATAAGCCTTTTCTGTAGAATTCATAAATCTAAGATCTGTAGCTTCCAATACCAACAAGAAAATGGACAACTCAATTAAGATTCTGCTGTCCTGAATGCGCCAGGATGAAATCTTTTTAAAACACTGTGTATCCGCACACCTTTGCCTACAAGCAAACAAGTGTCATATGGCGTACAATGTGCACACGCAGACTTGAGGATGTACTTTTATATGATCACCTAGGGCAACACACAGATACAGACCACCACCTCTTCAACATGGCTAAATGAACAGTATAAATGGGGTACAACAAAAAAGCCTGGGCTGTGCCAGACCCTATGGGAGAACTGCCGTCTCTGCAGTCCTGCAGTTTGTGCACTGATCCTTCAGTCAGCATCCACATCTGCAGTTCAAAAACACACACTGGCTTGAAACTGCTACAAAGCTAACTGTTCATTGTCTGTCTGAGACTTTGTTTGACCATTCTGTGTTTCTGTGTGTACATAAATGTGTGTGTCTAGTCTAAGTTTGTTTGAAACTAGATTTCTAAAATGAACTCTTACCCTGTAGAGAGAGAGAGAGTGTGTGTGTGTGTGTGTGTGTGTGTGTGTGTGTGTGTGTGTGTGTGTGTGTGTGTGTGTGCATGCATGTGTGTGTGTAGCAAACATGTGCGTCGCTACAAACAAGTGGACAAGCAGCATGTGTGCTGGGACACAGGTCATGCCAGCCTGTTAGTAATTTCTCTTAATGTTTTTACTTCTCCCTTGGTAAAATTATGTCTGAGCACTGATAGGCTTCAGTACAGACAGGAGCTGTGGCACTGACACACCCATGCAGAGATGCACCACATGAATTTGTGCCATTGTCTAACTCATGTCTATATGCATGTGTGTCCAAGCTTACTTACAAATGTATACATGCAAGGAAACAAACACACATACAAGCTGCTCAGGGATATGGCTGTGGTATAAAGAACTTAAAACAGCCATCCTGCAGAGAGCCAAAGCTTTGGCTTCTAGTGCCCTCTAGTGCTTGAACTACCTGGCAAATAAGTTGAGATATCTACTGAAACTGCTCAACTGTGAGGACAAGCTGAGTGTGATTGCAATGTACTAAAACTATTAAAAAGAACAATATATATTGACCAATTTATGTCAAAAACCTTTTTGGAAATTAGTTTTATTTTAACATAAAGGTGGCTATTTCCTTACAAATCCTGAAGGATATTAATATGTGTAAAAATGAAGCAAATCATTTCAGAGAACAGTAAATAAATCTCATAAAACATTTAACATTTTAAGTAATTAAAAACATTAAAATAGCTATATCTACTCTATGATTGCAAATTCTGCTGTGGGCATTACTGCAGTTCAAAAGCACCAAAAGTACAATTCCACTGATCTTAATTTTAATACATAACATAGTTGTTATTTTTCATGGCTTTAACATGTAAAGCAACACACATATTACACACATTTAATATTTATATTTAGATATATTTTATCCTACATATTTTGGATTTGTATAACAACTAACATTTGTTACTAAAATAATGCTCCCATATGTAAAAACTGTGAGGGTGAATTCACTTTGTATTTTTAAAATGTAAAAAGTTGCTATTTTAAACAAGATCTTATTTTCACAAAGCTGGCTGGAAAGGAAAATCATATTTTAAATAATATTACAAGTCTATCTTATATGGGTCCCATCAAATTGCTTTATAATAAGATCAATTAAACAAATTGACATGAATACATAGCTTTTATTTTATATGCAGTCCCCTGAAAAAGGGATATGGTTGCAGGACTAAGTCTAGATCATAACAACATATTCTAAATCATGTTTCTTTATTTTTAAAAACTCAATAAATGCAACACAAAAAAACAATTAAAATACATATTCCCTTTCTTTGTATAGTTCAGTTTATTAGGCTGACAATAATATATCTTAATCTGATGAAACTTAATCTCTTATGGATTTTAAAAACTTAATTTGGATTTAACTGGTTAATAATTACAATAGTTTATTTTAACTGGGTCTTATGGGAAAGTGATTAGACTTATGTGATAAGACTTATATTGGTTGTATGAGCACTGTGTGCTCAAAGGCAAACAAGAGCGTCTGGACAAAAAGAAAATGCATCCCATGCACAGGAAAGGCTTTTGAAAAACTGGAAATCCAAGTAAGGTGCCATGCACTACAAACAAAATCTTTGGCATAAAATGTGTCTTGTTCTTCTCACACTGTCGTCCATGTCTGTTTCCCCTCAGATGATTAATTCCTTGATCGATCATGTTTATTGTAGATCATTTTGTGCAGAAAACATTTTTATTTCATGTTACATTGTGGAACATTCATTTTCCACAATACTTTAGATTGTTAGATAAAATGCTTGAACTTTATTTATTTATTTATTAGAGAATATATTGTAAGATATAACATATTATTAAAATCAAATAGCAATTCATTCTGAAGTAAAAAATTACTCCAATCCAACACATCTTGGCATATTTAGCCAAAGCTGATAAGGTCACTTTATTTGAGCAACTGGATATTCCATTTGAGGACATTAATGTCTTATCTACTGCTTAAATTAATATAATAAGGAAGGGTGTTTGTAAATCATATGCGTGTATTTTTTGTGCATGCATGATAGAGCCAGCAGAGGTGGGATTTGAAAGGCACCTCAAAGCTATGATTATCCTGAGTGTCTCTGCCCAATAATGTTACCTGCTGGGACAGCAGCACTGCTCCTCTAAATAAATTGCAAGTGGCCTTGGGCAATAAGAGGAACCCTCCTTTGATCTGCCTGACTGCCAACGAGGAAAATGTGCAGCCAGTCAATCAAGCTCTTAAGGCTTTGCAACAATGGAGCCGACCCCGGTTTATTATTTATTTTTTAAATTGATGTATTTCATTATGACAACGTGTCTACTTGCTGGGGTAGCGGGGGTGGGGAGGGAGGGCAACATGATCAATAATTGATATGGGGTGTGAAAAAGCTGATTTGCTGCCTCTCCTCTGGTGCACTTGTCACTAGCTGTTGTCAGAACACATTTGCTTTGATGACAAATTTGGAGAAGTGAACAACAGCATCACATCTGATTACAAATTTAGTGAGGAGTGGTGAAAGGCAGGGGCCCCTTCTCGCTGAGGCTCTGTTTGTTCAGGGCGCTCAGGAGGAATGACTACAAGGCTCCGAGGTGAGTTACAGTCTTGTAAGCAGAGAGATGAGAAGGGGTTGAACTTTTTTGTCATGTGTCAGTAAACAGCGTGACTTGTTTGAAAGGCACCTGGATTACAGGGTGAAAAGTTGCTCTTTAAACCTTTAAAGCTTTGGGGGCATGGGAGACATGCCATGTCAAAACAGAGTGTGGAGATGAGGAGTGAGAGCAACTAAAAGCCATCACTCCCCCTGGTGTGTCGGCTAAGAGACGAAGGAGCTGTCCTGCTTTTCACAGAGTTTGGGTCATGCTGTATGGTGGAGCATCTCAAACTGATTTAGTCAAATAAGGGAAGATGCTTGAGTGATTTGAACAGTCCAGGTTTCCTGAAAGACGTGAAGAAAATCGTCAACAAGAATAAGATTCTCCCCGGTTGTACCAAAATGTTACGATGATTTCATTGCTATGAGTAGTTCTTAATTAGCCTAAATGTTGTTGTTTTTTAATTACATGTACGGAGTGGAGATTTACCACAAACTTTAAAACTAAATCCTGATGGGAAAACAGTTCAACCCAACATCTCAAAGAAGGGAAAACAAACAACTAAATATCAACAACTCAACGTAATTGACAGCTGCATTCATTTGCCCAGTCCAAGCCCCCTCCTCCTGCTTTTCCAGTCTGTTCTTCCAACACCATTTCCTCTTTTAATTATGCCCCAGCAAAAAGATGGAGCACATCAGACGCATCGCGGTAAATCCTGGCCCTGGCACAGGCTCATAGTGGCTCCTGCGTCTGGCAATCCCGATAGAGCCTGTGTGCTGGCAGTGACAAGACAGGGAGGATGCCTGGAGATTTTCTGACAGAAAGAATGGAGAGGATGATCTCTCAGCAAAAGAGAGGTCCTCATTCTACTCCCGACGTGGGAGGCTTTTTGGCGAGCGCTTTCCGATCATACCACATTTTCAGCACCAGATTAGCCAGTTCTCAGGAGCAAAACTCACATAGACCCCTTGTTTACACCTCAGTACCAGTGTTTTTGTAATGACTGTTCAGTAAAAGAGCACATTGGAGGCACGGCTGCTTTCCTATCTCTGCCTACAACATTTTAGGGGTAAGACTTATTCTATATAGCAGGGTCTGAGAGACCATGGTTTGGATTAAGGGAATATGATTTGTTTTGAATTGAAAAAAGTCTCCTCTGACCTGAAATGTGTTTTACTGAGAGAATTGCACATTCACATTCTTATTAGGTATCAGCTACACGAATGGGTTTTTCTTTTGGAAGCCAGATAGATGAAAAAGGTTGCAAGTTAACTAGTGCTGGGGCTGCTATCTGTCAAAGTTTCTCCCATCTCTGTGGGGTGCACATCAATCATAGAGGTCCCCAACCGACAGTCATTCTGCGGGCTAATAGTGTCGTCATCTCCCACGCGATTACACGGATTGCACAATGAGATCCTCGGACACAATGGAGCTGCAAATCTAGCCCCCCACTCTGTTCCCTTCTCCTTTCCTTTTCTTCCATCATTCTGAGATGAAGAGTGGAATGCTCCACAGCGGGTAGCTTTCTTCTCCTCCGAGGGGAACTGAGAAAGCAGGCAAGGGCCTCTGTGATGTTACTTTCCCTTCAGGGTGGGGAGGAGATGTCTTGTAGCGCAGCTAAAGATGATCATTTAAGAGCCTGTGAAACAATGTTCCCCTCTGGAAGCCACAGAGACGTGGAGAGCGCCAAGGTCCCAACTAATGAGTTAGGGTTAGCTGATGTTTCTCAGTGATGAAAATGAGAACAATGTTGCCATTGTTCTCAGATGGCAGTGGCAGTTTCTTTTCCTGGTTTAGACATTGTATTGCACCTCTGTTACATGTGTCTCTGAATACAAAGGTCAGAGGTCAAGCTGAGCAGCAGCCTTGGAGGTGGTAGAGTTCAGCTCAAAGACTCAGAAAAGTGAGCGCTTGCTACTGTACCAGGCAGAGCTATCCAGCCAGAGTATGATTTCAGTGTCATTCTGCTGCCCTGCTGCATCAAAACCGAGTACAAACATTTTACATTTAATAGGCATGATGAAAGAAATCATTAATCTATGAATGAACATATGAGGAAAATCTAAACATTTGTTTCTTATATGTTCTGATAAAACCTTTCCTCCCGGAGTAAATACAGTATTTGCTCAAGAAACTCACATAACAAAACAACATCCCATCTGATAATCTTCCACAATTACGCTGCACACTGTGATGAAAGGATATCAATGATCTACTTATGTCATAGAAAAAAGTGCAGCTTCAAACATGAAAGCTATTGAAGCCTGAAAGTTTCAAGTCAATGAATGATCAAAGGAGCAAAAGCTTATCAACGCTGTTCCTTAACACTGAAACAGTGTCATATGGCTCTGGATTTGCTACCACAGTAGCAGTGTTTTTGCCCAGGAACATAATGGCTATTGTGCTTTATAAAACCATTTGCCTTTTTACACAGTTGAAGCTGCAAAAAGCACACAGAGTGGAGAGGGGGCACGAGCCCTTTATCCCGATGAAAGGCTAAAGGATGAGACTGACCTTTCTGGCATCAGCTGGGCTTTGGAAGCACAATACATGGCAGCAACTCTTTCTGGCCTTTTCCCCTTCTGCTCTGGGCTATGCTTACAAGCCAAAGACTCAAGTCCAAACATCTATCATTTTATACAAAGACTCAACACACAGATGCCCCAAACCCCTCCTTTTATATCACACAAACACACACACACACACACACACACACACACACACACACACACACACACACACAGACACACACACACACACACACACACACACACACACACACACACACACACACACACACACACACACAGAGCAGTTCTGTCTGTACATCTGCAAACAGACCAGTCTCGTCTGGCATCATAGTACAACTGCAGGCTATGGAAGCAGAAAGAGACAACATATCACTGTAGATTACATCAACACAAAAGCTTGACTCAGTCCACAGTATCAAAACCGCTTTCCTTTAACAGGAATTGAATAACAATTACATTGTGACCTGTACCCACTTAGGGAACTCACCAATCCAAACTCGCTTAAACTGGGACTGGATGGAATGTAACTATGTTACAATTGTCCACGCAAGCAAGACATGAAATGAAAATCCTGACATGGTTAAGTGCTAGTTTAGAGAGTGCCCCCCATAAATGACCACTTTACACTTTAAAAGCTTTGTTGTAGGGGGGCCACATACCTAAAGGGCCTTTGTGTGATATTTCAAAAGGCTGCATCACAACGTCATGGCAGAACAAGGGTCATACAAACACAGATTAGTACTTGTGTGGTGTTTTTTTTCTTTGGGGGGGGGGGTTGTCAATTCTATAGGTACACTCTAGCAGACAGGAGATAAGGTACCCGTGGGCTGTCAGACAAAGGGAACTGTAGTTGGCATCTGAAAAGGTAAAGAGTAGTAGTCCCTGACGTGTCAGAGGCCTCATCATCAGTGGGAGAGTATAAAAGGACCTGCAAGTGTGTCAAGGGCTATGTGCGCTTAACATCCACAGCCCTACAACCATGGGAAAGGTATGAGCTTACATGCAATATGGCAATAGCTTTGACAAAGAGGTGAAACATGGCAGGATTGAGGAACATGTGTCAAATATTGTAACAGGGAAAGAAAATGCAGCAGAGGGTGAAGAGAGGTACTAATTCCTGAGAACTTATTTTCTACTTATAGGTATTTACAAGGGAAGCGTCTGCGGAGATCAACAATTATATGGTATCCTAATATGGCAGAGATTCTTAGTAACTGTATGACAGTAACAACAGTGTTCAGATTGGACGAGCGTACAAAGATTTCTTTAAATAAAAGTCAGCTGAAACAAGTTTCAATTGCATTGATTTTCACCTGTCAAGCTCTGAAAACAATGTGTACAGCAGACTGCAGAGGCTTGTATATTTGAAGGACTCATGAAAAAGTAACTGAGTTTGTTCAAGGGAGAGTAGTGTCCCCTACAGTCGATTCGTGAGTATTGCAACTAGTGCATTCATATACCTAACATTAACTTGAGTGCTGTATGCTTCTCTCTCCTTTTCAAGATTATCTTTTACGAAGGCCGCAACTTCCAGGGCC
The DNA here is from genome assembly GCF_008315115.2 of Sander lucioperca. NCBI lineage: Eukaryota > Metazoa > Chordata > Actinopteri > Perciformes > Percidae > Sander > Sander lucioperca. Next base: position 16,484,071 of record NC_050194.1, on the reverse strand, counting down.
GCCACTGGGAGTGCAGCAGTGACTGCATGGACACCTTCAGGCACTTTAACTGCTGCAACTCCATGCGTGTCAGCGGTGGTCACTGGGTGGCCTATGAGAAGCCTCACTACATGGGTTACCAGTACATCATTGGCCCCGGCGAGTATCCTGACTACCACTGCTGGATGGGCTTCAACAACTGCATCCGCTCCTGCCAGATGTACCCCCCTGTAAGTCAATCAAACAGACAGATGGGATTGGTAGTCCCCCCACCCGCCACCACTCACCTTGTACATCAAATGCCACTTTAGAAATTGATGTCAATCACTGGCCTTTTGATGTCATTAACAGATACTAAGGCAGGTCATAGCATAAAAGTATCTGTTGTAAGGCCCACAAGGAGACCCAGTCAGCCTTTAAAAGGAATATGATACACACCCCATAAGACTTGGTGCCTTCATTCTAATTCTGTTAGTCACATTGAGTGTTTCTGGCAGTTGAGGGAGGGGGGAAAATCAAATTCTGTCATGCTCCAAAAGAGTCGTTGCTCATTCTCATCTGTAGTAACTAAGCAAGTATGTACTCACCTAAATTCAAAGTTAAAGATATCAGCTTAGGGCTGAGAGCACTACTAAAGTGCTCTCTGGAGTTCATGGCTACTAAAATAGCGTAATAATCATGTTGTGATTTCATTCACATACAGTATAGAGGATCCTACAAGATGAGGATCTACAACAGGCCTGACATGATGGGACACACAATGGAGTTCATGGACGACTGCCCCAACCTGTACGAGCGCTTCCGCTACCGTGACATTTACTCCTGCAACATCATGGAGGGTTTCTGGATCTTCTATGAGCACCCTAACTACAGGGGACGCCAGTATTTCCTGCGCCCCGGAGAGTACAAGGCCTGTGGTGACTGGGGCTGCTACAACCCCATGGTGGGCTCATTCAGGAGGATGAGGGCTGTCATGTAAACTGCGCAACTCAAATTAAAAACTTGATTTTCAAATAACTATTTGCTTTGTGAGCTTATTTCAACAAAACCATGCAACCACAAGTCTGAAGTACAATACCACTCTTTGGCCAAGCAGTCCATTTACTTCCTGCATAATATACATCTTCAAAATAAAGCCTGCTGCTTAATGATTTATATCCCTGTCAAATACCATTTAAAACAAGCCAATCCTTTTCTTTTTGATGCCCTGTCTATTCTTGCAGTCTGCACATAGGTTTCTAGCATGTATGCCAATAAAGGCAGATGTTGCAACTCTTATTGAAGCCCTTTGAGAAAGTGCAGTTGTACAGTATTTTCCATAGACAGACAGAGCTTTGACAGAGACAAAGCAGCTGCTGCAGCTCACCAGTCCTATAGTGTTCTGCAGTCTATACAGCCCACTGTGCTGACACGACAAAGCTTTGTTTCACATTTGCAAAGCCCTGATCCCAGCAGGTTCTATAAAGAGGTCTGGTACAGGCCGACATCTGGTCTGGACTGAACTAAACACAGTTACAATGGGCAAGGTAAGCGTGCAATTTTAAATCTACATAGTAAAAGCAACTAAAATGTTAGATGTATAGTATGTTGATAATTTGTATCTAAGGGGTAAAAAATGTTGCAAGGACACACACTCAAAAATAAATTATTTTTGTCACATAAAATGCTAAAGACCTTCACTGAGTGATAACTCAACCTTGTGTTGTTAGGTGTAATGGTCAGTAGTTCTAAAGGATTTTTTATCCTATTCATATTTGCATAACATGCAGGGATATAATAAAATGTAATAAATTGCAAAGAATCACAGTAAAATAAGTAATAAATGAAACTGAATAACATTGAAAATAGAAAATGGAAGACTTTAGACTAAGATGTTAGTGATACTTTGTCCTTTGTCTTCTGTTGAGGATAGTAAAAAAATTGCATTTATTCAACTGGGTTTGGATTCTAAATTGCTGTAATTTAGGTCAATACTTTATTAACCTTCATGGGGCATTTGATCATACATTCTTAATCTCATTTATTCCAAAATTCTTCACTTAGTTATTCTATACAAGAACTTTGTTGGATAAAGCTTACTTACAAACCTAGCTCAGAATACATAATGGTATGTTTATGAAACTAAATGAGACTTAGTTATTATTGTTTATGAGTCTGAAGAGCTGGATGACAGCTAACTTATCATGCATATAAGGTGTGTAATAGTTTGTTTTTGGCATAGCCCTGTGGTGATAATGTCCACCCATCCATCACTTGCAGGTTATCTTTTACGAAGACAGGAACTTCCAGGGTCGTCACTATGAGTGCAATAGTGACTGTCCTGAGATGCAAAACCACTTCAGCCGCTGTAACTCAATAAGAGTGGACAGCGGTTGTTGGGTGGCCTATGAGAAGCCCAATTATGGCGGCTACCAGTACATGCTGCACAAGGGCGAGTACCCCGACTACCAACGCTGGGCAGGCTTCAATGACTGCATCCGCTCCTGCCGTATGGTGCCACCTGTGAGTTTTCACTGATGCCCTACCCTGCTTTTCTGTGGAAGTGCCAGTTTAGGATCATGTAGTTCTCAAGCCTAGTCTTAATGTTTTCAACACTCTGTGCCAGTACCTTTGGCTATTTTAAAGCCTCTTTGTTTAGCTTGACCTATAAAAGCAGTAAAAAGTTTGTCTATCAATTTACGTCAAATTGCCAAGTTATTCTTCTGTAGTACTATTAAGTTGAACAAATTCTCATGTTACATGACAGTATCATCTTAGTCTCTCATCGTTTCTTCCCGTAGTATAATGGGAACTACAGGATGAAGATCTTTGAGCGGTCTGACTTTGGAGGCCAGAATATGGAGCTAATGGATGACTGCCCGGATCTGAATGAGCGTTTCCACACCCGTGACATCTCCTCTGTCAATGTCATGGAGGGCTACTGGATGCTGCATGAACACCCCAATTATAGGGGACGCCAGTACTTCTTGCGCCCCGGAGAGTACAGGAGGCACCACGAGTGGGGAAGCAACAGCCCCACCTTCGGCTCTCTGAGACGTGTCACAGAGCTCAACTAATTCCCAGCTTTTTTACCCTTATTGAGCCCCACTGTTAAACATCCCACCGTCTTGTTCCCCTAATGCCAGTACTGTTTCATTGTGGTTTCAACACTGTGGTGTCCAAACCTGAAATCTTACATTTTAATGATGGATGGTTTTCTGGCGTCTGATGTTGGGTTCTGGTTTTGCTGGGTTGCTTTGCATTGTTGGGTAAAGTTCCTCCCCAACTCAGTGCTCAAGCAATGCTCAATAAATAGTGATGATCTTTTTTGCTTTGGTCGTCCAAGAGCTAAATGGTTTGCCTCGCTGGTCCCCAACCTCCTGTCCTACTGGAATCACAATAAAAGAAAACTTGATGGAAGTCAACTAAAGGGATCCTTTGTTAATTTTCTATTGACTACTACAGCTGTCACTATTAAAAGATCAGGGGGATATTGCTTTTCATAAATCTGAGGAATATTTTTCTCTTTAGTATGGTGATTGAACTTTTCATCAGGCCACAGAGTTAGACAGAAGTGTAACCACCGAGGTCTAGACCAAGACCAAGAGTTTCCACAGTTTGCCATGATATCGTCATTCCACATACACAAAGAAAAATTATAAAGGAAACAGAAGCTTATTCTTTGAAGTTCGATATTAAAGACCAAAAAAAGGGTATCTGAGGATGAGCTTGTAGGAGTCTTTATGAGATCACATGGTACAGAGCAAGTGCGTTGGGTCCATGAAAGATGCCCATATTAGATCCACATCACAGAGCCAGTGCCAACTCAAAGAGTTGAAGTCAAAGTGGCCTGGTATTAGCCCCGAGCATCAAGCTCTCTCAGAACAAAAAACGAAACCCAGTCCACATCCCCGCTCATGCATTTTTCATCAGCCCAAGATACTGAACCCTTTCAGAAATAAATATCAATTATTGAAATTGTTAATTAGACGCTGCGTAATTGGCAAAGATGCACATGAATAAATAACTTTGACCATTAATTATTGATTTGAAAAAAATTGAAGTCCAGTGGGGAGTGCATTTGAGAGTCTCTTAAGATCAAGCACAACAAGAAATATGAGTTTTGGCCTTGAGTAATGTCCAATTAAAGGATTGTTGGCTTTGCTGTACAAGTCCAGTGATTTGCCCTCATCATCCTTTTTATATCTGTGGACAACAATACCCAGCAGACAACATAACATCAACAGGGTGCAACATGGGATCTGATCAACTGGGATCTGGGGGCAATGGCAGATAAGAGATGAGAGGAAATGTACAGGCTGCCAGGCCTCAACCATAAATGGAAGTTAATCTAAGGTCATGAAGGGGCATTGTCTTCAAATATTAAATTCAATTCAGGCAGTAAGCCCTTTAGAGTTACATAGAACTACTGAAAACAAGTCTATGGTCATTTGTGTTTAAAGTTTATGGGTATAACCCTGAAAACTTCACATAAAAAGAACAGTAAAGGCAAATAACCTGAAAATTCTGCAAACAGCCTTGCTTAAATATTCAGTACAGTCATGTTGCAAAATCTACTAGTTCTACTGCATTTTCTACTTATAACATCATTGAAATCTGCCCTTAGTTCAGTTAGTTTTTGGGAGCCATAAGGTTGGTACATCAGCAGAGGACAGAACTGGAGCGCCCCAAAACTTGACAATATGGCATAGCAACATAAAATAAATTGTTGACTTGGATTCAAACACAGAGCATGAGGAACTTGACAGTGATTTAGCTAGGAATTGATAATCTGACTTACTGTACAGGGTCACAGTTTTTTGCCAATATATGATTATTTCAATGCAAAATGCACTACTCAACTTTAGTCAAACATAAAACTGCGAATTTTCAGTCAGTAACCTAAGAATGGAAGCCTTCCATATCACAACAAAACACTGTGTCCTGTTATTAAGTAGAAAACTGGTATTAATGCAGAAACTGGGTATACATACTTACTGTACACCTGAATAGCTACCGTTACTGTAGCAAACACCTTTGATGCACGTGCTATTGTAAAATACACTTCTATAAAACACTACGCATCAAACAGGCGATACTTAATGTCCCTCGATTGTTCCTCCTCTACCTCAAGTCATTTAGATGATATTTTCAATCGCTTCACACATGAAAAGGACAAAAGAGTGAGATCCGAGTTTTGTCTCCCTCTTCATCTTTGAACCCTTTGGACTTGGTGATGGGAAGCTGATTGAAGGGTAAGTAGTGCGTTCTAGAGAATGAATTCTTTAGATGCTGGAAAAGAGAAAGAAAACGAAAGAAACAGAGAAACAGAGAACACAAGCCTATGATTCCATTATTAGTCTCAGTTCTCCTTCTCCCTCTTTTCATTTCTGATGGCTGGATAATTAAACCTCTACAGTATTGTCTTCCATCTTCCTTGCCCCACTTCCAGCAATGCGAATTCCCCTATGGGCAACTTATAAAAAGGCCCTTTTTAGACATCTGTTTTTCAGATCGGCACCATTTTTTCCCCCTATTAATTTGTGTTCTTTGTGAAAGTAGAAAGACTAGTGCCAGGACAGAAATGAACACACATGCTCATCCTCAGTCCTCTACACTTCAACTGCAAAAATCAAAGAAAGTAAAAAAAAATATCCAAATATTCTTTTTCAACATTTTTTTTTATATTCTACAGTACTGCTATTATACAACCCAAACCAATCCTTAAGTGTGCATTGCAAGACATCAGATAGGAGCTCAGCAGCTGGAATGGTACAAAGCTTAATTTAAAAGCAGTCGCGTTCTCCCCTCCAGCTTGAAGGAGGCAGCTTGTCAATTACAGTTCCTGCTCTGACAAAGGCTTTGGGCGCCACAATGAACAAGCAGGAAAGCAGCAAAGCATGGAAGAATGAGCACAACTTGTAACAAAGATCAAATAAAAAAAAATAAAAAAGTAAATAAAATGGATGCATACAAGTATTCTAACTTACATAGCAATAAAACAAAACTGGTAAAATTCTGATACTTTTGTAAAATAATAAATTCTTATTTAAGTTTTAATACAGGAAATCTTAATCTGTAACTCACCCGGTTTATGTTAAACAGAGAAAGAAAAATCCTCTACTACTATCAAATGCCAACCTTATTAGTTCCATTACTGAAATTACCTAGACCCTCACCTAATCAAAATACCTGTACATTCAGAAACATACAGAAAATTCAACCTGGAATTACAGCAAGAAAAGAAAAAACATAACATTAACAAAGAAAGCACTTAATCAGTATGAACCTTGTGGGTAATTATGAGCAAATGCAACCAGCTAAAATAAACTTGGGCCTAACAGATTATGGACAGTTACAGCAGGAACTTGATGTTTCTGTGAGAATAGACTATAATATACAGTTTTAGATAAAGATACAACATGCCTATTGTCATAATACTGGGTTTTTATTGACTAGTGAGTTACCATCTGTGCTGACCGTTGACCACAGATACACTACCGTTTGCGAGGCTTTACACAATAAAACTGGCAAAGTAAGAACATGTTGGTACTAATGATTAAGAATGTTTTGACATTTTTCTGCCTTTCTCGTACACATTTTATGTGTAAATTAAATAATGTCTCTGTGAATAAGTCACTTTCAAAATCATGTCCTGAGATTGTATTATTAAAAAAATAATTTCAAGCACTTCAGTTTTCTTTGACATTGTGTATTTCCTTTGTCTTAAATAAAAGTCATCTTAGTTAACTCCCTTCTTGTTCACAGTTTCTCCAATTAATGTATTATTATATATATATATAATACCTCCTGCAGGATCCTATTAGTGTAACTTACCTAACTCATATAAAAGAATCATAAGATGAGGTAGAATTCAAAACATTTGTAAACTCTGAGTAACAGTCTGAAGTCTAAACAGGGGACATCGTTCAGGTTGTGCTGATAAAATGGACCATTGGAGCGTTAAGCTTCTCTCTCCATGCGGTGTGCTTCAGAGGTTTAAAAAAAGTGATCTGGAAATTTGACCCCAGAGGGAGCTGCTGGTGAGCAATGCAAACCATTTTGACCAATGTTAATGCCAAGTGAGTGTTGTAAAAAGTCTCTGGTCTAGTTGCTGTCCCTCTGCACAGCAAGAGGCTGCTCGACAGGCAGGTTTTCATGGAGGTACTTCATGGTACCCTGCTCAGAGAAGTCGGCTGCTGTGTGCCCTGCACCTCTCAGGACCCACTTGGTGGTGAGCAGCCCCTCTAGGCCGACGGGGCCCCGGGCATGAATACGAGCCGTGCTAATACCTACCTCTGCTCCTATAGACAGGAAGAGGAAGAAAGACAGCAAGTGAGAATGGTTAACATCGTATCCTGTCTGTTGTAAAATAGTCTGCAGTTGTTTGAGAGAGAGAATAACAAATGAATATAAGTAAGACTCGTTAGACTGTTGAAAAATATTTCACAGGAAAAGAGGCAACAAAAGACAAATGATATGGTGATGACACACATCCTCCACATACCTAGACCAAAGCGGTAGCCATCAGCGAAACGTGAGCTCGCGTTCCAGAAAACACAAGCGCTGTCCAGCTGCTGAAGGAACTGCTCCGCTGTGTTCTCTGTAAGAGAAAGACAGCTTTTTGGCGCCACTAGCTCACAACCTTTTATCTCTGATCCAACACCCTTTCAGGCATAGACATGAAGTATATGAGGATAACTATTTATCGCTATGCCATTGAAATTGAGTTTAAGTGCTCATATTATGCTCATTTTCAGGTTCATAACTGTATTTAGAGGTTATATCAGAATAGGTTTACATGGTTTAATTTTCAAAAAACCATATTTTTGTTGTACTGCACATTGCTGCAGCAACTTTTTTCACCCTGTGTGTTGAGCTCTCTGTTTTAGCTACAGAGTGAGGCATCACACTTCTATTCCATCTTTGCTGGGAGTCGCACATGCGCAGGAGCTAGGTTAGGACTACCAGCCAGTCAGAAGCAGAGTATGAGGGTGTGCCACGCTAGCAGCTAGGCGAGCATTTTAACGTGTTACAAAGTGACACACGTTCGTCACGGAAGTAAAGGCTGGACTACAATAGAGCTGTTTGGAGCAGTTTGTGAACAGTGTTTTCTGTTGGAGATGGTAAGTCCCTTTGGGGGGGACTTTGGGCTTTTTCACTTTGTAAACATATAACGTGCACAAAAATGATATATAACACAATAAAGGAAAGGGAAAAAGCCAAAAGCATAATATGAGCACTTTAAAGCACTGGAAAAACATAACTACAGGTATTCATTGAGGCCACTGCAATCGCAAATATCTCTGTTACCCAATGTTTTTTTAGTACACAACCCAGGCCAGTGCTATAGAGAGGCGAAGTCCCTCCCCTTCCGGTGGACCGCCATGGGACCTTAATTAGGAAAATATATGAACGGTAGTGAATGGGGAACGACAAATTATTTTTTGATCCCGTTTGAATTGAGCAATGAATTACACATATGATGTTCGTCACTTTAAAAGATAATTTTGTAAGTCAAGAAAGTCTCAGTTCATTGTCAAACTGTTAAAGTATAAGACTGTGAGAAAACGTAATTATAAAGACAACACACTTCAAAGTTGGATGGATGACATCTTGCTGAAGCTACGATGTCTGTGTGTATCGTACCGGGATGTAACGTTACTCCACACAAGCAGAGGATCTTGCTTGTTCTTTTGCTTCATTCAAACAGGATCAAAAAATTATTTGTCTCGCCCCGTTCACTACCATGTATATTTTTTTCCAGATTAAGGTCCCATGAGGTCCACCGGAAGGGGAGGGGTTTCGCCTCTGTATAAGATCTTAAATCATGTAAACTGTGACTAACACCCCAAAAAACACAACCTACATATAATTCTATCATATCAGACAGGATGATTTGGACAACTCTATAGGTCCAAATGTCATCAGGAGAAATCCTTGAGTTGCCATATGGTTTTAAAAATAAATCCAACTCATTTAGATGTAAATACTCAGCAAATTATGTATTAGTGAATTAAATTAGGTTGACATTTTTGCACAAGAAGGCAAGGCAGGTTTTTCTCTTGATGACGTCACAGATTATCTACCAATCCACTAATATGTCCGTCAGTGCGTGTTAATATTGTACTTGTATACCTAGATAATCTATCAACAAGTGTGTGTCTGTCTCTATCTTTCTATGTATTTATCTATCTATGTCTACATTCTATCCAGTGTATCTATTTATATATTGTATCTCTGACATCAACAACTGAGCATGTTAATTCATTGAGGTACCTTCTGTGGTCACCAGATGGCAGCAGCACATCCTTCACTGCACATGAGAATACTCCTCAATGTAGAAATGTGAACTTTTTCCTTTCTCTTGAATCTTTTTACAATGCTGCTCACTTTTATTCCGATCACCCGAAGAAACGTGTGAAATATTCTGCGTATTTGTATTCCAACCATCTATAAGGGAAATGCACCTCTGTGCATTTATGTACAGGATTTTTCTTAGAATGATTCCTTTTGATGCAGTCTATCCATGTTACAAACGCAGCTATTCATGAGACACCTTTACTTCGCATCAAGAGTTCACGATATTCCCAGAAATTGCCTCGACAAATGAACACATCATAAAAATGGCAATATGTTAGTCTTCAACACTGTCTGCAAGCAATATGGCCACAGCCTTTGAAATTGGGAAATACTCTGGACACTGCACAGAATGGTTTCAATCAACATGAGTCAGGAAGATGCGGTGTGATGGCTCACTTGAAAAAAACAAAAATGTGTTTAAACATGGCCCAAAGTCATGACAGGGACAACTCTTTTAAACTGTGTTTTAGCATCTGCTCTACATTTTAAATGGGCTCTGCCCCCGACATTGGAGTAACACAGGAGGCTGTGCACTCATCCTGACAACATAGTGTCACTGCTCATTAGCCACTGTGACAGAAAGTGAGATGAATGGGGAAAGTGAATCAAGAGAGTGAGCAGGAGAACTTGATGAATATCAGACACATAAAGAGACATGGAGCAATACAAGATTGACCAAGACTAACAAGTGCTGTTTAGATTAGAACAAAATAATGCAAACTGGTCGAGAGACAACAAGAAAATACTAGCACGAACACAGTGGGCCACCTACCATTTTCTGTGATGATAACATCTGTATGGGAGCTGCCATACTTGTGAATATGGTCTACAGCCTCCTGCATGCTGTCCACCACCTCTATGCAGCACTCCAGATCACCGTACTCAGTCCGCATAGACTTTACCGCTGATGGGCTGAATGTCAGGAAGGAGGCAAACTGAGGGCCTGCATGAATCTTCACCTAGTGACACCACACAGATTAAAAGATAAATAAGATAACAAGTCCTCTTGTAGAAACATATATATTCAAATTAAGTTTTTTTATTACTAAATTATCCTACGTTGGGATACTAGTAAAGAATTTCAATGCTTTACCCGTTCAGCACGCAACATGTCAATGATCTGGTCAAACAGTGGGGTCCTGAGGATGTCCCTGTGGATCAGCAGAGTTTCCATGGCATTACATGCAGCTGGGTAGTCACACTTGGAGTCTCTGACTGGAACGGGAAAATATCAGTCAATTACTGATCCGTAATTCATAGTTGGTTAAAGTAGGGTTAAGTAAAGTACCCCCTAACATACATGTCTGGCAGAAATAGCCTACCTATTTACTAATACAGTAGACATTAACTACTAATCCAGTAGAAATGTACACACGAACGTCTACACTACAAGTCAGCAGGGAGATTTATATATGCTGACCAATTTTGATGACTTTGTCAACGCTGGCTTCTGCATCGACGTAGACGTGGCAGATTCCCTCGCTGTGACCCAGCACCGGGATGCCCTTGGCCGCCCGCTGAATGTTCCTCACCAGCTGGGATGAACCTCGAGGGATAATCAAGTCGATCATCTTGTCCAGTCGGCATAGATCCTCCACCTCCTCACGAGTGCTCACCTTGTAACAAATACAGGTTTGTCAACCACAGCAGCTACATGCTACAGCCTTGCTTGGGCAGATTTCTAATGACTGAGGTGATGCATTTTCATCCAGAGTTCTCTCAGTACATCTAATGTGCTATATAAAAGGTTTGTATTGCCTTGTAACAAATGTATAGGAAACGTATTTTACCAGCTGCACTGCCTCTCTGACTCCGTGCATGGAAAGGGCTTCCTGGGTGAGCTGGTGGAGGACACGGTTGGTGTTGGCTGCCTCCTTGCCTCCCTTCAGCAAGAGGGCGTTGCCACTGGCTATGGCCAATGCTGACACCTGGAAACACACAGCGTTTGTGATATTACTGTAGTTGTTTCAAGAAAGTCTAGCCAAAAAAATGAACGAGAATCTAGATAAATTTGTTGCAATGTATATTACATTTCCAAACAAAAAGTGTTTTCGGTGTGACATCTTAGTAATGTATTTATGTTGTTTGCATTTTCCAAGACAAACTCAAACTGCCAGATCTGTTTGTGTTACGGCAGCTCTGCCTGGATACCTGTGGCAGGCAGTCAGGTCGGGCCTCAAAGATGACAAGAAGAACTCCAATGGGCACAGCGATCTGCTCCAGCTCCAGGTTGTGAGCCACCCTGGTCCTGCGCAGCACACGACCCACACTGTCCTGGGCGGCCACAGCGATCTGGCGCAGACCTATGGCCAAGTTGTTAAGTTTGGCAGGTGACAAGCTCAGACGCTTCAGCATGGCTGGTGGCAAATGGCCTGCAGAAAGAATGGAGGTTACACTTTGCTTTTAGGTGATATGGGATCGAACTTTCATTAACTGAGGCAAACCATAGAGAGCCCTCTGGTGGAGAGAAATTAATTCAACTGCCCAATTGGAAATATTTACAAAATGATATATCTCTTAGGTAAGTTTCTGTTGCAATATTATGATTATAATTATATTTGATTATTTCCTGCCAGTGAAGAATCTGTTGATTAAAAACCTGTTTGTGGATACATGAGCTTATATAAAGTAAATTCTATGGACACTGTTGCAAACATTGCCAGGTATACTACATCCTCTCTAAACCTGACAAATTGACTCAATGGGGGCCTCTGTTACCTGCATTTACAGCCAGGTCTATGTCCATCTTGTTGGCAGCCAGAATCTCTTCCTTCCTTTCGGTCAACAGCTCTGCTAAATGGCAGATGATCTCACTCCTCTGACAAACAAAATAGAGGCAGGATGAGCATGTAGTACATCTATCCACACGAGGGCAGTGTTTCTCTGTATCTGATAACAGGTAAGGTCAGGACTAAGCTTTAAATTGTACGTGTTTATAACCTATAGTAACATTTTCAAGAATAAAGTGAAATCTTTTAACACAACTAATGATGTTAACTGAAGAAAAGATATTTGTTCTTATTAAAAACAATGTGGCACCTGGTCTGGGTGCAGAGATGCCAGGGTTCTTCCAGAGTTGCGTGCCATTTCTGTCTGATGCTCCACAGTTGGGCCTGGTGAAGGATCAGGGACAGGACAGATTCACTCAAAATACACTTGGTTGCTAGTTTATTATCTACAAATAGCTAAACCTACTACTACAACAGCCCTATAATAAATCCTACCTTCATACAGGTTATAATGTTCAGTTTTTGTTGAGAAACTGTTTTATAGAGGTGTTGACTCAACTTTAGTGTGTGGTGCTGTTGAACTCTATCGGTTATAGAGAGGGGGTTCTAATATTAAGTCTACCCTTAATAATATAAACATAGACAAAATATTAGAAACACACTTCTTAGTATGATGCAAAATAACTCGGCAGCATGACAAACTTCAGCCTCCAAAATCATCATAAAATTTAATCAACACCTCTTTCATGTTCAACAAAGACTGAACATTATAACTATTAGACTGGGTTCATTTTAGCCAAGTGTACTGCTGAAATAATACTAATGTGAGAAGTGGTTGAAAGAGAAAGCAATAAGCCCCGGTGAACTCACCAGCAGGTTTGATCTCAGAGAAGAAGGTTCCCACCTTCTTGCCCTCCACAATGTCAGTGATGACATGACCTGTTACTTTGGGGTGGGTACCATTTGCAATGACCACTGAGGTGCCACCTTGCAGGGCCCAGAGGGCAGCCTTGACCTGCACAAAAACACAGCACAAATGTCAAAACCACATGTTACAGAAGCAGGGCAATATTCTATACATTTTTTGTTGTCTCACTTTGAACACAGGCAACTGTCAAGAAACGGCCACATGCACACTTTACAGCATAGCTGACAATTTAGGAATTGTAAGCAGCGGTGGAAGAAGAACTCAGGCTGTTTACTGAAGTCAAAGTACCAGTGGAGTGCAAGTCACGGTGAATGATACATTATTACAATGTATTAACATCTCAATAACAGGCCTGGGAATATAATCTTTATCTCTAAACATGAGGAGAAGAGTAGTAGATGATTGAAGTAGAGTAAAAATCCATAGTACAAGAAGCTTTGCACTTTGCCCATCTGATAAATACCCACTAAGATGAGGCTTTTAACTAGGATTTAAATACAATCATTTAACAACAGTGATTAAGGACTTTCATACCTTGGCCTCCATGCCTCCAATACCAACTCTGGACTTTGTACCGTAGGTGATGGACTGCTGGTCTCCAGGGTAGAAGATGTCAATGAGCTTTGCGTCATCTGTTCCAGGGGGGCTGTTGTACAGTCCTAAGAAATCAACAATTCTTACAAAACTTATCTGCTCACGCATGGGTCTAAAATACACAATGCAGTATGACACACAACCTTAAACTAACAAGTACAGTATACTAGTGCCTGCGTCATTCAACAGGCAAATAAATAAATAAACAAACTGATCATAAATAAATTTGATAACATTAATGATTCTCAGTCAACCTTTTAAATCTACTTAATTGATACTGCTATCAATTAAGTAGCTCCCTATTGACATCAGGACGGCTGAAAGCCTACGCATCTTCCGCCGAAGGCTAAAAACACATCTCTTCCGAATGCACCTCGGATAAAAAAAAAAATTCTAATTAAAAATAAATAAATAATATATATATATATATATATATATATATACACACACAGTATATGTACTGTATATTTTGAAGCTGCACTTTCATATGGCTCGTTGTAGTTTTGCTTATTTAAAGCTAATGTACTTGCACTTACTAATTGTTGTCTGGAGTTTGCACACACACACACACACACACACACACACACACACACACACACACACACACACACACACACACACACACACCTTAAGGCAACCCCATCAGCATCAATTTCAAACATGAAGGCAGAAGGTATGTGTTTGTCTCTCTCATATAACTCTCAGTTGACCCTGAGAAGGGCGTTTTTTTTTCCCGGTGAAGAGTGCAGACAGATGGTGTTGTTACCTAACAGCTGACCCAGACTGTTGTTGTGGTAATGCACATACCTTCCACGTCAGACAGCGCGATGAGGAGGTCGGCCTTCATCTCTACAGCTAGCCGCGCCGCCAGACTGTCGTTGTCCTTAATGCTGATCACCTACAAGGCCAGAAAATTGCTGATGTAAGCTTCTCAAGACAGAAAGTCCACCATCTGCCATTTACTCATCTGAGCCTTTTCTTAAGGCCTAGAGGCAAGCTGATGAATAGAAACAAATAGCTAAACACGTTTAAAACTGTGCAAAGTATTCTATTATTACCAAAATGTCACTCTGCTAGATTATCAGGGCAAGTCTTAGGGGCCGTGACAGTGAAAAAGTGAAATTATCAGCGACCAACTTAATGAAAGTGCAATTTCTTTCCTAGATGCTTGAGTAAATACCTCAAACAGCCACAACCAAGTCCATGTAAGTTTTGAAAATGATTATGTAGAGCACATAAGTTGAGGTGGCCCAAAATTTGCAAACCGTTTACATTTTCATAATATTGTTGTTTTTTTCCGATGGGCATTTATTTTACCTGTGTAATGACAGAGAGAGATAGAGAGAAAGAGAGTGAGGTAGAATTATCTCCAAGAAAAAGATGTGTTAGTTATTTCTGCAGGAGAACAGGTAAAGGAGGTGTCTACCTACAGAAGTTAGTCCCGGGCCCTTCTGACCGCACCTCCTCCCCAGTGACGGCATGCACTGCCATCCATCCCCTCCTTGCATGCACATGCCTTCATGATAGAGGGCAGAGCTGGTGAGGTGAATCAGGGTGGCAGAGGTGTTTCAGCGTGTGTGTGTAGATGACAGAAAATACTCTAGCTAATGAACAGGGACTGTCTACACTATATGAACACTGTCTCTACCAACCACTTCAGCACCCCTGCTGCCACTGCCATCACTACCAGCGTCGCCCCCATGCTAACTATACCCACATTTACCCCCAGCAGGTCACTGTTGGGCTCCGGCGGGGGCACCACAGCGTCATTAGTGTTGATGATGGGCACAATGTTCATACGCAGCAGCTCCTGCAGTGTGCTGTTCAGATTCTGCCTCTTTTGGTCATCGTGGAAATCCAGATTCGTCACCAGGACCTGACAGCAGAGTTAATAAAGAGCAGAGAGTGAGAGAGAAAGATTTAAAAGGAGAAAAAAAAAACATCACTCTGCATAATACATATGCTTCTTGAGCATTTCAAAGGGATTATTTTCTTATGAAGTATACAAGTACCTGTGCAGTGCAAGTGCTGTACTGGGTGAACATAGCCTCATACAGGGCCATCAGGCCACTCTGTCCGGCCGCAGCACAGGCCCGAGCCTCCAGCACTGGCATAGACTGCAACACAAATGCAGTAAACGTCTGGTTACATTGCTTCTCTTAGTGAACAGATTATCTCGACAGTTTTTTGGCTGCTCAGAGAAAGGCTCCAATCAAACCATGCCATGCCAGTGCAGGTGTTCTCTCGGTTATCAGTAGGGTCTGGCCAGAGGCCTGTACTACGAAGCAAGATTTGGCTTTAACGAGGTAACTTCAGGTTCAACCCAGGGTTTTGTGTATCACCATGGTGGATCAGTTGTTACCGGGTTAACTCGCTATGGTAACTTATGCTGAACACCTAACCTGCTTGGGAGCAGGTTATGTTGGAGATTAGAGATCAACCGGTGTAAAAGCACCGCCTACTGACCAATCAGTACTCGATTGATAACGGCGTCACTGTTCTTAGAAGATCAGGTGGAGCTCGGTGCGCAGCGAGAGAGAGGTGAGCTCATTAAAGTTAAAACATTTAGAGACCGACAACCCCGTTAACATTCCCTGATGGGTATTTTTATGAAAGATATAGATTTTCAGCAGAGGGAATTACGTAAAGGCTATTTGTTTGCTTATGTTTTTATATTTTTTATTTGCTCTCACGATCACTTACCACTGCCAGGTTGCAACTGGAATAATAGGCTAAAGCAACAAGTGTAATTATGGTCAGATCTTGTGCCTAACTGATAGGGAAGTGATATTGATAAGCGTTGTGATTTACGTATTTACAGCGTCGGCTATTTTTTTTTGCCAGCTTTCCTTCCTGTTTTAGGAAGCAGCGACTGTAATGCGTTTTGCCTGTTAAACCGTGTCTGTATTCTTCATATTTATGTAGAATTATAGTTTGCTCTTCTTATATAAAATATGAGGCTCTGGTAGATGTTTGCGATTGGTCGTGCTGTGCAAACACCGCCTCTTTTATGTGAACGCGCGCGTTGCTGGATTGGGAAACCCTGGGTTGACTGAACTAGTTGATAACCACCGTCGTGACACAGGTTATGCAGGACCGCGGTTGTTAGGTTAGGTGAAGCCGGGTAACTGAAATAAATCCAGGGCATGTTGATCTTGATTCATAGTACAGGCCTCAGGTAAGCTGGTGTGTCACAAAACAACATTTATTCATATAACCTGACTGTGGGGGCATCATGTATACACAGGAAATATTGTATGTAACAGAGTTAAAGAATAGTCTATAATATCTTACATAACAGCTGTTGTAATCTAAAAGCTGGCCTGCCAGATGATGGTATTAATAGCTAACATGCAATTTTGTAGAGAAATGTACGATATGTTTAGTAGAATGAGCTGTAATAGAACACTTGCATGCACTTACATTGCAAGGCAAACGATAATCAATGGCATCATAGGATAAACTACTTATTACAGAGGTGGATCGACAACGATTTGACAGTCTCAAGAAACACTGAATATTAAACTACACAAAGGTAATATTTATTGCACGCTATTGTACTGTATTGCATTATATTGGACAGATGTCACCAGCACTGCGTCTATTTACTTTCAAGAAAAAAAGCATTTGGTGTTTGTTTTCATGTGATTTACTATGGCAACAAATCATTGATGTTACCTCAACTTACTGAAAGTTTCAACCCACAGAGAGGAGCAGCAGCAGCAGCAGTAATTTCTTATTTATTTGAATCAGTGTTGTTTTACACTTTAACATTGCCTTAAGCCTCAACACATTCCTCCACCTTTTCTTACCATATCTTTGAGCTGATTGTGTCCTGAGTGCAGCGCCTGTCGGACACTCTGGGACAGAAGGATCTCATGTCTTAATCTTTGCTTGCCAAAGGCCACTGCTCCACTGGTGACAATCATCATCTCCCTGCCTTGATTCTGCAACATGGCCACCTGGACAACAATACACCAAATTACGACTCATACAACACAGCTGGGCCCATTACAAAAATACATGTTTTCTTACTGACCCCTCGTGGTAACTAACCATGATGTTATTTTTTTGTTTAATTGTCTTTCAATGTTTTGAGATATTTGTCCCTGACATTTCTGCATCTACTCCAATACAAAGGGGTGAATGGAATTATGCTTGTGGTGCTCAAAGCAGAAAAGTTATATTTAAAAACTAAATGCAATGTGTCTGTCTTTCCTTACCTACTGTACTGTTGTGTAAAGATAAAGCAATACCTGGGAAACTACTGAAACCATCGAAGATAAGTGAGAAAATGTTTTTCGGTTAACGGTCCTACATTTTCTTTTCATATAAAGTGCATTTATTCAGATAGTCTTGCAGAGATTGAGATCTCTTTTTCAAGAGTTTCTAATAATGAAAGGTTACCACTACATCTCATAGATGGGTAGTAAAGGAGAAAGTACAAAGAGAAACATTTAATTGAAGATGTAACCACGACCAAATAATTAACAAAAACATAAAATAAGTTAGAATCAGAAGAAAAGCATATTTATGTAGATAAATGAATGAATGTTAGTGAGCTGGTCAACACATAAACATAAACTGCAGTGGAAAGAAAAACCATGAACACTGATGATTTACATCTCATAAAACTTGAAACAGATGATGTCAAAGCTTGTACTTCCTTTTTTCCCCCCATCAAGATAGGACTTCAAAGTTATTTTATACTTCATTAAAGTATAGTCTGTGCTGGTTTTTGGCCTCTCACCTGCTCGACAATGGAGGCCAGCCTCCCCAGAGCCAGGCCACATTCATCCCCACGGGTGACCACAGCACTGCCGAGCTTGACTACGATCCTCTTGGCCCTACGCAGTTCACCGCGGTGTGCAAAGGAGCTGCCATGTGCCCTCCCCTGGGGAACTGTAAAGAGGGAGAAGATGTTATTTTTACATACCTGGTGAAAGAGAATGTGTTTTATCACTTATTTCAATGTTACTTATTGGAAAACACAAGGAGAAGTAATTTTGAGCAACAATGGAATGATGCCTAAATAGATAAAGATAGACCAGCCAATGATGAAAAAT
This sequence comes from Sander lucioperca, assembly GCF_008315115.2. Lineage (NCBI taxonomy): Eukaryota > Metazoa > Chordata > Actinopteri > Perciformes > Percidae > Sander > Sander lucioperca. Next base: position 16,465,433 of record NC_050194.1, on the reverse strand, counting down.
CAGAACTACTTTGTTGTGATTCATTAATCAAAAGTTAAGGGCAGACTTGCAAAAAACTTGAAAATTCACCTTAGATTTCATGTAATTTACATACATTTTAATACCAATCTACAGACAATTTAATCAGAGAGCAAAATAAGAAAAAAAAACAAAGCAGTGCTGTAGGCGGCACCTTATACAAACATTACATCAATGTGCAAACAAGCATGTTTTGCTGGTTTGATTGGATTACATGACAGAGACAAACCGAGTGAAGCCTTGCCTACATTCATCTGTAACCTGGGAAACAGATAATCACAGCCTTCAAACTGCCACATCAGCAGGGCAAGCAGAAAAGCCTGTGCTGACATTACACATCTCTCTGGAGTAATGAAGCGCATGAGAGAGAGAGAGAGAGAGAGAGAGAGAGAGAGAGAGAGAGAGAGAGAGATGACATCTTGTTCACACTAGAGTAGGTCAGAAAACAAAGTATGTTAGGTGCACAATGCACATCTGGATTTCACCATATCTGCCTGCAGATACTGTATTGACTATTATGTTGATATTGACTCAATCATTAACAGTAGAAAACCAAGACTCTATCACTCTATCAATTTCCCAGTGCCTGAGGTGACCTCTTCAAATTGTTTTTTTCTTCAGAGCAACAGTCAAAAACCTTTTTCTTTTTTAAAAATGTACAATAATATACAACAGAACACTGATGATATATGGCTTAATAAATTATGAAAACTTAATTTTAGGGCTGTGACTAACAATTGTTTTAGTATTGATTAATCTGTTGATTATTTCATATGGGTCTATAGAATGTCAGAAAATAGTGAGCATTTTCCATCACAGGTCACTAAAGCCCAAGGTTATGTCTTAAAATTGCTTGTTTTGTCGAAAACATTTAAAAACATAAACAATTCAGTTGACTGTCCAATTAATAATGAAATGCAGACCTGAGAAGCTACAACTTGTAACAAATGTTTAGCATTTTGGCTTGAAAAATTCAATGATTAATCACATATCAGAATAATTTTATTATTCGGTCAATTGACTAATCAAGAAACCGAGAAACCGAACCCCCTCCCACACACACACACACACACACACACACACACAAACACACACACACACACACACACACACACACACACATTATTAAGTGTTATCGTGATCGTCCCCTATTTTAAACAATAAAGAAAGTAAGACATATTTTTCTTATACAGAGTTTAGTAGCCTACTATTCTTTCTGGCATAATTTATCATTATGACCAACTGGATTTTGTATCACCATAGTCACTAAATGTATGTAGAAATGCAGGAAATGGGATTCAAATTGAAAAAAAAAAAATTTGGCTGAGGAACCCCAGACCCCCTGTTTTGCATCCCTTCCATTTCTCAAACCAAAGTTACACCCCTGATCTATACTATACAGTGTTTACATGGAATAAACTGTATCACAATGTAGCTCTGCAGCGTGGCTTGCCTTGTGTCAGTGGTCTGGCGAGCAACCGGCATACGTGTCTCGGGTAATCCAGCGGGATCCTTGAACACAGGGTCAGCCTTCGTAGCAGCATTGTCACTTTAATGACTTTACTATCACAGAGAGTGAGAAATATATCACCATCAAATGCATTAAACTGTGATATTACAGAGATAAATTAGATGTGAGTATTATATCTAATTTAAATGGTAACATAAAAAGTAACCCCTAATGTACAGTCAAAATATAATTAACGTTACCCTCCTGGTTCGCTAGATGGTAAAGAGCGTGTGTTCTTACTTAACCTCCTGAAGTCCCAGTTTAGCTTGTCCTGTGCATGTAACGTTACCTGCGTGGTGTAACGTCTTCTATTGAGTTTTGTTCATCTTTAACCTGTTTTCCTTCATTTATCACACAACAGAGGTGGACTCTGCGTCTGCACGACTCCTCCCCTGGCTGATGAAGCTGTCACTGCAGTTTGCATCATGTGTAAACCGGCCGTTTCGCTAACGTTACCACGGCGCCTGTAAATTAATTTCCGCTGCAGTTAAAGGACTAACGAATAATTTATTACTCATGGTCGCGTTGACATTAAAACAAAAATATGGCTATTCAACAGAGAACGCTTCTTAAATTAGCAGTGAAGTGGCAGGATGTACCGTCAAGCCGGCCGGCGAAATACGGAAAACGAACGGAAGTGACCTTAAGTCTCACATTTCAACATAAGAGACAAAATGTAGTACTAACCAAGAAAGTACAGTTCATTTTTATGGTTGCCCCATAGGGTTGCATATATTGTTGCCCTTTATATTGAGAATTGTATATTGTGCAAAACAATACATTAAATTATTATTGAAGGTAAAACATGTATATCACTTATTTGGAATGTAATGATTACAGTTTATGTACCCTAATGTTAACTTTTTTTTTATCTTATTAGGGTCATATTCATAAAGCTAAATTTCATGTGGTGGAGAAATCACAGGACTGCAGTAGAGATGAAAGTTTTCTGTACTTGCATCCTGCTGTGACGAAATGAAAAGTAACCCAAAGCAGATTTGACTGACACTGTGGGACTCCCACTGCCCCTAGGACCATAGATAACTAAATTGGTTCCTGTAGCTCTGGCTTAATTGTGTATTATTCCATTATATATGTCCTGTTCATCTCTCTGTTGTCTGCTCTTGCCCTTTATCTGTTCTCTGTGTTCCAACTCCTTTTATCTGTCCATCTGACTCAGGGGAAGAAACTGACCCTTACCTTACTTCTGGCTCCACTAATCCACTAACTACTATATATCTGTGTGTGTGTGTGTGTGTGTGTGTGTGTGTGTGTGTGTGTGTGTGTGTGTGTGTGTGTGTTTAACTTATTGCAGGTCTGTTAATTTTTATCCCCGAGAATTGGTAGAAGTACTAATATTTCCTACTGAAACAAACAGTGTAATGGTTAAACCTAAACCCCATATTAATTTTGTAACATAAAAAAAATAACTGACCAAAATTAATAAAACATTGACAGAAGACAGTGACATTTTATCAGAAAGGAACGTATCACATATTCCCATTCTAACAGTAACATAAACCCTAATATCATATCAGATTGCAACACATCATAATATCACTTTACAAATAGCACCTCTGTTAAAAATATGTTTTGCATGGATTGCGATGACATTAGGTACAGACATTCATTTCCCTCTCAGGATGTGAGTAATAATGTTGGTGATCCCCTGATTTTTCATCTAGCACCATCTCTGGTTAAAAAACACTTTGTTTAATACTTTGTCTAATGACATTCCTATCATTCTCAGCTGTACTTTGTCCTTATTGCTCATTAGCAAATGTTAGCATGCTAACAGGCTAAACTAATGTAAACGGGTACATATTTGCTTAGCATGTTGACTATTCCGAAGTTAAAGGTTGTTGTTGTTGTTGTTGTTGTTGTTGTTGTTGTCAAAGGTGAGGGGGTGTCCAGATTTTAAAGCCCCTTGAGACAAATTTGTGATATTGGGCTGAATAAAAAAATGATTGACTTGACTTGAATGGCAGTTGTAATGGTAATGGCATGGGATTAGTAAAACAGATGTTGTCTCCAAGCAGTTAAATAATGGGATTACAGAAGATATCCAAAAAGAGACTCTCAGACAGTTTGCTTATGACTTTGGCCCAGTGGGCTGAGGCAGAGAGTGTGGATGTAACCTGTTAAAGTGGGACAGGTAAACAACGTGTCGAGTCGAGGTTGAGGGTTCTTTGGAGGTCTTTATGCAGTGATACAGTAATTGGGTTATGTTGTGTGTGTGTGTGTGTGTGTGTGTGTGTGTGTGTGTGTGTGTGCTTCATTCATTGTGCCTCAACTCCTTATCTCCATGGTCAAAGTGGCAGCTCATGGATTGTTTCTAATATCAGCATGTCTCGGTGGTAGCAGAGCCATGTCTAAAATAGATGCAGATACACAACTATATAACCCCCCTAATACCCAACCCCACATAGTCAAGCTGACCAGTTGTAAAGCAGATCAGAGGAGCTGTACTGTTTCCATTGAAGATCAGAATTTAAATGTGGAAAAGTTCTGAAAAAGACAAACTTCAAAGGGAAAGGTTGTCAGAAGGAAACAGAAAAGTAGCAACCTAAAGAGTGAGTGAAGAGAAAAGGATCAGTGGTAAAAGTAAGTTGCATTGCCATTTTACAATGCAAAATTCAACAACAAAATTTTGATGACTTTATTTTTTCATTTTTAATACTTTCATTATATGAAATGCCACAAATTGCATCTTAAATGACTGAAAAACATTATACTGTAATGTTACAATAAACCAATGACATTGTCAGCAAGATGATTTGTAGCCTCTAGACTAGATTTCATATTGTATGCAAATGGACCAAATTTCACAGAACATGTGTTGGATTCCTTTAGAATTGAAGATTTTCTTACAGCACAAAACATAAGAACACAGCAGGAAAACTGTCAAAAAGGAGACGATTGTGGCAAAAATAAGATAAAAAGGATAAAAGGAAATTGAATGGACTTATGATGATGACTTACTTATGAGCACGATAGTGTCCTGAAAAACTAACATTGCAACAATTCATCCAAATTAACTGGACAGTAATGGTACAACATATATCACTTTTTAGCTACAACTATATATTTTTCAGTTCGTCATGTTTGTCAGTCATGAAAATATTGTGTGGCCAAGGTACGTCTGAATGTGATAAGAACTCCAAATGCTGCTATGTCCTCAATTTAGAGGCAATACACACTTTGTGAGCTCCTCTCTGTAGATTTAATCTGAGAATTGTCTGACCTCTTTTATCCAGACTGATCCGATCCAGACAGGATTGGTGGTTGGTTTGGTTGGAGTAGGCAGCATCAGGGATGTGCAGTGTGGGTGGTGCAGGTAGAGCTGAGCTGGAGTGTAACGTCCTGGAGGAGGACTGGCAGACAGGACAGAGCTACATGGCTCACTGGCACAGCCTCACCCTCGTACCGCAGCATGCCGGTTAGGGACAATCTCCTCCACATCAACAGATTCACACACTTTAACTGAACATTCTTTAAAAATGAAGCAAGGGTACATGCAGTGATAGGGGCGAGCATGTTTGTGATGACACTTAATGAGAAAGAAATACAGTTTGTATGTGAGTTTGGCTACTGACCGTCTTACAGGCCGACAGTGATGGAGGGAGAGCGCTCAGGAAAACACTGGGAGGCCAGGATGCTCCTCCAGCAATTCCTCTCAGGGGCCATCAGCAAGAATTACCCACATCTCAAAACACAATCAACCAGACGACCCCATCAGCATATGTCCGACCCCTCTGCCATGGGGCCGAAGGTGCAACAAGGCCAGCTCATATCCAGAAGGAAGAATGCTGTGGGACCACGACAGCAAAGAGAGGTGTGTTAGAGACGAATGAGAGGACGACCTTGGTGAAAATGGCAAAGTTGCCAAAGTTCCTGGGCTACACCTTTTGCTCTTGATAAAAATATTCAATAATTCAACAAATGCAAATTATTATATTATACAACTGTATTTTTGTTTTCGGCTTAATTAGGCTAATTATGATGTTTATGTTTGTAATAAAACGAGATTCTTGTTATAATGTAATTTGTTTGATTTTGTTGTGATTTGTAATTTGTTTTGCTAATATTATGACTTAAAAATAATATGTATGATATTTCTTACTTACATACTTATTTACTTACATCATACTAGCTTGCACACTGCTCCAACAAACGCCAACAAACGCCAACAAACGCCAACAAACTCCAACAAACACCAACAGTTGGGTCAGTGTGGGCCAGCTGTCTGTGTTTGTTGGCGTTTGTTGGATGGAGTTGTTAGAGTTTGACATGTCCAGTCTGGTCTGGTGGAGTTGGAGAATGTCGGACCAATGTAGCCCATTTTCCAACAAACGGCAACATTCTAACTCAAATTGCTGTCTAAATGAGTGTTTTTTTCTGGCAATTAGTGGAGTAACCAGTGAGTAATTCCTCAAAAGCTTGAGGAGCAAAACAGGCAAAATCTGGAGTATCTTCCGAGCGAAGTTCTTGACACAAGTTAGGATAGACACCCTGTTTTGCATGTCGCAATATCCAAGGTTTACACCACAGTCTCCTGCTGGCTCGTCTTGATTGCCGTCTCTCCTGTACACGGCTAGCAGCTTTACAGGCTAGGTAGACCATAACTACTTTGGCCACATTCAACAAGGTCTCCACTTCATCCATGTTTTATTAAAGTGCCCATATTATGAAAAAATCACTTTTTTCTGGGATTTGGGGTGTTATGTTGTGTCTCTGGTGCTTCCACACACATACAAACTTTGAAAAAAATCCATCCATGCTGTTTAGAGTGAGATACGGTTTCTGAATGTGTCCTGCCTTCAGTCTCTGGGTGAGCTGTTCAAAATCGGCACGGCTTGTGACGTCACAAGCCGAAACGAGCAGGCTAACCGCAACCATTAGCTCGTAGCGTTAGCGTTAGCATGCTAACGCTAACGCTAGCATGCTACCTCGTTCTCAGTAGCAAAGCACTGCTACAACACCACACAAGTTCACCATAATCTACAAAAGAACTACTTACATGTGCGCCCTCATTTAGAAGTCTCCCAGCTAATCCTGCCTTGTAACTGACCAAAGTTGTAGAAACAGCCTTTCTTTTACTGTCTATGGAGCTAGCTAGCTGACATGATCTACATCTGAGCTACTGGGCATGTGCAGTGCAATCAAAGATGGTACAGAAGAAGAAGAAGAAGAAAAGAGGTCTCACTCTGTAGCTAAAACAGAGACCAGCTGAAAAGAGGATCTGCAGCAGTGAGAGAGAGCACTGCAGTACAACAAAAATATGGTGTTTTTTGAAAATTAAACCATGTAAACCTATTCTGGTGCAACATTAAAATACAATAAAGAACCTGAAAATGAGCATAATATGGCTGCTTTAAACCAAAACTCAAATAAGAAAAGGTAGGACTAGGTGACAAAAGTCAGTCTTGTCTGTTACTGTCTGGGCAGTGTGGACTGGCAGTTGGTTTTATGAACATTCTAAAGACAATTGCCAACAGTGTCAACTTTAGAATGTTGGAGTTTGTTGGTATTTGTTGGAGCTGTGTGCAAACTCCTTTAATTATAAATGGCTTTTTTTAACTGTCACATTGGGATATAATCATAACAGATTTTAGATTAATGCTCACAAAGGGTAATGTTGTTGGTCCTTTCAGGATATATGTTGTTTTTATCAGTTGTATTTTCATTATATTTGTGTCAAAATAGATTTTGTATAGACATTTGGACACTAAGTGAAGACTGAGGTTAAAATAGAATGTTCATGTATTTCATGTGGATTTTAATTAATCACTTTTCTAATAATCTAAACATCAATGAATACATTTCAGTATTTCTTTCAACAGCTGATTAATGTACTCTAATAAAATATATAATTATATTATGTCTATGTTCCTCAATAAGCTTTTATTTCTTCCTTGAGTTGTATTTGCAAATGGGAACATTCAGCAGCTTTTACAATCCCTTTTCTGTCCAAAGAGCATAAACGCTGACTGTTTGCACACTCAGAAGTCTTGCCAAAGGGAATTTAATATGCTCTGCATTCACATTCTCCTGGAAAAGAAAACTCTTGACCCCTTTTTGACTCTAGTCTGACTCTAATTGTAATCTCCAAATATCCTATTTTTTTTACCAGATCACCTGGCAGAATTCCACATCCAAAATACCTTGTCTCCATTGGACACTATTCAATATAATATTTTTGGGGAAGAGGGTCAGGGTGTGCGCGAATATGTGTGTGTGTGTGTATTCTGGTTCAGCTGCCAGGGATGAGCGAGGTGTTAAGAGACTCCTGGGGACAATACGTTTTGATTACTACATGGCCATGTTCCACATTGGTTCAGCTGCTGCTTTGGGATACGCTGGGAATAGACAGAAAATTAATTGAATCAGGGGATGAGTTCCCTGTTTAGTCAGCTGGCTGCTGTGGCTAGTGGTTTTAAAGTGCCCATATTATGAAAAAATCACTTTTTCTGTGATTTGGGGTGTTATGTTGTGTCTCTGGTGATTCCACACGCATACAAACTTTGAAAAAAAAAACATCCATGCTGTTTTGAGTGAGATACGGGTTTCTGAATGTGTCCTGCCTTCAGTCGCCGGGTGAGCTCTTCAAAATCTGCACGGCTTTCTACGTAACTAGCCGAGACGAGGGGCCTAGGGGGCTAACCGTTAGCATGCTAGCTCGTTCTCAATGGCAAAACACTGCTACAACACACACAAATTCACCCTAATCTACAAAATAAATTGTATAGAACTACATGTCCCTGTTCTGCAGGTATTCCATGCAAAGTTGGAAGTGCGCCCTTGTTTAGAAGACGTCTCCCGGCTAATCCTACCTTGTACAGGGCGAAGTTGGAGAAATAGTTAGCTAGCAATTGTGAGCTTACCTAGCTACTGCGCATGTGCGACTGCCAACAAAGATCTTACAGAAGTTGAGAGGTCTCACTCTGTAGCTAAATCAGAGACCTGACACAGGGTGAAAAGAGGATCTACAGCAATGGGCAGTACAACAAAAATATGGTGTTTTTTGAAAATTAAACCATGTAAACATATTCTAATACAATCTCAAATTACAATTATGAATCTGAAGATGAGCACAATATGGTCACTTTAAAATTTAGTAAGCTATTTTAATGGAGCAATAAATAAGCTTTGTCCTATTCCCTGGCACAAAATAACCACAATACTGAAAATCTACAGTGAAGTGAGATGAGTTTGTTTGTTGACATTCTTAGTCTGCTCAAACTGAAAATGTATGTCATGTGAGGCACTAATGCACTAAGGCACTAACACTTCATGTAGGAGAGCAAATAAAACACTGCATCTGTAAACCAACAGTGCACCAACAGCAGAAGTCTTTATTATTTTTACAAGGTTCTGTGATTGAAGTCAACAATAAGTCCTTGATAATGTATTTAGTGCAGCATTTAGTGCCACAGGTTGGAGTCGAGCCCTTGGCTGCTGCGTCAAGGAGTAAATCTCCGTATACTGACGAACGCTCTACCAGGTGAGCTACCCAGGCACCCCATAGAAAATCTATTTAATCTTTCTTATTCTGTGGTGGTCAAGGTTGGAAATGCACGACAACAGTTACATTTGTGATCAGACATCCAATCCCATAGAATATCAGTATTAATGACTGTCAGTTGCTGTATATTGTGGTCACTCACCATCTGCTTTAATGTTTAAATCTTCTTTGCGTGGACAGGTAAAATACTATTTAAATTCCTGAATTGCTTACAGTTAATCTTCTGTAAACCTGAACCTTAATTTGTTTCCAAAATGCATATATGCAGTAACTCTGAGAAATAATTACACATGGCGGTGCAACATGGCTGGCTCTGCGAAAGACGACCCGCTCCCTATGTAGATATGAAGGGCTCATTCTGAGCTAACAATAACACAACAATTCTTAGTTTCAGGTGATTATACACAAATGAAAACATAATTATTATATAATTCCTGCCAATAGATCCCCATAAATCCTACACACTGGTCCTTTAAAATCTAAAGAAAATGTGCTGCAACTCTGTGTCCATTTTAAAGCTTTCAAATTAGCTTTTTTCCTACATCTATCTTTGCTTGTTTTTTCTCTTGACTATCATCTTGTTCCTTTTTGATGGACTTCGTGAATCCATTTATGTTTTAAAATGTATTGATACTCAAAATACGGCTTCTCTCTGCGCCCTGTACGACAACCTCTGACTTTGTAATCATCTACTATATCCTGTCAACATAAGAAACTTCTCCTTTCCCTTGCTACTACTCACAAATCCCCATCTCTCCGCCACTCAACATCATTAAAGTAAAATGGCGACATGGAGATGGAGACAAACCTCTTCAAACAGGGCTTCCTGAGACAAAACTGGTCTATTGTTTGCGTGTAAAAGCCCTTTAGAATGATTGTGGAGATATGGCGGGCATCTGAGAGGTGGGTGGAAGACCTGAAAGCCATGTGAGGAGTCCATTAGTGGGTCTAGTGTTGGAGGAAGCCCCCCTGATCTGATGGTATCAGCACCTCAGGGCAGGGAACATGAACAGAACAAATGCTTTCGGAGTGCAACACTGGCCCAAAAACAGGATTGCTATCTCTGCCCATGAAACTCAGAGTAGCCCAAAGCAAAGACACACACAAAATGACACAAACACACCCAGATATACACAGGTATATATGCACCTGAAGGCTGACCACTAAACAGAGGTGTTAGGTAGAGTCACAAAGACGACAGGAGGATGGAAGAAAAGGGAGCAGAGAATGGAGTGGCGTCCACGGCAGCCTGCTACCAGGGATTTGATCCTGCAGCCTATCTGCAGTATAACTACACTCCACCACGGGCTGATTTTCAAAGAAAGGACAGCATTTCGTCGTGGGAACTGGCATGCCTGCATAGAGCTTTCACTGAAGGTAAGGAGACGGGGTGGTGGCTCATCGTCATCAACTTCATTCCAGAAACAGTTGATGCTCAATAAAAAGCTCTTAAATTGAGTTAAACATATTGCCTGATTACGATGATAATCTCTTATGTCGCTGGTGTTTATTAAAATAGGTCATTGGTTGCAATAATAATATATGTGTATGTTTAATTCAACACTAATAATTTGATTTCTGTCAGAGGAAAATGTTTCAGATGTTGGGCATTTTTGGAGACAAACACTTTGTTTCTTCTCTGTTATTCTCACTCTTTTTTTCTGAAAACACTCAAAAGTCGGTGAATACACCTTAATTCTATTTATTATATAGATTAAAGGTGGGTCCAAACACTGTTCAAACCCAAAGATCTTTGTTTTTCTAGAACTCAAGATTTCCAAACATACCAAACATGTCAGGCTCAATTAAAGGGACAACTGTATAAAATGTCAAATAAATGTATTCATTTAGAATGTGGTGCCATCAGAAAAAGTTCTTCATTCAGAAATTTGATATAATCTCAGCAAATTGGTGCAACAAGTGATTCCAGAATACAGTATGTGACACTGTCCGTAGTTATAACAGTGTGAAGGATTTTATTTTTTATTTAACTTTAATGAAATTGTTGAAGAATGAAGGTGATGCAGTAGAATAAAGGACAACAGTGTGAGTAGACCTAACAGATGCTAATACCAGATACCTTTTGACGTTTTCACATAAAACATTTGCCTGTCCTTTCTCTTCCTCTTTGCAATCTTTCTTCATAATCCAAGCACTCTTCCCTAAAATCATTTTCATTTTATTAATATTCTGAAGCTATGATCATACAAGAACTCTCAATTAGCTCTTTCTCAGAGTCTTCCTTCTCCTCTCTCTCTCTCTCTTACCTTTCCAGGTGATGTGAGTGGTGAGCTGCTGGTGGACATAGGTTCAGGTCCCACCTTGTACCAGGTGATGAGTGGCTGTGAGGTTTTCAACAAGGTGCTCCTCACAGATTTCCTGGAGGTCAACAGGCAGGAGCTGAGGAGCTGGCTCCAGGACGAGGGCGGCTGCAGCCTGGACTGGACACCATTCCTGCAGCACGTCTGCAAGCTGGAGGGACGACGGTACGACCAGATCCCTAGAAACTCTGTTTTAAAGACTTGAGATATCTTGAGATATCACTCACTACGAATGACTCAGTGTTTAACTAGTATCATCATCAGGAAACGGTTTATATTTGTAATGTAAGGTGTTCTATAGAGAGAAAATAAGAATGCTACTCTTTTCACTTTACATAGATTTTTAGCATTGTAGAGTTCCTTTTTCTGCGTTCTCCCTCCTTGTGGTAACACCATCATTGGTTTCATAATTCTAAAAATGAATCCGTCATCTTCTTTCAAGGGTCACAAGATCTCACGTTTTATTCTGGCCCTCTTTTGGAGCTATGAGTCATCCTCGTACTGTGCCTACTGTGACAATAATACAAGTGCAAAGTACAGCTGAGGCTGATGACAATAGCATTAGTTTTGTAAGTATTTGGTCATCAAGCAGTAAGTTATGGACACATTTAGATTTTTGACCTGGTGCTACTGTAGATGAAAAGTAGGAGACATGATTTGGGAACCATGAATGTCTGTACCAAATGTTGGACCAATTCATCCAGTAGATGTAGAAATATTTCACAGCATAAGTGAAAGCTTTAAACTGCTGGTGGCACTAGATGAGAGGTCAGGGGATCATTCAGCTCCTATGATTCATCCTCTGGGGACCATGTATGCCTGTACAAAATTCCATGGCAAATCATGCAAAAGTTGCTAAGATATTTCAATCAGGACCAAAGTGGTGGACCGAGTGACCAACAGACCTTCAATGTCATCCCTAGAGCTATGCCCATAGCTAATGAACACCTAAATCACTATCATGCAATGCAGTGTGCTTCTGAGTCAACACACAGTATAAATTACATGACTAGTGCAGATAAATGCTGTGTGCATTTACAATAGCTGTTTTTTTAATCTAATTTGGTGATTCATTGTCTCTAACAGGCCCTCAGCATGGACAGAGAAGGCTGCCAGGCTACGTCAGGTCATCGTGGACATTGTCCCCATTGACGTGAACCGCCCTCAGCCTCTGGCCCATGACGCCCTTCCTTCAGCAGGGGCCGACTGTCTCGTGTCCGCCTTCTGTCTGGAGAGTGCCAGCCCTGACCTGGCTGCCTTCACCAGGGCCCTGGGCCACATTGGGAGGCTCCTGCGGCCCGGTGGCCACCTCCTGCTCATTGGAGCTCTGGGAATTACTTACTATATGGCGGGGGATGGGGTAAAGATCCCTACGGTCCCAGTGAATGAGGCCCAGGTCTGTGCTAGTTTGAAGGAGAGCGGCTACACCCTGATCAGGCTTGAGGTTTACACAGTGCCTCAGGACATGAATGTGGGGACTGATGATGCGTATGGGGTGTTTTTTGTAAAGGCAATGAAGGAGTAAGTGTGAGAAAAAGAGGATAGATAAAGGCTATTAAAGATGAAAGTGAGAAAGTAAGTATCCAGATGAAAATATTACATATTAGGCCGAGGTAAATGCAAGGTTTAGCACATTAGACAATGAGGAAATGGGCTACTGGTGATGCTAATAATAATATTCACACATATTTGTTTTTTTGGGGATGAGAGGTTGCTTTCATTCTGATCTTCAGTCGTTTAAATTGTTTTTCGAACTGACTCTTAATGGAAAAAAATGCAAAGACAAAAAATGATTTTTAAATGAAATATTCACTTCATTTCCTTGGTCCAGTGAATGTCTTTTCTGAGGGTGAATAAGGAGACGGTTCCTTTGTCTTTCTGTTAGAAATGTAATCACACATTGCCCCCTGCAGTACAAACACAGCAACTACAGCATCAAGAATGTAACGCTTCCATTTTGATGATGAGTTGCGCGTTATGTTTTGTAATTTCTGATAATATGAATAAAGATGCTAAAACAATTTGTATTTCATGTTTTCTTATCTCAGACCTATATTTCATAACAGCATTATATTGATCCAAACTTATTGTTGATATTAAAAAAGATGGGGCAGAGATTAGTGGAAGCAGTATAAATTTGATAATACAGCTAAAAAGTTGCTTTATTTTAAATGATCAAATTTAGATATGCGTCTGAGAATATGATTGTGTCATTAGAAGTTCTGAACACCAGGTGTCATTACTCTGCCATCTAGAGCTGCTCCTCAAATATCAAGCCAAAAATGTGCAAATGTTTTCTGATTTCACTAATGCTTGTTGCTAATAGCCGTGGTAAAGAACACATAGTTCAAGTTCAAGTTACTTTATTTGTACCCAGAGGTAGATTTTGTTTGCAGTAGAGTCCTCATACACACATATGGGAAAAAACAAAGAGGCACATATCACACATCATTCAACTTAAGACAGTGGAAATTAAGAAATGGCAAAAATTAAAGTTCTTACCGGTCCAGATTATGCTACATATATAGTCTGTAAACATGTGAGGCTGCTTACAAATGGACAAGAACAAAGATCATAAAAGTGTAAAAAGGTGTTCAGGGTCTTCATTTAATAAATCTCAATGTCTGCTGTCATTTGCAATATCCAAACACATAACACACGTCCAAATTACATGTCGACTCCATGTGTTAACTAAAATGCCAAATTAAGCCTTTTGTCTTTCTTTTTTCAGAAAAGAAATATGACTGGAGCGTTTAACACTCCTACAGATTACTTTTACAGACATACGATCACTTCTTTCAGTCCCCACTGATCATCTCTGCCGTCACAAACTGATCATGCTTGCTAAAAAAGCCTGTTCATAATATGAAACCGTAAACACTGTGCTGCATTTTGGTGATTAGTTGGATTATTCTGATATGATTTAATCTGGTCTGCTGTGGCTGTGACTGCGCTCAAAACGTCTGTAAGCCATACTCTGATTTCCTTGATCTTGGACACAAATGTCTACAAAGTTGAGGATAGCAAACTGAAAAGAGTTGTGTACTAACTTTGGAAGCAGCCCTACAGTTCCTTGGTTAAATTCCAATAGGGATTGGCTCTGCAATATAACTGTGTACTGTATACTTATCACACTGTAGTATATCATGTAATATAGTGTAGCATATCTATCATATACAATAGGGGACCATGGGACCTTATTCACAATGTCTGGTCAAACTGTGTGAGACATAATACAAAATAACCTCATAACGGCCCTAAAACTTTTTTGCACTTTGACCATCACACTAAATATAAAATAGAATCGTACATGTTTGTAAAATATGCATAAGATGATTTATATGTTATTTTATCTTGAGCTGTGTGCATCATCTGCTCTTTCTAATTGTTGTTGAGATGTGTGTTTTAGGACCAGTATCATTATTTGGCATGCCCTGTTACATGATGTGAATGAAGGTGATTCAAAATCAGATTTTTCACACATGGATATAGTTTTCTGGAAAAACTACCCAAAGTCCCAGAATGCTGTGGAATCCTGAACCTAAAAAATTTGTTTGAGAAAATGCAGTTCTCATATTTCTTGTACATTGTCCTTGGCTGACTTGAATTTCAGCCCTGGCCAGACGTGATTTCAGGTTAAACTTTTCCATATACCTGCTCATTAATATTCTGACCTTCTTCAATGTCTGTCTGTTTTCCTCTCTCTCTCTCTCTCTCTCTCTCTCTCTCTCTCTCTCTCTCTCTCTCTCTTCTCTCTCTCTCTCTCTCTCGCTCTCTCTCTACCCCTCTCTCTCTGTCTCTCTCTTTTCCACATTCAACTCTTTTGTCACATGCATGCACACACTCACACACCCAAATGACACACACAGCTGGAGGCCAGGTGGGCCTAACACATCCTCTGGACAGCTGAAAATACAAAACTGAATATAGAATAAAGGAGCACTTCGCTGATTTTACACATAACAATCAGTTAATGGACAGATGATGGATGGATGAATGTATGGAAGAGATAATTTATGTTTTTGTTTTGATTTTCTTTTTGCTATTTAAATCTGCTATGGTGGTGCAGGTAGAGCTGAGCTGGAGTGTAACGTCCTAGAGGAGGACTGGCAGACAGGACAGAGCTACATGGCTCACTGTCACAGCCTCACCCTCGTACCGCAGCATCACCACAGGTCAGGGACAATCTCTTCCACATTCCAACTGAACATTATTTAAAAACAACGCAAGGGTACATGCAGTGATAGGGGCGAGAATGTTTGTGATGACACTTAATGAGAAAGAAATACAGTTTGTATGTGAGTTTGGCTTCTGACCGTCTTACAGGCCGACAGTGATGGAGGGAGAGCGCTCAGGAAAACACTGGGAGGCCAGGATGCTCCTCCAGCGATTCCTCTCGGGGGCCATCAGCAAGAATTACCCACATCTCAAAACACAATCAACCAGACGACCCCATCAGCATATGTCCGACCCCTCTGCCATGGGGCCGAAGGTGCAACAAGGCCAGCTCATATCCAGAAGGAAGAATGCTGTGGGACCACGACAGCAAAGAGAGGTGTGTTAGAGACGAATGAGAGGACGACCTTGGTGAAAATGGCAAAGTTGCCAATGTTCCTGGGCTACACCTTTTGTTCTTGATAATTTTTTTATTTGTAATAAAACTAGATTCTTTTTATAATGTAATTTATTTTCTTGGCTAATATTATGATTGGCTAATATGTTTGATTTTTGTTAATGAGAAATGCCTTTTTTTAACTGTCACATTGGGATATAATCATTACAGATTTAAGATCAATGCTCACAAAGGGTAATGTTGTTGGTCCTTTCAGGTTATACATTTTTTTTTATCATGACAGTTGTATTTCCATTATATTTGTGTCAAAATAGATTTTGTATAGACATTTGGACACTAAGAGAATACTGAGGTTAAAATAGAATGTTCATGTATTTCATGTGGATTTTAATTAATCACTTTTCAGATATGTACTCTAATAAAATATATAATTATATTATGTCTATGTTTCTAAATAAGCTTTTATTTCTTCCTTGAGTTGTATTTGCAAATAGGAACATTCAGCAGCTTTTACAATCCCTTTTCTGTCCAAAGAGCATAAACACTGACAAAAGGAACCAAAGAGAATTTAATATGCTCTGCATTCACATTCTTCTGGAAAATAAACTCTTGATCCCTTTTTGACTCTAGTCTGACTCTAATTGTAATCTCCAAATATCCAAATTTTAATTAAAACTAAAACTAAACAACATTACATTTGTGATCAGACATCCAATCCCATAGAATATCAGTATCAATGACTGTCAGCTGCTGTATATTGTGGTCACTCACCATCTGCTTTAATGTTTAAAACTTTTTTTTTTTCGTGGACAGGTGAAATACTATTTAAAAACACAAATACAAAAGCTACAACACAAATACAAAAGCTAATTTTGTGTTGTAGCTTTTGTATTTGTGTTTTAGCTTTTGTGTTTGTGTTGTGGCTTGTGTGTGTGTGTGTGTTGTAGCTTTTGTGTTTGTGTTGTGGCTTTTGTGTGTGTGTGTTGTAGCTTTTGTATTTGTGTTTTAGCTTTTGTGTGTGTGTGTTGTAGCTTTTGTGTTTGTGTTGTGGCTTTTGTATTTGTGTTGAACCGTCTCGGCCACCATATCTTACAGTTAATCTTCTGTAAACCTGAACCTTAATTTGTCTCCAAAATGCATATATGCAGTAACTCTAAGAAATAATTACACATGGCGGTGCAACATGGCTGGCTCTGTGAAAGAGGACCCGCTCTCTATGTAGATATGAAGGGCTCATTCTAAGCTAACAATAACACAACAATTCTTAGTTTCAGGTGATTATACACAAATGAAAACATAATTATTATATAATTCCTGCCAATAGATCCCCATAAATCCTACACACTGGTCCTTTAAAATCTAAAGAAAAAGTGCTGCAACTCTGTGTCCATTTTAAAGCTTTCAAATTAGCTTTTTTCCTACATCTATCTTTGCTTATTTTTTCTCTTGACTATCATCTTGTTCCTTTTTGATGGACTTCGTGAATCCATTTATATTTTAAAATGTATTGATACTCGAAATACGGGTTCTCTCTGCGCCCTGTACGACAACCTCTGACTTTGTAATCATCTACTATATCCTTTTAACATAAGAACTTCTTGAAAAAACTTGAAGTTTATTTTTTGTGCATGTTAGGCCTTTATTTATAGGACAGCTGAAGACATGAAAGGGGAGAGAGAGGGGAATGACATGCAGCAACGGGCCACAGGTTGGAGTTGAACCTGTGGCCTTGTAGTGGAAGTTTTTCTTGTTAGCAGCAGGAGTGCGTATCAAAAACACCAGATGAAACAAATAAGGAGGATTAAACCAAAGTTTGGTCTTTGAGTATTTATTTACATTTGCAAATGCAGGAAGCACACGGTTCACAAAAGGCACGCAGCGCTGGTGTGAAAGGTCTCTTCAACGAATAAGAAAAAGCACACAGTATATATGCATCTCCAGTGAGATAAAAAAGGCATGCCCCTCTTTCTAAACATGACTCACACATTTCTTACAATCAAACATAGTCAGACATTCAGGAGCCACTTCACTTCTTCCCCTCTGTACCACTTTCTACCCCAAGATTTAGACATCCCGTTTATCTCAACTATGTGAGAAGCCTCAACTATCCAGGGAGAAATAACAGATAGTTTAGGGTGACCTTGTAGTCCCTATCTGTTCAGCATACACATTACGTTCCCAGACTTTGTGACTCTTACTTTCAACATGTGAGAATAAGAAAAACTCACTTTTACCATTGTGAGACAAAGTAAAACAGAAATAAGACAAGAATATAAAGAATCATGCTTAAATATAATTTTGCCACTACAGCCTCTGCATTGAGGAGTAAACCTCTGTATATGGACACACGCTGTACCAGGTGAGCTAACCAGGCACCCCATAGAAAATGTATTTAATCTTCCTCATTCTGTGGTGGTCAAGGTTGGAAAAGCACGACAACAGTTACATTTGTGATCAGACATCCAATGCCATAGAATATCAGTATCAATGGCTGTCAGTTGCTGTATATTGTGGTCACTCTCCATCTGCTTTAATGTTTAAATCTTCTTTGCAAGGACAGGTAAAATACTATTTAAATTCCGAAATCTCTTCAGTTAATCTAAAACCTTAACCTTAACCTGAACCTTAATTTGTCTCCAAAATGCATATATGCAGTAACTCTAAGAAATAATTACACATGACGGTGCAACATGGCTGGCTCTGTGAAAGAGGACCCGCTCCCAATGTAGCTATGAAGGGCTCATTCTAAGCTAACGAAAACTCTACAATTCGTAGTTTTAGGCTGATTAACCGTTTGCCAGCAGTGTGTTAACATTTGAACAAAGTGCTGTATGTCCACAGTGTGTGCAGACTGTAGTTACAGTTTTGCCTGTGGCTTCTTGGAGGAGCAACACAGGGATGTTGTTAGACCAGCTTATTACACTTACAGATAACAGTAAACTAATAGTGGATTGAGTTACATGGGCACTAAGTGTTCCCCTGCAGGGGAAATGGCCTCTGACATATTCTGTTTGAGCTTCAACTTTACTCTGCAAACAAAACTGTATTGGGAGTTGCACCCTTCTCGGTGTCCTGCTTGGAAAACTTGTCACTCATCATGATTATGTCAACCTGGAATTGCCTCCAGCCTGAAAATAAACAACAAGAACTTTGCTATTAAAATGTGAAAAGGTGAAGTGAAAAACATGCAGTTGTTAATTGCATGCATTCTGAATAAAACCAAAGGATGCAGCCAATGGCCAAGTGTGACTTTGCTCAAGATGCAAAGGCGTTATACTGCCAGCTATTCCATCAATCAATAGATAATCTCTCTCTCTCTCTGTCTCTCTCTCTCTGTCTCTCTCTCTCTCTCTCTCTCTCTCTCTCTCTCTGGCCCTTTAGGATACATCTGCTGTGTGAGATGATGTGACACACACCCCACTCTCACACACACGCACGTACCACACACACACACGCACGTACACGTCAGAAGACAGTGTCTATTCTAACGACCTTGTAAACACTACTTTAAAGATAACACAAGGGTTATAAAGCATAGACAATTATACTTTATCACTCAATTCTGTTACCACTTTTATCCAACTTCATTCCAACTCATCACAATTAGTTTTACACTTATTTTTTTCATTAATGGTCAACAGACCTCATTTACATGAAATTAGACCTAATTTCTGAGTAAAATAAAGGTAAATCATTAGTTGTTTTGGATTAATGGCTGGTATGTGACAATTATTAGCCAGGATATCCCCAGGTCAAAATTAACTGATGCAATTGTATTCACAAACAACGGAGAGCTAACGAAAAGGACAAAACTAATTTACGGAAAATTGTCTTGTCCCCATTTAGGAAAAGACACATCAAAGGTGTTATGACAACAAGTTTACAAAGCTGTAGTTTGAAGTTGTGTCTGTATGTTTGTATTTGTGTGTGTGTTTGTGTGTGTGTGTGTGTGTGTGTGTGTGTGTGTGTGTGTGTGTGTGTGTGTGTGTGTGTGTGCGTGTGTGTGTGTGCGTGCGCTCACACTTATGTGTGTGCATTTTTATGTCAGGAAAGCACAATAGTGTGATATATTGCAGGTCTCAGCTGTGTGTGCACACGTCTGCATGTACATGTGTCGGGGAGCTGTGGTCTTAGGGTCTTAGGTGCCTCAAGGGCCGGTAACCCTCGAACGCCGTGGTGGACACCGGTGGTCAGGGAAGCCGTCCGACTGAAGAAGGAGTCTTTCCGGGATATGTTATCCCAGAGGACTCCGGAGGCAGTTGCAAGGTACCGAAGGGCCCGAAGGGCTGCAGCCTCTGCCGTGAAAGAGGCAAAGCAGCGGGTGTGGGAGAAGTTTGGAGAAGACATGGAGAAGGACTTTCGGTCGGCACCAAGGTGCTTCTGGAAAACCGTTCGCCACCTCAGGAGGGGGAAGCAGGGAACCATCCAAGCTGTGTCCAGTAAGGATGGGACGCTGTTGACCTCAACTGAGGAGGTAATAGGGCGGTGGAAGGAGCACTTTGAGGAATTCCTAAATCGCTGGAAGTCGCTGAGGTAGTTAAACAACTCCACAGTGGCAAAGCCCCAGGAATTGATGAGATCCGTCCAGAAATGCTTAAAGCTCTGGGTGTGGAGGGGTTGTCTTGGTTGACACGCCTCTTCAAAATTGTGTGGAAGTCTGGGACGGTGCCTTAGGAGTAGCAGACCGGGGTCGTGGTTCCCCTGTTCAAAAAGGGGGACCAGAGGGTGTGTGCCAATTACAGGGGTATCACACTTCTCAGCCTCCCCAGTAAAGTCTACTCCAAGGTGCTGGAAAGGAGGGTTCGGCCGATAGTCGAACCTCAGGTTGAAGAGGAACAATGCGGATTCCGTCCTGGTCGTGGAACAACGGACCAGATCTTTACTCTCGCAAGGATCCTGGAGGGAGCCTGGGAGTATGCCCAACCGGTCTACATGTGCTTTGTGGATCTGGAGAAGGCGTATGACCGGGTCCCCCGGGAGATACTGTGGGAGGTGCTGCGGGAGTATGGGGTGAGGGGGTCCCTTCTCAGGGCCATCCAATCTCTGTATGACCAAAGCGAGAGCTGTGTCCAGGTTCTCGGCAGTAAGTCGGACTCGTTTCAGGTGAGAGTTGGCCTCCGCCAGGGCTGCGCTTTGTCACCAATCCTGTTTGTAGTATTTATGGACAGGATATCGAGGCGTAGTCGGGGTGGGGAGGGGATGCAGTTTGGTGGGCTTGGGATCTCATCACTGCTTTTTGCAGATGGTGTGGTCCTGATGGCATCGTCGGCCTGTGACCTTCAGCACTCACTGGATCGGTTCGCAACCGAGTGTGAAGCGGCTGGGATGAGGATCAGCACCTCTAAATTTGAGGCCATGGTTCTCAGCAGGAAACCGATGGAGTGCCTTCTCCAGGTAGGGAATGAGTCCTTACCCCAAGTGAACTAGTTCAAGTACCTTGGAGTCTTGTTCGTGAGTGAGGGGACAATGGAGCGGGAGATTGGTCGGAGAATCGGCGCAGCGGGTGCGGTATTACATTCAATTAATCGCACCGTTGTGACGAAAAGAGAGCTGAGCCAAAAGGCAAAGCTCTCAATCTACCGGTCAGTTTTCGTTCCTACCCTCACCTATGGTCATGAAGGCTGGGTCATGACCGAAAGAACAAGATCCAGGGTACAAGCGGCCAAAATGGGTTTCCTCAGGAGGGTGGCTGGTGTCTCCCTTAGAGATAGGGTGAGAAGCTCAGTCATCCGTGAGGAGCTCGGAGTAGAGCCGCTGCTCCTTCGCGTCGAAAGGAGCCAGTTGAGGTGGTTCGGGCATCTGGTAAGGCTGCCTCCTGGGCGCCTCCCTAGGGAGGTGTTCCAGGCACGTCCAGCTGGGAGGAGGCCTCGGGGAAGACCCAGGACTAGGTGGAGGGATTATATCTCCAACCTGGCCTGGGAACGCCTCGGGATCCCCCAGTCGGAGCTGGTTAATGTGGCTCGGGAAAGGGAAGTTTGGGGCCCCCTGCTGGAGCTGCCACCCCCGCGACCCGTTACCGGATAAGCGGACGAAGATGAATGGATGGATGGTGGCGATACGGCGGGCATCTGAGAGACCTTAAAGCCATGTGAGGAGTCCATAAATGGGTCTAGTGTTGGAGGAAGCCCCCCTGATCTGATGGTATCAGCGCCTCAGGGCAGGGAACATGAACAGAACAAATGCTATCGGTGTGCAACACTGGCCCAAAAACAGGATTGCTATCTCTGCCCATGAAACTCAGAGTAGCCCAAAGCAAAGACACACACAAAATGACACAAACACACCCAGATATACACAGGTATATAAGCACCTGAAGGCTGACCACTAAACAGAGGTGTTAGGTAGAGTCACAAAGACAACAGGAGGATGGCAGAAAAGGGAGCAGAGAATGGAGTGGCAGCCATGGCAGCCTGCTACCAGAGATTTGATCCTGCAGCGTATCTGCAGTATAACTACACTCCACCACGGGCTGATTTTGAAAGAAAGGACAGCATTGTACCGTGGAAACTGGCATGCCTGCATAGAGCTTTCACTGAAGGTAAGGAGACAGGGTGATGGGTCATGTAAACTTCATTCCAAAATCAGTTTATGCTCAATAAATAGCTTTTAAATTGAGTTAAACATATTGCCTGATTACGATGATAATCTCTTACGTTGCTGGTGTTTATTAAAATGGGTCATTGGTTGCAATAATAATATATGAGCATGTTTAATTCATAATAAATAAATTAATAATTTGATTTCTGTCAGAGGCAAATGTTTCAGATGTTGGGCATTTTTGGAGACACTTTGTTTCTTCTCCATTATTCTCACTCTTTTTTATGAAAACACACAAAAGTCTGTGAATATACCTTTATTCTATTTATTATATAGATTTAAGTTGGGTCCAAACACTGTTCAAACCCAAAGATCTTTGTTTTTCTAGAACTCAAGATTTCCAAACATACCAAACATGTCAGGCTGAATTAAAGGGACAACTGTATAAAATGTCAAATAAATCAAAAATGTGATCTGGATTTAAGTTCTTCATTCAGAAATTTGATATAATCTCAGCAAATTGGTGCAACAAGTGATTCCAGAATACAGTATGTGACACTGTCTGTAGTTATAACAGTGTGAAGGATTTTTTTTATTTTTTATTTAGCATCTGTTATACCTAACAGATGCTAATACCAGATACCTTTTGAAGTTTTCACAACATTTGCCTGTCCTTTCTCTTCCTCTTTGCAATCTTTCTTTATAATCCAAGCACTCTTCCCTGAAATCATTTTCATTTTATTAATATTCGGAAGCTATGATCATACAATAACTCTGTTGAGATATCTGACTAGAAGCAGCATATTAATCAAGGCATTTTGGTAAAGAACTCTCAATTAGCTCTTTCTCAGAGTCTTACTTCTCCTCTCTCTTACCTTTCCAGGTGATGTGAGTGGTGAGCTGCTGGTGGACATAGGTTCGGGTCCCACCTTGTACCAGGTGCTGAGTGGCTGTGAGGTTTTCAACAAGGTGCTCCTCACAGATTTCCTGGAGGTCAACAGACAGGAGCTGAGGGGCTGGCTCCAGGACGAGGGAGGCTGCAGCCTGGACTGGACACCATTCCTGCAGCACGTCTGCAAGCTGGAGGGACGACGGTACGACCAGATCCCTATAAACTCAGTTTTAAAGACCTGAGATATCTTGAAATATCACTCATAATGAACGACTCAACATTAAACTAGTATCATCATCAGGAAATGGTTTATATTTGTAATGTATGGTGTTCTATAGAGAGAAAATAAGAATGCTACTCTTTTCACTTTACATCGATTTTTACATAGCATTCTAGATCATTCTAGAGTTCCTTTTTTTACTTTCTCCCTCCTTGTGGTAAGACCATTTTCCCTCATAATTGGTTCCACAATTCTAATCTGTCATCTTCTTTCAAGGGTCACAAGATCTCACATTTTATTCTGGCTCTCTTTTTGAGCTATGAGTCATCCTTGAACTGTAGTTATGGACACATTTAGATGTTTGATCTGGTGCTACTGTAGATGAAAAGTCAGAGTAGGAAGTCAGTAGGATACATGATTTGGGAACCACGAATGTCTGTACCAAATGTTGGACCAATTCACCCAGTAGATGTAGAAATATTTCACAGCATAAGTGAGAGCTTTGAACTGCTGGTGGCACTGGATGAGAGGTCAGGGGATCATACAGCTCTTATGATTCATCCTCTGGGGACCATGTATGTCTGTACAAAATTCCATGGCAAATCATGCAAAAGTTGCTAAGATATTTCAATCAGGACCAAAGTGGTGGACCGAGTGACCAACAGACCTTCAATGTCATCCCTAAAGTTATGCCCATAGCTAATGAACACCTAAATCACTATCATGCAATGCAGTGTGCTTCTGGGTCAACACACAGTATGAATTACATAACTAGTGCAGATACATGCTGTGTGCATTTACAATAGCTGTTTTTTATCTAATTTGGTGATTCATTGTCTCTAACAGGCCCTCAGCATGGACAGAGAAGGCTGCCAAGCTACGTCAGGTCATCATGGACATTGTCCACATTGATGTGCACTGCCCTCAGCCTCTGGCCCTTGACGCCCTTCCTTCAGCAGGGGCCGACTGTCTCGTGTCCTGCTTCTGTCTGGAGAGTGTTAGCCCTGACCTGGCTGCCTTCACCAGGGCCCTGGGCAACATTGGGAGGCTCCTGCGGCCCGGTGGCCACCTCCTGCTCATCGGAGCTCTGGGAGAGAGCTACTATTTTGGGGGGCCTGGGGTAAAGATCCCTGTGGTCCCACTGAATGAGGCCCAGGTCTGTGCTAGTTTGAAGGAGAGCGGCTACACCCTGATCAGGCTGGAGGTTTACACATTGCCTCAGGACATGAGGGTGGGGGTTGATGACGTGTCTGGGGTGTTTTTTGTAAAGGCAATGAAGGAGTAAGTGTGAGAAAAGAGGATAGATAAATGCTATTAAAGATGAAAGTGAGAAAGTAAGTATCCTGATGAAAATATTATAGATTAGGCTGAGGTAAATGCAAGGTTTAGCACATTAGACAATGAGAAAATGGGCTACTAGTGATGCTAATAATAATATAATAATAATAATATATATAAACAATTTTTTTTTTTCGGGATGAGAGGTTGCTTTGATTTGATTTTTCTTTCTGTTAGAAATGTAATTACACATTGCCCCCTGCAGTTCAAACACAGCAACTACAGCATCAAGAATGTAATGCTTCCATTTTTTGATGAGTTGTGTGGTATGATTTGTAATTTCTGATAATATGAATAAAGATGCTAAAACAATTTGTATTTAATGTTTTCTTATCTCAGACTTATATTGCATAACAGCATTATATTGATCTAAACTTATTGTTGATATTAAAAAAAGATGGTGGCAGAGATTAGTGGAAGCAATATAAAGTTGATAATACAGCTAAAAAATTGCTTTATTTTAAATGATCAAATTTAGATATGCATCTGAGAATATGATTGTGTAATTAGAAGTACTGAACACCAGGTGTCATTACTCTGCCATCTTGAGTTTCTCCTCAAATATCAAGCCAAAAATGTGTAAATGTTTTCTGATTTCACTAATACTTGTTGCTAATAGCCGTGGTAAAGAACACATATATAGTCTGTAAACATCCGAGGCTGCTTACAAATGGACAAGAACAAAGATCATAAAAGTGCAAAAAGGTGTTCAGGGTCTTCATTTAATCAATCTCAATGTCTGCTGTCATTTGCAATATCCAAACACATTTATCACACGTTCAAATTACATGTTGACTCCATGTGTTGACTAAAATGCCATATGAAGCCTTTTGTCTTTCTTTTCTTAGAAAAGAAATATGACTGGAGCATTTTACATTCCTACAGATTCCTTTTACAGACATACAATCACACAAATACCAACAACAACCCATTATAATTGTTTGATTAGCAACCAAAACAAAAAAAACATTTATATTCAAGGTTAATAATGAACCTTTGCACTCATCATATATATTGTTTAAAAAAAATAAATAATAGGTCTTCTTTCAGTCCCCACCGATCATCTCTGCCATCACAAACAGATCATGCTTGCTAATCGCCGTGTTACAAAAAAGCCTGTTCATAATATGAAACCGTAAAAACTGCTGCATTTTCGTGACTAGTTGGATTAGTCTGATATGATTTAATCTGGTCTGATGTGGCTGTGACTGCGCTCAAAACGTCTGTAAGCCATACTCTGATTTCCTTGATCTTGGACGCAAATGTCTACAAAGTTGAGGATAGCAAACTGAAAAAAGTTGTGTTCTAACTTTGGAAGCAGCCCTACATTTCCTTGGTTAAATTCCAATAGGGATTGGCTCTGCAATATAACTGTGTACTGTATACTTATCACACTGTAGTATATCATGTAATATAGTGTACCATGTCTGTGTATCATACACAATAGCCTCTGGACCTTATTCATAATGTCTGGTCGAACTGTGTGAGACATAATATAAAATAACCTCATAACGACCCTAGAACTTCAGATACTACAGATAAAATAGAATCTTACATGTTTGTAAAATATGCATTAGATGGTTAATATGGTATTTTATCTCATCTTGTGCTGTGTGCATCATCTGCTCTTTCCAATTGTTCTTGAGATGTGTGTTTTAGGACCAGTATCATTATTTGGCATGCCCTGTACATGATGTGAATGAAGGTGATTCAAAATCAGATTTTTCACACATGGATATAGTTTTCTGGAAAAACTACCCAAAGTCCCAGAATGCTGTGGAATCCTGAACCTAAAAAAAACATGTATTTGCTTGAGTAAATGCAGTTCTCATATTTCTTGTACATTGTCCTTGGCTGACTTGAATTTCAGCCCTGGCCAGACGTGATTTCAGGTTAAACTTTTCCATATACCTGCTCATTAATATTCTGACCTTCTTCAATGTCTGTCTGTTTTCCTCTCTCTCTCTCTCTCTCTCTCTCTCTCTCTCTCTCTCTCTCTCTCTCTCTCTCTCTCTCTCTCTCTCTCTCATTCTCTCTCTCTTTCTCTCTCTCTTTTCCACATTCAACTCTTTTGTCGCATGCATGCACACACTCACAGACCCAAATAACACACACCCATGCAGGCACACACACATGGCCCATACGTGTGCAATGCAACACTGTTCCACACTTACACTCGATCTCCATTGGAGCCCTATTCTTTTGTCATTCTCCTTTTACATCCTCTCTTTCTTTGGCCTCCTCTTTGTCTCTGTGGTGACGGCTGAGATGAGCACTTCCTGTCAAACTGTCCGGTGGAGCACACTGATCCCTGAGAGGTTTGCTTTCTTCCCTTATATCTGACAAGAAAGGGATTTCAAAAGTGTAAGCAATGTCTATCTGTGGCACAAATGCCAGTATATGGCATAGAATAGAAAAATGGCATATTGTGAAAGAACGTCCAGTCTGACCCACCTGTAGCTGAGGCTGTCTGCTGGCTCTCCTTCTCACGTTCCTCCTCTTCCTCCCCAGAAGAGGGATCCTCTTTGTCCACAGAAGACATGTCTAGGGAGGCCAGGTGGGCCTGGCACATCTTCTGGACAGCTGAAAATACAAAACCGGATATAGAATAAAGGAGCACTGCACCAATTTTACACATAAAAATCAGTTAATGGACAGATGATGGATGGATGAATGTATGGAAGAGATAATTCATGTTTTTGTTTCAATATTCTTTTTGTGTTTCAAATCTGCAATAACTGTTTTTCTTGCCCACTTGGGGGCGACAAAAACAAGTTGTAAACACAACATTGACATATCATCACATTTTCAGTTGATATGACAAACCTTTTAGCAAACACTTGCTTATTTACACATCCAGCAGGAAAAATTATCATTCATTTTGAGTGTTTCTGGTGGTGTTTCAAGCTTTCATCACTCTTTCAGACTGAGTAAAATAAAGAGCATTAGATTTAGCATGATTTATTTTGTAACCAGAAAATGTTCCATATAATTTCTGATAATTTAGTAAGTGCATGAAAGGACCATGATACGTTCTTTGAAAATAGGACAATGTCATCTGCATATTAGGGCTGTTGGTACGAATTCCAAAAGTCGAATATAATTCAAACAGTAAAATAATCAATACAATTCGAAATTACTATTCGAATGTGATTTTTATAAATAGGTTGGCTAACGTTAGCTAATCTCCCTCTTCTCATGTCATGTCTGATGAACAATAAGTTACAGGAGTGAGAAACACAAGGCATTGTGAGCTAACGTTACGTACCGAGTAACGTTAGTACAGGGGGGAGTGACAGGCTGTGGCTGGAAATCGGAAGAAGGATGGGAACTAATTTTAACATAACTTTAAAATCGACATCCACCGAGCCAAAATGCTTATGTTATCAATAGTTAGCTCATTCTGGTTTCCTAACTGCTTCTTGAGTTATAGGAGCTTAGCTGAGAGCTTCATGGAGACAGCTAAAGTTTATGTTAGCTGCCCTACAGCTGTCAGAGTTAGCTTTGACTTCATAGATTACCTTCTAACAGCTGTATTCTCAGTATCATGACAATCTGCAAGAAACAGGTTGCTTTCATGTCTTCAGCTGTCCTGTCAAAAATAAAGGCTAAAAATACCCCAAATAAAATCATCTTTACTCTTTAAAAAGAAATGCAATGCAGCATGACGTAGATCCCCTTCAAGGCCAGGCTGATGTTGGAAGTACCTCTAGTGGACAGAACGTGTAACAACTAGGGTTGGGTACCTTTCGTATCTGAACCAATACCACTATCGATACTGGTACCTGGAATTCGGTTCCCGGTACCCAACATTACAAAAAAATTATTTCAGTTGTAAAAATTCCAAACCTATTTACTTATAACATTATGTTATTTATTTAGAATATTTTACACAGAAATTTTGACAGAAATTAAACAAAAACAATAATAAAACCCTCCCTCTCTCCTCCCAAACCCGTCCCTACAACCTATTAAATTGAATTATTCAACTTGTATTCTTGTATTTGTATATTATTCTTTTTTAGCCTGTTTTATTTTCATCATGACCGTTTTTAATTGCTTTTTAATGTTTCATGTAAAGCACTTTGAATTGCCTTGTTGCTGAAAGGTGCTATAGAAATAAAGTTGCCTTGCCTTAAAACCTCAGCCTGTTGTGCCTGCTCGTCTCACAGGAAGTGTAATGTCAACAGCACTGCGACCGCTTTTGCCTCGCCATTAATATCATATCACAGTGAAAGGCGTCTGCATGAAGTTTTGAAAAACTGTAACCACACTTGAAACCACTTTATCGGCATTGCCGTGACTCACTGTGACTTACGTAGTTTGCTCCGTCCGCACCTCTGCGTGCGTGCGTGTGTGTGTGTGTGTGTGTGTGTGTGTGTGTGTGTGTGTGTGTGTGTGTGTGTGTGTGTGTGTGCGTGTGTGTGTGTGTGTGTGTGTGTGTGTGTGTGTGTCTGTGTCGGACCTCTGCTCTCTGTCAATATGCAGAGAGGACAGATAAGCTTGCGCTTACTCTCAGGTACCGAAATTTGGCACCGTTTGATTTTACGTGAACCAATACTCGGTAGTACCAACGTGATTCGGTCGGTACCGGGTAAAGTACCGGGTTCGGTATCCAACACTAGTAACAACAACCACATGCTTATAGTGGCATTGACAATGCATATGCCTGAGTAGTGTAGTACATATTTATAACAGGCTGCATATGATCATTAAATATTCAAATATTATTTGAATATTAAAAAAAAAAAAAAATGAAATTTGAATGGTATTATAGAGGAAGACTGACAGCTCTACTGCATATAGAGATGTTCGTATCATTGTTATACTGTACATATGATTAAAGCATGAGCTATAATGGATTGAGCCAGTGGTTCAATAAAAAATAATAAAAAAGGAGTGGTGATAAGGGGCTCTGGACCTATAGTATTAGTTATTACCTCTGCCACTTGCTTACCTTATAGTAGTTTTACTCTTTTAATAATATTTTCTCCCAAAACCCAAACTAAATCTTGGTAGAACTTTGAACAGGCCATTCCACTCTGTTGAAAATATCACTGATGGATGTGGTTGGGTGTGGTCAGAAGTGTACTTTGTTGCACCTGTAACCACACCCAACAGTGATGACATGGAGTCGAGTAACACTGCTGCAAGGTGAGAAGTTAAAGTTGATAATTAGTGGGTGATATCTAGTATTGTCACTTCTGAAATGAAGAGATTGTGTTTATATACAAATGTGTAGGCATGTTGTTAAAATGCAATTTATCACACAAATACACTTTCAGTAAAACAATGTAGACATTGATCGTAAGGGTCAAATAACGATGTTTTTGTGTGTTTATATTTGTGTGACTCTGGGTGTATCCATGTATGTGTGACACCATGTTGCAGCTGTGTGCCTATCCTATAATCCAGGATGATCCAGAACAGACTCACAGCTGTCTCTGCTCCTAATCTCACATAACACACACACACACACACACACACACACACACACACACACACACACACAGACAGACAGACAGACACACACACACACACACACACACACACACACACACACACACACACACACACACACACACACACCTCACCGTGTTTTTTGGATACACATATTCCAAACAGATATAAACCACAAGGCAGATGCTACAGCAGAATTAGTTTTTTATTATATATTAATTATTAATATTTTATTTTGTGTCATTTGTTACATGAATTCAAACACACATTTAAATATATTCAAAACGTGCGTTTACCTTTAAGTGAGGGTGGCTGGTAGGTTGACGTGTGAACCAGGTTGGCTTTCAAGGCTCCATTTTCCCCCAGAACCCACTGCAGAAGTAAAGCATCCAAATCACGGTTTACAGATTATCGGATATATGTACAGTAGAGGTCGACTGCCGATAGTTGATTGGTGGAACTATCGTTATCGGCAAAAATCCATACCGATGGTTGCGTCCGTTGCTGGAGCGGCTGAGAAGCGCGCGCTGTCATTCATTACACAGTACGCGAGAGATGAGAAGGGTCTGCTGGCATCATGCATTACAATAGCAGCCTCTAGAGGCGAAATAAAAACTGATGCCTCGTGTTGTTTATTTTCGACACGTGTTACTGCGCGCTGCACGGAGAGCACATGATGTGCAGAGAAGGCTGACATCAGATGCGCGTTTAAAGCATCGACAGCAAAAAGGTATGTATACAGTACATATTAATTTGTTGAATAGATGCTGCATTAGTAGAGAAAGAACAGCACAACAGTATGTTTGTTTGCTTTCGAGGCTGAGATGACGCTAAACGTTAGTAGAAGCTAACTTACCTCAAGCGGTTAAAACACTGACAAAAATAAACGTAAGTCCGACCCAAATGTCAGAATCAGAACCCTAAAGGATCGTCCACGATCCCAAACACACCTCTGATTCATATTTAGATAATTTAATAACTACTATTTAATTAATAATTACTGATTGCTGCAGCTAAAAGCTAAGGAGTTAGCCGTCACGGGGGTGTCTTTGGTGTCTTTCTAGCCTTTACAGGTGATTTTCTATCCAGCCTGGAACTTGTGCCTTTTTTCGGGGTTGTTGAGCATTAAATCCAAACTGTTACATCCAAGATTTATCCACTTGATGGCCATAATTCATCACGTTTTCGGTCATTTCTGCCGCTAACTCTACCCATAGACAGTAGGTGCTACCGACAAGGGGATCTCCCATGATGCCTTTGTTTATGTTTTCAACCAATGGGAAGGCAGGTCCGTCACACATTACGCCTTATATGGGCATCCAAGCGAGAACAAAGAGTATAAAGTGGGAAAGATAGATCCCTCCAGGTCAGAGATCGTCTGTTACCGTTCTAAACTGTTCTACAGAGAAGAATGGCATCACTGTTTTGAGATTGTTTGTCCTTTATATGAATTATAATGCTCATTATGTTTATTTTTGCACTGGATGACTCCAAATATGTAGGAGAACTGTTTTAGACAACACACATGCTTGTGTAGCATTGCTGTGGGTGTAATATCAATAAATATGACTATGATTATTGGCAAAAGCGTCTGGACTTTTTTTGAAACAATGTATGTATTTTGTCAACTGTATAAGTTATAAATACTATCGGTCGATTAATCGGTTATCGGCAAATACGGCCCAACCTAGCTATCATTATCGGTAAAATCCACTATCGGTCGACCTCTAATGTACAGTAAATGTTTTAGCCATATTTCAGTGGAAAATACCCAACACTACCCCACAGTGCTGTAGCCTCAGATACATCTCGGACTATAGTAAATTGTTATTATTTCATTATTTTTTGAATTGTTAACATTATAGTAGAAAGGAAGTAAAGATGAGACATTCCTCCAAGATGAAAAACTGCAATACAAGAGAAATAAAACAAATTAATTTGACTGTCAGACATTTTTGAAGGAAAGAGGAAAAATTTGGTTTTGGAGTCTCAACCAGATTGTCACACAGTCATTTATGATATTGTGATACTGTCACCATGGCTGTCTCAGCTGTTTTTATTTTGCTCTGTCTTCCCCTTTGTCCCTGTCCCTAGCCACTTCTCACTTCCCCCAGGGCCATGCATTTATGAGGAACTTCCCAGACATGCCATTCTCCACCTAAATGCTCTTGTACTTGCCCACCAATCCTGTTCACCTGACTCCCACATCCACCTGTACATTTCCGGACCATTGCCTTTAGTAATATTTCCTTCATCCTAAATTTCTTGCCTTGCATATGTGTTTGTCTTCATTTGGGTCCTCAATCCTATTACCTTGTACACGCGCGCACACACACACACACACACACACACACACACACATATATACATACACACTTGACAGATACAGATCGAATTTACTTTTGGTGTGCACCCATTCTCTCTCTCATCCCACCTAATATACTCCTGCCTCCAATGCAAACATGCAACATTTCCCAGAATGCCTTCCTAAAACCCCCACAAAACAAACCTGAGAGTGCTGCATTCACTTTGCGTACATATATTTAGAGCTTGAAAACATAAAGAGTCACTCACAAACATTACTCAACAAACAAACTAGCATTGTGTTCTGGTGTATTAAGACTACTGAGAGTGAACAAATGAGTGTCTCGGCCTCCTTTTAAAATCATTGAAATTTGATGGAAAATGGTGAGTGACTTTAGCCTTTGGTCTTTAATTCTGGTGGATTTTAAGTCCCAAATAGTGCACACCATCTGGTCTACCTGGTGAGGGCCGATGTCTTCCTCTGGTGATGGTGGTTCTGTCAATCTGAAGAGTGTGGCTGGTGTCGGCCTCCGACGTCGAATCTTAGCAAAGAGAGAACGAGAGAGTCTATCAAACCATGCTGTGTGAATTTGTGTATATTTGCATATGTGTGTGCTAAGCAAACCCCTAACACAAACAGCCCCATCCATAGGAACAAGGTCAGACTGATACCAACAGACTTTTATGTAGCCTTGTGGTTCTTGATGTTACGTAATGTCTCCAGAGGATTTTTTTCTGTGACAACTATGCAATGAGAAAATGCATATCATTGCGTAACAACATTTAAAAGATTGTTGCCCAGATTGTTCCTGAATGTGGATTACATCTTGTTATAGATGGCGGCTGCCTGGATTATTTAAATGTGTGCAGTATTACACTGCATGTTCCCATCACTTGGTCGTAATCATTTAGGTTTTTCAATTATTCTGTCCAGTGTGTTATTTCACCATCAAATGCATGTCCACTTCTACTTAAACTGCCTTGAACAATCTTGCATCATACTGCCAAATAATAATAGCCCTCTTCCCTTCACTGATTGGCGGTGGGTGGTTCACAGTTTAAATATAGGTGTTCTGGTTTTTTTAGGTTTTATGTCATTCAACATCACTTATTGGTGGAAAGTTTTTTTTCTTTCCAACTAAAGCAATTTTCAGTTACTATTTAAGTAAATTTAACATCAAGCAGGGGTCAAAATATATAATGATCTCCAGCTATTGTTACTAGTACTGATGTATTATACTACTGCACTTGTTGGATACAACCTGATGTCTCCTCTCAGGTCATAAACTGTGGGCTCAAGAAACAGATATTCTGCATTCCTGTTGCTCCCTCATCTTCACGTATTGTATGTGTGAAGCAGAGTGAGTGATAACCCAGCAGTTATGCAACTGAAATGAAATGTAACTTTAAAATGTCATCAGTTTCAGTCTGATATGAGAAGACAGTTACATAACACAACTTTACAATAATATGGAATATAAAATTCAATGATTCAAAATTCAGGAATTCAATCTGAATGTTTTTTTTAAATTGCACCTAAACACATTTGTATGTACTTTATTCAAGTATTTTCATTTTTATGCTACTTCTATTCCATCCATATTAGGGGGAAATATTGTACTTACTGCACTACATTTATTTTACAGCTATTGTTACTCATAACTTTTCAGATTGAGATTTTGAATGCAGAAATTATTATCAGTTTATAGAATATAATGCATTGTTACTGATTAAACTACACAGAAGCACATACAATACTTACAACTAGCTCCACCTTGACCAGCTACAACATTAAAGTACTCCTTATATGTTAATGCATCAATAATATAACACTACAGGAGACATTCTGCATACTAAGTACTTTTACTTTTAAGTACATTTTGTTGCCAATACTTCAGTTATTTTCTGAAAATGTTATTTTCACCTATTGTTATGATTTAAGTCCAAGCGACGCCAACCCTTGATTATTCATAGTACAATGATAAACAATAATAAAACACCTCCTTCTGGCTAACAATAACTAAGTGTTATGAAATATACAATAGATGCATCACTCTCTCTCTATTTTGTAACGTGTTATGGTAATAAGATCGTTGTGAGATACAAGGGGCTGCCAAGCCAATCCCAGCTGAGAGTGTAGGAATAAAATGTGTGGGCAGCTTTGGTTGACTCTGGAGTAACTCGCTAACTTCCTGCATCTGCCTCATTTTGCGTGCTGAAATCATACATATTCATTATTCAGATACTGGAATTAAATATGCTGCCTGTTGTGGGGGAACACATTTAAATATGAATTACAAGGCATCCAATTAGAGGTTTAAAATGTGTCAACATAAAAATTCAAATGCAGTACTCAGTACAAACACATATAGACACACAGTGCTCTGACGTGCGTCGTGCAGGAACACACACACACACACACACACACACACACACACACACACACACACACACACACACACACACACACACACACACACACACACACACACACACATATCTCTCAGGAAAAAAAACATGTGCAGTCAAAGGTAAGCCCCTGTCTGAGAGCCTTTTCAGACACAGTGACCTTTTCTGAGTGTTTTGTTAACATGGTTGCCAGAAGGTCAAGCACCTACAGGGAACACGGTATTTTCATCAGGTTGTCGCCCTGCATGTCTGAAATGCATATTACAGTAATACTTGTGCCAGCTCAGTGAAGCTGCACTGCACATTTATTAGCACATACAGCTAGCTGGTATAGATTCAATTCCCTGGTTTTGTGTTTATTTAGGGCACTCTTTTGCTTGAATAGGCTAAATGTGATGATATAACTCTATCATATAGCCAAGTCAGCAGTAACCTCCTGCATTGTAGAAATAAGCTACTATTGGGGATTTGTTTTGTTCAGAGTTGAGTTAGTTTTCTTTTACTTTTATACATATATTGAACGTGTCATCACGATTTGTTACACAGATATTATTACTGCCCCAATAATGTTTCAATCATTGAGTTTGGTTTAGGATGATGGCTCACAAAATATATGATGTAGATGGCTTTACAAGCTATTTTAACAAGTTAAGGGATCACAGAAACTTGTTTTTAGGTATTTGAGTTCGCAACGGTCTCTACTCAAATAGCTGTGTACAAAAACATCTATTAACATGTCTGTTTCAATGGTCTTTTACCACAAAATTGGCAGTGTGGTGCGTTTTAGTCTATATCAACGATTCATTTAGGGGATTGCTCCGGTGCAGCCAGAAGATCCACCGGATGTCCCTCATTTTTCAGCCGGATGTCCCTCACCTTACGCCTTCTTTGTGTTGGCATTCTAAACTCCAGTTGATTTATGAGGACTATGGTTATCTGCTCCTCAGATCTCTGCAGGGTAAATCCAGACAGCTAGCTAGACTATCTGTCCAATCTGAGTTTTCTGTTGCACAACTAAAACAACTTCAACAACTTTTGAACAAGCACATGTTCCACCAAAACAAGTTCCTTCCTGAGGTTATTTTGCTGAGGTACCGTTATTGTGTCCGGCGCCCAACATGATTGTGATTGGTGTAAAGAAATGCCAATAAACCAGAGCACATTTTTCTCCCATCCCGGAATGCTGTGTGAACTAGCCAGACCTTCCTCTACAGAGCTGTGGAGGAAGGTCAGGAAATGTGAGACTAGGTGCGTTTAAAAAACTATTTAAACCCACTAAAAATGCTTTTCATACATCATTACAGTAAAATACTGAACTTTAAAAACAGCCCTAATATTTTATACTGTTAGTAGCACAGAGTATCTGTGCATTCACTGAAATATCATTCAAGGTTTTACACACCATCATTGTGTTGTTAAAGGCTATTTAACAAAGAACATCTGGTAAATAAAACTTTGATGTAAAGTTAGGCATATCAAGTAATTCATTTTGGTGCAAGCAGTCACACAACACCATGCCGTGGCCAGTGACAGTGAGGACAGCTGGACGAAACACTACTCCAACTGTGCACGTCTGATGTGTTAATGCATTTTCTGTTCTAATTTTCTGCAGTTTTTGAAAACTATCCAGCAAAAGTTAGAAATGTAGCAGCTACAACCCCACTGTCACTTCAATGTAGTGCCCGCATCATAAATCATTAATCCCCCACCTTATTTTGGGTAGGTAGGATGACCTTCGTGGTTACATAATGTTCAATTTCAATGCATTAATCTTGTAGTTTATAATGCACAATGGCAGCACTGGGTGGGTACAGTGTCCTGAAGAGCCCTTCATAGAGAAACAACCTATCCACTTAACAATTAAGACCATGCAGTGAAACATAAATCCCTTGCAGTATTTATTTTATACAATGCTTTCAATTTATTCTGTGAATAATCCTGTGTAGAGCTTGATTTGATGTTCAAGAAAACATAATGAGATAGACTGTTGCCATTTGATTTGTTTTCCAGTGAGGAATTTCTAAAAGAAATAAAAAATAGACGAGAGTTGATTAAAGAACATTACCCCTGATTTTTAACCCTTATCAACCAGGCAGAAGGGCTGCATATATACACACACTCTACAACTGGAATTGGAAACTTCCCATTGCAAGTATCTACATTTAGCTGGAGTTACAGTGTCCTATTCAATGGAAAGCAAATATGTTATTTCCTGTTTCCAGCTAGCCAGACATTCTCAGCTGGTCTGGTTCCTTGTAAATAGGACTAACAGAGCAGAATGAAGTATGTTTGGTTGGGTGGAAAAGACCCTACTGGACTTTAGAGCTCTTGGTTGTGCTGCAGTGAAAACATGTTCTTATCATTAGCTGTCCTTGCCCTCAGGCCTCAGTCATCCACAGCTAATCCCTTTGGTTTTAATTAGTAATTTCCTTGGCTGATGTTTATTCTCTCTTCCCTTTTCTTACGTGCCCTCTGTCATCTTTCTCTATTTCCCCTCACTCTTGTCCCCAACACTTTGCTTTATTTATACATTCCCGCTCTTTCCACTTATCTCTCTACCTGTCTCTGTTCCCATGCTACTGCTTGCTATTTCAATGCTAATTTTATGGCTATGTTTTGGAAATGTTGCACACAAGAACTCATCTGACCCTCACATATATCCCATATAGCCTTCTGCTGGCTGGTTTCAGTCACTATCAGTGGGAATGTGCAGCAGGGTCAGCCTTTGATAAGGACAAAAGGACAGGATACCATTGAGCAAACCTCACAGGGTTGCATGAGAAGACTATTGATTTGAAAACGACCTTCTTGGCAACTTTGTAGACTCTTGAGCAGTCCAGCTTGATTATTCATTAATCAAATCCTCAGAATCAAAACGTAGATTAGATTACAAGACAGGTGGCAAGTGACATGTGCATTTGTGAAAGTTAAATCTCCAGTGTGGTTTGGAAAAAAATGAAGAAATGCATCTGGTCAGCTACTGTCAAAGTCCTTTGAAATGAGAACCTTCAGACACATCTCAAGTACAGTTGAGTCTCATCCCACATGATATGACCATTAGGCAGTTAGGGTGGCAGCCTGCACTGCAATGGTGAGTGGGGAAATAAGAAAGAGAAACAATAAACAGGGGTTATCATGCAGGCAGCCTAAATCATGCATTATCAAAATGAATTTGCAGCTGAATCATTCCCTCAGCTGGATTTCTGGTATGTTGAGCATTGAGGAAATTCCTCAAATCGGCAGCAGATTTTTCTCCACTAGGATTTTCAGCAACAGGTGATCCTATAAGGAGAGTTAGGGTCGCTTTGGTGACGATAAGAAGATGTATCCTAAGATGTATAATGACGTAAGAACCTTTTGCGTGCTTTATCAGGGAATGCTATTGCTTTTATTCCCATTATATCCGTGCCAGAAGATTT
The DNA here is from genome assembly GCF_008315115.2 of Sander lucioperca. Classification (NCBI taxonomy): domain Eukaryota; kingdom Metazoa; phylum Chordata; class Actinopteri; order Perciformes; family Percidae; genus Sander; species Sander lucioperca. The sequence goes on along the minus strand of NC_050194.1, from coordinate 16,426,907 downwards.
GCAGTAATCTTCCTGAGACGCCAAATTGCCAGAACGTCTTATAGATAAAGGACTGACTCAGCTCAAATGATGCTGTCAATGAGCATTTACGGGTTTAAATGTATGTAGAAAAGGGTCTTAATAATCGAAGACTATGGAAGTAAGGAGCAACACTTTTAATGTAAAACCTTCCCGGTTAGTTTGTTCCAGTACAATGATAAATTTCCATTGGATTATTAAATCAACACATTAGTAACAGTTGGTTTAACCCATATAGTGTTCAGATGTGACACATTTGGGTTGCTTAAAATAAGCAAATGAAGAAATGAAGGGGTAAAGAAAGTAGTCCAAAGCCAGAGAGACTGCAAGTTGAACTGTAAACAACAGATGTGTGAGAAATATTTGAGTGCCAGCTATTATTGATTTATTAGTTTATTTTTGCATTCCAGCCTGAAACAAGCTCTCCAAGCAGATGCCCCGTGAAATCTCAAAATCTTGGGAGGAAATGAGGATATTGCACCTGGTCTCTAATAATATTTCCCTCGGGGCTATCTGTCCAAGAGGCATGAACGGCTTTTGACTCAAAAGCGGAAGAAATGGACAAACCTTTTATTTGCTGGAGGAATTGTATCCAAAAGTTATCTCAGTGTTACACGAATGTCCTTTATGGGCTGTTATTGCTGGACTAAATACTAGTCTGCATCCATTCTGCACAGGCCAACATTATTCCTGTTCACACTGCACTATTTCTCCAAGATAGCTTCTGATGTCAGCATGTTTCACCTGCATTTGCTTTGTAATCCTTCAGCATATATTACACTTACCACCTCCTCGTAAAATAAGACTAACAATGTGACCTTCTAGAATTTGTTTCACAGATGTTCTAGGGGCATTATTGCTCAGGCACATAATCTCATTTTTAATATAACTAACGGTGCTTTATCCCTCACTTCCTGCTCCTCCGCCTCCTCCGCTCCTTTTGAAGGGCAGAGATTCCTCATCACTTTTAAGGGCTCCAAAAACTGAGACTGCAGAGCTCACATTAATCCCAGTGCTGCCCACAGACAGAGTAACACCCAATGTCAAAATACAGAGTTCTGCAAAAGAGACTGGTTATGTAACTGTCTGTCAGTGGCCAGGTCTGATGCTTCAGATGCTATACAGAGGGTGACACTCACTTTGTGTTCTTAAAAGTCAGGATGAAAGTTAGTAGCAGACATGTTTCAAATTTGTATCATTACTTTTATCTATTTTTGCCAGGTAGCTTGACCATAACTGTCTAAAAGTAGTGTGTACATGTGATTGTTACAGATGTTTTAGGCTGCACAACAATGACACAAAGCACTGAAACAGGTTTTGGTATATGACCCAAGTTTGACCTCATTCTTCCACGCACGCACGCACACGCGCGCGCGCGCACGCACACACACACACACACACACACACACACACACACACACACACACACACACACACAATCATCACCACACGCCCTGGCTCACCATTTCCACCTGTCGCGGGTCCAGCTGGGTGGGCACGGAGGAAGGCACAGAGAACTGGATCTTCCTCCTCGCATCCTTGTCTTCCTCCGTGTCTGCGGGCAGCAGCGGGTCCATCGCATCCAGCCGGTCACTTCCACAGCCAAAGATGTCCAACGAAGAAGTCCCGTTTCGATTGAACTTCCTGTGTAAGCTCTGTATGACTCCACAAATGACAAAACTGCAACTGAAGTCCAAACAGTCCTCTGGTCTCTTTGGACTCTTGAGTTGCGTTTGACAGCGTTGCCTGTTTCCTCCTCTCTCGCGCCTCTCTTTCTGTCTCCCTCCCTCCCACACACACACACACACACACACACACACACACACACACACACACACACACACACACACACACACACACACACACACACATTGTCAGTAAGTCTCTCGCTCCCGCCGTGTCTGCAGGGACCTGTTTTGTGTGTGATGAGGACAGGAGAGGAGTGTAGGGTGCGTGCAGCAGAACGTGCTCAGGCTTTGTGATGCTTTCAGTTGCCGTCGGAAAGACTCGCAGCAACTGCAATTCAAAAGTGGCCCAAATTAATTTCCCTTGACACAAGCTGAGAATAAGACGTTTCTAAAAACGAGATGCTTTCAATACCAGGTTCAAAACCGCTTCTTTGAAATATGAGGATATAAATAATGAATTTTTTTGTTGAATGTAGCCTCTCTTTTTTTTTAAATAGTAGGCTACAGCCTCCACAAGGGTCTGCAATGTAAAATACACACCTACTTTATTCAGTTATAAAAGACAAGAAACTGCTACCATTGCTATTCTTTAAACACAGTAGGCTATTTGTGTGTTCTCAAGATAGACTCAATGATAACTTTTTCCAAGGCTATATTACATGTAGTCAGTTGGAAAATTCATTGCCATGGCAACAGCTTCTCTTCACAGTGTGGAGTGTTGGCAGTCAGTAAGTGTAGGCCAGTGTGTCTGTATGTGTTGGTGACTATTTAGTTACTAAATAGTTGCACAGAGTTACTATTTGAGTTATTAAGAGTAAGTTTAAGGAGAGACAGTTGAGGTAAGAGAGTACAAATTCCTATGCTAATGAATAACAAAAAGAGAGAAAGGGAAACATTATGTTTGCTGCAGGGAGGTTAACAGACAACTTGCTCTGACTATCAAATGATGTCTGCTTTTCATGTAGGCTAATATCAATAACAGCAGACAGTTCCTGACCATTTACATACAAATACATGCTTCATAGTGTTGTAAATCCATTGTGCATTTAAAGATGAGAGAGGAGAGAGAATAGGCTACATACAGAACAGATACCTCAAAATACCTTGGAAATGTTGCAGTGTTACCGTTCTCACTTATTTGTATTTATATTTTTTTTAACTGCAATGTCCACACTGTAAATAGGCCTGTATATATTAGTTCAAATTGACCTGATTTCATTTATATATGTGATTCCAATGCTGCAATGTTACAGAGTCTGGTTTAAACTTTAATCTGGTAGATCTTTACTTATTGTACGTACATTTTTGTTTTTTATTTCACACTTGCTTTGGCAATCTAAACATCTGTTTCCAATAAAGCCCCTTTGAATTGAATTAAGAGGATGAAGTGACACAAGGATGGAGAGGTGAAAGGAAGAGAAACATGGCAAGCAAGAAAAAGTGTAATTTCATCTCTGTAAGATCTCATGCAGTTAGATTGGAGAAGCAGCTGACTATCCTGTGACCAGGGTGTCCCATCTTTTAAGCCACCCACAGGTTCACCCTGTGCCAAAGTGAACTTGAGAAAGGCTCTGGATGTCTGCCAGCTCCGGGGAGAGTTGCTGCTGACAGCAAACTCAGACTTGCTGTGGAAGGTCTTAGATGAAAAGTAAAACTTCCACCTTGGAAATGTAAAAAACAAAAAACACAGCCCATCTGTGGCTCAATTCACTCTCAGTCCAACTGGTGTCCTTGAAAAACAAACATATGTCCTGTTTATGAGCATTTACAACACGTAAATGCTGCCTCACCTGAAACAAGGTGTGATATGAAGAATGAATAAAACAAGAGGTTTTCATATACTGTACTTAAATACACAGCATTCCATGTTACTATCAATCACTCAGACAGCATTAAACTGTTCAGATCTGCAGATAAATAATATACAGGATTATAGTAGTATAACCGCAAAAGATAACTGTAAAGTGTAATCTATCAGTGTGACTCAGTAAAGTGGTGAGCATTGCTGTCTGCCACAGTGTCTTATTTCATTACACCACTAGGAGGCGCCAACCTACTTACAACAGTCCCTTATGATTTACTGCTGTTAAACAGTGGTGGAAGAAGTATTCAGAAATGTTACTGTGGTCAAAGTAAAAAAGTATTTGTATCAACATGTACTAAGAGTATAAGTAAAAGTGTTCATTGTGCAGAATGGCCAATTTTAGAATACTATTTAGGCTAATATATATTTGGATTATCACCACTTTAATGTTACAGCTGGTAAAGTTGGAGCTGAAGTACTTTCTGTACTGCTAGGTAGATTAATCCATAAAAATGCATCATAATGTATTAGTTGATTTATATTTTGTAGAAATAATCTAAATCTGCAAAAGTAACTAGTAACTAAAATTCTCAAATAAATGGAGTAAAAAGTACAATATTAGCCTCCATAATGTAAAGTAGAATTATTAGTAGTAGTAATAGTAGCATAAAATAGTAAAGTACAAGTACCTCAAATTTGTACAGTACAGTACTTGAGTAAATACACTTAAGTACTTTCCACCACTGGTATTACATTTTAAAAGGTATTATTGATTATGAAATGACTGGTTTCTATATGAACTTTGCAAACGTTCATGATCAAAATATAGCAGAGGATCTGAATATTCTGGAGGATATTATAGCTGCTGGAGCTGCTACCCCCGCGACCCGTTACCGGATAAGCGGAAGAAGATGTATGGATATTATGTAATTAAGACATTTTGTTTTCAAATGTTTCAAGATTCAAAATTCAAAAAGCTTTATTGTCTAATACGTTGCCATGTTAGAACATTTTCTTTTGATTGAAGGCAGAGTGTGTGTGATGTGTCAGTAGCATGAGTTTTGTATATGTATTGCATTGGGAATGAAGGATTTGTTGTATAATGACTTTTTAGCCAGAGGCACTCTGAACCTTCTTCCTGATGGTAATAGCTCAAAGCTTTGGTGGATGGGGTGGAAGGCATTCTGGATGAAGTTGGATTTTCTTTCCACAATTGTATATAAAGATCAGATGTTTTTGTGGAATGCCTATGATCTTAGAATATTATATCAGACAACTCTGGAAAAAAACAGTGGCATTTATTTCTAAATTAAACAGGCTGGAATAACGTTTTGTATTTAATTGAGATACCTAACATTTCAAATAACAATATCCTATTATTTGTAAAAGCTCCTCAAAATACAGGAAATAGAACTCGTTGACTCCCTCAGCTTATCTCCTGACTTGGAGGACTGAGCTCCTTCTGGACCGCTCCACTTGACGCCATATCTATCTTTTTTACTTTTATTGTTTGTATGTTATGTGCCCTTACTGGTGTGTGTTTGTCAGTGTGCATGGGTCTGTGTTGTGTGTCCCCGTCTGTTTTGGACCTGAACTGGGTTGGTTTGTGGGTGGGTAGGGGACTTGTAGGGAAATTACACACTGTTTTCACTATGCCTTGTTCACCATGACCTGTGCTATGGGTCACCTGTTGTAAAAATGTAAACTTAAATAAAAAAAGTTTGAAAAAAAATAATACAGGAAATAGGTTGACAACATCTGATATTTAGACATAGTTGTCAAACACTCACAAAGTTATCATTTATCATTAGCAAAATAATATCTGCGACACATTACTATACAAAGGCCTCACTCCATACCATTATTAATATTGAGCAAAGGGAATTACATCACTTTTTACCCAGACATGCACTAACCTTTTACCACCAGTAGATGTCCCCCACACGTAATTACAGAAAAGCACATCTACTGAGAGACCCTGCTCCTGTGTGAGCTTAACCATACAATTGACTGATAATGTAAAGTACATTTTATTATTTCAAGGTTACTTATGAAACCCAAGGCCGAGCGGTTATGACCCAAAGTTGAAGTTTTATACTTAATTTTAAACTCAAAACATCTCTTGACCTCAACATGTTCCTCTTGAAATGAACCATTCAAAGCCAATCTGAGTAAAACGAAACCATAAAACAGACTCATATCTAGGTTTTAATTGTTGAAGCTCTTTCTAAAGTTAAAACACAGTTTTTTGTCATTCGTGGTTGGTAAAAACAGCACAACTAATTTGGTCAGTATAGTATTGGATTCACACTTTGCTGTGAAAGTAATTGCATGATGGTTTGTAACATAAAACATGAAAACCTTGCAATTCTAGAACTAAATCATCATAATGAAATCAGTATTTTATGGGGAAACAGATGTGCATCTTTAGCTCCTCATTAGTCAATTTGATATGTATCATTTTAGTAATGACATAATGTTCTACATGAAACAAAATGCCAACTGTTTTGTTAGTATTGTCTTTATATTGTTACTTAGAAAAGAACACATGCCTCTCTGGAAATACATTTCATTACAGCCTGGAAAAAAAGACTAAGACTAAAGAGGATGGGCTTTTTGGGACTAATAAATTAGTCAAATTCAATGACAAGTCTTTACATTTGTGTCCCTCAGGATAATAACACAGGGGCACCATGTCAGGGTGTGACCCTGGCTCTTCATCTGGACAACCATAACCAGAAATACATTGACCTAATTATTCTAACATTTTTCGTTGTTTCATTGAAAATGTGACAGGAGCCAATAAACTGTACTTCACCAACATTATGGTGATGATAAGCCTACCTTTTCTAAAAAAAAAAAAAAAAAAAAAAATGCATTCTTATTTTCTCCCTCTCTCTTGTCCTGCCCCATCTTCTGGCCTCTCTGTGCAATCTGTGCCTCTGCCACCTTTGGCACCAGCCCGCCCACCAGCACCTGTGCCAGGCCTGGCAACCCAAACCAAGACGCTCTGCTTGGCTCAGTTCAATTGACTCGTTTAGGCAATTGCACCCTGACTCTGATCTTTATGGCGGGTCCCTTATTTATTCCAGGCCTTGTGAAGACAGTTTTCTCTCTTATGTTGGAAACTCGGCTTTCCCTTGTAACATTTATATGGGGATCTAAATGTTCCTATGGCCTGTTAATTCTTCTAATTGTAAAATTAAAATATTTAATACATTTTCCCATAGGGCTCATGGGGATTATTTGGTTTCCCTATCCAACAAAATCAGTAGCCGATAAGTAATCCTATAACAACCCAAAATTATTTTACTGATATCATTCTAAAATTGATCATAATAGGATTGCTATAATTATTTCTCTAAGGGGATTGTTTTCATAAACCGTCTATACGAGATTAACCCCGTTTTTTCCCAAAGATGGAGGCTAACAGAAGCTGTTTGAATCCAGTGCGGTTTTTTTGTGCCATTCACTTCTTATTCCATTTTCTCTTTCAGCTCAGTGACAGATGGCGAGTCCCTCTCCCCCAGGGGAAGCCAGTCTCTGTGAATGCGGCCGCATGTCAATCACCGGCTCTCATGTGATGGCTCTTGCCAATGACGTGCCAGCCATATGGGCCTGGCATCAGAGCTGGTATGTAACCCACCCAGTCCTGCCTCTGAGGTGCCACACGGATCCCTCCACGCGTTTGGGCTGGGGATAGCAGCAGCAGCAGACAGAGCAGGGCGGCAAGAGAGGAGAGAGAGGTGTGAGAGCAGAACACAGCGCCTCGCCTGCAGAAGCATCCGTGCAGGGCGTGTGGATGTGATGCCCACCCGGAGAGAGATGGTGTAAACAAACCCGCTTTGCCCCGTCACTGAGCTCCACCACGGAGGTAGGTTGCACATTTCAAATCAATAAGAGACATATCAGATATGGATCAAGATTTGTTTTCGTCTTTGTGCATGTTGTATTGTGAGGGAGGAATTAGAGTGGCAGAGTATCAAATTAAGGGACTCATTTTTTTTTCTGACATCTCTCGCATCTTTTTCTCGCATACGACAATAGCTTTTAATCTCTTCTTCGGGCTCTTTATCGACGGTTTTATCAATATTAGTCACCCAACTACGTTTAATTTGATAGATTTTGTTTGCATAAATGTACGAATCCACATTGATCTCTAGAGATAGATAGATTACGTTATGAGCACTGGAGAGTGTATTTTATTAAATGTCATTAGAAAATCGTAGAATAAAAACATTAGGTGTGTGTGTGTGTGTGTGTGTGTGTGTGTGTGTGTGTGTGTGTGTGTGTGTGTGTGTGTGTGTGTGTGTGTGTGTGTGTGTGTGTTCCTACACGACGCGCGTCAGAGCACTGTGGGGGTAGAATTCTCCATAGAGATACACAGGCTAATTGACAAGGTATTGGTTTGCATTAATTACATTGTGCTTACAAGATTAGAAGAAAAAAGATGGACTCCACAGCACAGCTGAGCTCAGAATATTGGAAATATCCGATTTGGGATGTTACAGCTATTTTATATATATATATATATATATATATATATATATATATATATATATATATATATATATAAAATGTTGCTTTTATAAGTAACTTGTCTGTTTAGCCTGAATGATTGGTCAATGTGACCATTAATCCTGAATAGGGGAAATATAAGCTTTTAAACGAATGATGATCAAATATCATATAATACCTCGCCTTGTGGCCCTTTAGATAGCTTTGATTAACATATAATCTACTTTTCTAATTAAGCAGTAGATCAATATGTAAAGTCCACTCCATCGCCTTCTTTCAGACGTGTAACTGCGAGTCTATACGGACTAAAGTTTAGCAAAGGAAAATGTCAGCTTGGGTTTTTTGTGTGTGGACTGCATGGTCTAGAGTGATAAATGGGCTTCAGGAACCTGCAGAGGCTCTGGTCCTAAAGACATCTTTATTATTATTATTACACTTAATGAAATATTTGCGACTATTCGTATATAATTATGGGTATTTTTTAATCACAGAAATCTTCTCAAGTGGCGCTCTTTTGGATGAAGTCATTTTAAAGCGGATTGTATAAAAAACCTGTTAATTCAGAGCCATAAAAATGTTTGGGACCCTGTGGTCCAGTGAGTCTCGGCTGTGCTGGAATTCCTCCAGGTTGGTAATTTATAGGACGGGGGATGCGTCCCTGGGGGACCTGCTGCAGCAGGCCAGCCCCGCTCCCTGTGCCGGACTGCTGGAGGGCACAGACCGAGGCACATGTGGAGGCCGAGGGGTGGCCCAGACTGTTGCTTTTTCACCATTAAAATAATCACATTTGATTAAAAAAAAATACATACAAATTAAAAGACTATTCCCTCCCCTCAAATCGTTGTTATAATAAAAAGATGGGGATCATTAAAATCATTAACAAACCTTTAAAACTGAGATTTGTATTAAGGCCCAATTTCCCCAGTTCAACCTTATATTAATTAACTGGAATCATAGGATAACATGAAAACAAATTATAAACTTGATGGTAAATAGGCTACCACAGGCCGTTTAATTTGTGTAGGCTAAGTATAGTCTATTTGCCTTGGGTACGGGACATATACACCCTACGGCCTTGTGGGAGCTCACTAAGACAGCGCGTCTATGGGTGCGTAAACAACAGCAGGGAGCAAAACAGTCCATATAAAGTGTCGACTGTGTCTCTTGCAGGTTGCTTGCCACGATGTTGAGCCGTCTGTTCAGCGAGGTCCTGCCGGACGTCCAGAGGCTCGCAGCTGACTGGGTGGCGGACAATGAGAACGACGAGTGCAAGGACAAGGACGGAGAGCACGAGCCTTGTCACCTCGAGGACGACGACGACGACGACGACGACCTGGACGAGCCACTGGAAGGCAGCAGTCGAGCTGAGTCTGAGATGGCCGGCGACGATGATGAGGATGATGAGGCTGAGGAAGGGGAGTGCGACGGTGAGAACAGTGGAGACAAACCCAAGAAGCGCGGCCCAAAGAAACGCAAAATGACAGCGGCGCGCGTGGAGCGCTCCAAGGTGCGTCGAATGAAGGCAAATGCGCGGGAGCGCACGCGCATGCACGACTTGAATTCTGCGCTGGACAATCTGCGTAAAGTGGTGCCATGCTACTCCAAAACCCAAAAACTCTCCAAGATAGAGACTCTGAGGCTCGCCAAGAATTATATATTAGCCCTTGGGGAGATTTTACGCAATGGGAAACGGCCAGATGTGGTGGCTTACGTGCAGATGTTGTGTAAAGGCCTGTCCCAGCCCACTACCAACCTGGTGGCAGGCTGTCTGCAGCTCAATACCAGAAACTTCCTGACTGAACCGTGTTCAGATGGAGCCCGCTTCCACATGCCCAGCTCTCCTTTCTCCGTCCATCCCTACTCCTACCGGTGTTCTCGCATCTCCAGTCCTCATTATCAGCCCGGAAGCAGTGCGCTTAATGTGCGGAGCCATTCCTACGCTCCTGGGTACGAGGCCGTGTACCCGCCGGGTGGGACGTCCCCTGACTATAGCAGCCCGGACTACGAGGCCCCGCACAGCCCGCCCGTCTGCCTGAATGGCGGACTGTCCGGAAGACAGCAGGAGCCTTCTGAGGCAGACAGGAACTATCATTACTCTATGCATTATTCCGGACTGACCACGTCTCGGCCCAGCCACAGCATACCTTATGGGCCCTCGGGAGCGCCGCGCAGTGGCGGCGCGCACTCGGAAAACATTCCACCTTTCCACGACGTGCACTTGCACCATGACAGGGCGCCGCCGTATGAGGATCTCAATGCTTTTTTCCACAACTGAGCCCTTACAATCGGACGCATTGATCTTATAATGACAATCTTATAACGTGTAATATTGTTTGGGAAACAAGAGAAGCTTCTGAAAGGATGAGAGATGGAAGAAAAAGTCCTCTGATTACCTTCTGTATTCTACTGATGTCATCCCTATACTGTTGTACATCCTATCAGTGTGTCCAGTAATATCCTGTATCCAGAATGAGTGCAATTGACATACAGATGTAAAGGCCTAAACATGTTATGACACATACAACAAAAATAAAAACATGTTTTATAACTGTCTGATATGATCGAACAACTCTTCTTGTCAACATACAGTAAGGGGGGGCTTTAACTCTCGGGCTGTGTGGATATTTACACGTAGACAGAAAGTGGCTCTGGCGTTTTCATGAAATAATCTTAGTTTAAAAATACAATTTAGGTTCAAAAAAAGCTTCCACACAAATAAAAAACTCGTCCAAAATAATGTAATTGAGAGTCTTTGGCTGCAAGTCAGTGACAAAAACAAAATGGATACTGGTTTCAACTGGAATTTCAAAAAATATTTGAGTTACTTATGTTTTTTTGTTTATTTAAATCAAACATTGAAATCGAAGGGTTTAGCTGTCGAGATTGTGCAGTCTATATCATTAATGCCAAGAATATGATAAAAGTGATCTTGCTTAGCTTGGCTTTCTGGTAAAGCTATTTGAATTCAATCCAAAATACCACCCTGTCTACTGTGCATAAAGGTGAAATCCTGAGATTTAACTTAATTTTAATTTTACAAATTAAGAATGTATAGGCTGGGTTAAATACAAAATATTGTCATGAATGACAAGAGGCACATTGTACACAATTATTAATTTAAGTAAAAATAAATGCCTTGGCCTGTAGCATCTAAAATATCTGAAGAACAGGGCCAGAGAACTCTGACAGCCAAACAAATCTGAAATGGTGTATTGACTAATAATTGAAGTTAAATTTGACAAAATGCCTGTACTGAAATCATCCAAGAAAACACTGGATATTTGACAGTTATTATACAGAAAATAAACAAGAAATTGATAGAATAAGCAGAATACACACTACAAATGGTAATAACTCTGAAAAGCCTGAGACAAAGAAATAGACCGTATTTTTTTTAGACCACTTTTTGTTTTATTCTCACACTCCAGCTTGGACATCCTGCAGCTTTGAACTTGGAAGTGTCCTTAATTGGACTTACAAGTCATAAGGACCTTATCCTGTCAAATGTGCTAAAGGTACATTTCCTTAGAGATCAACATGGGCTAATAATTATTGAATTAGTGAGATTGAGATGCTGTGCTTATTCAGATCAGATGGACCTGATCTGCAAAATTGTTGGTTAGCAACAGGGAAGTTTGGAAATAATGACAACAAACTATCTTCATGTAGCAGTTTCTTTTTCTTGTTTTAACAGAAAACATTTCAAGTCATTGATACACTCAACAAAACAGCAACTGACCCATACACCAGATGATTTTAAACTACAATGAGCTCTTTGAAGCCAATAGAGACTTAGAACACCGATTAAAAGCAAACAGACATTTTTTTACCATTTTGTGTGTTCTTTGACGCAAAGCCTTCAGTACATTCAGCAATATAATAGATGAGTTAGAAAGTGAGCAAAAGGCCTCAGCCACACTCTCAGCTACTGAGACTTGACATAATGCACACACAAAGTGCATTTTTAGATGTAAGTGCTCAGCACATGTGGGCCTGGTCACATCAGCATGGTTTGATTACCAAGCACCTGTCAAGACTCCCCAGGTGAGTGTAAATAGTGCAATTATCTTGTTAACAACTCACATATTTCCAAGTAATTCATTAACATATCAGCACTAACCAAAAAATGAATAAATAATGGACTGCTTGATAAACCTTTTATTTTTTTGTCCTACCAAAATTTAAAAAAGCCTTACTGCAAAAGCTTATATTTTCACTGGCAGTTCTGAAAATATTAAATACAGGCTGTTTAAAATTGCAATAGATGGACATTGCTGGTATTTTAAACAATGTTTAAATAGTTGACACTTTGAGTTTATGTAGGCTAGGTCACATCATTGGTGATTTCTCAAATCAGTAGTGGGAGCAGGCTCCATCTTTGGACCGCTGCCCTGGGTCCCATATGTTGTTGCGGACGTCCAGGGGAAATCAGCACCGGGCACCGCAGGGTGGAAACTGTCCCATCCAGCACTGACCCAGGCCAAAAAAAAGGAACAGAAGAGATGTAAGCAGATTCTACATGGCAATGAGTTATATTCAAAATATCCATTTATTTTAATATTTTTTTATTTGATTTCCTTGTTGTCTAAATAGCCCATCTGACTCACCAGATCAATGAAAGAGTTGGGCAGGTGCAAAATCAGGTGAATCAATGGTCCGTTGGTTTGAAATGAAGAAGCCCAGGGATGGCATAATGGACACACACACACACACACACACACACACACACACACACACACACACACACACACACACACACACACACACACACTTTACACACCACAGATTATATACACAGTCAAAATGGTTACTGCCACCACCAATAATAAATAAATAGACAAACAAATAAACAAATTTGAAAGCCTGATGTAATAATTGGAAAGGCTGCAAATCTGATCAAGGATCAACAAGCAAAAGGATGTTTTAAAAAAATTATTTTTAAGAGATTGTATATATATATATATATATATATATATATATATATATATATATATATATATATATATATATATATATATATAGTTATATATTGCAGCTAACTTTTTTCTGTTCTCAAATATAACAGGTTTGCTTTTCTCTAACATTAACAGGATATCCATTAACAATTTGATTTTGTTTATAGAAATTAGCCGAGTTTATATTAAAATTAAATCAGGGCGTTTTCCACTACAAAAACTAGTAACTTGAATATAGCCTACTGTTGTCCAATTTGACGAACATTAATACTTTAGAGACTTAAGATTTAAGAATGTATTTACTACTTTAAGGTTACCCCTTCCATTTTTTTTAAAGGTAGTTGACATTTATCATTTTGGTCATGGAGGCCGCAGGTATCATACAGTATGTAGACACTTTGGTATGGTAAAATTCAAGTCTTGAAAATGAACTATTTAGATTTCCTTTCTTAGATGGACGTGTTTTCACTTTTTTTTATGAAATCATAACTCACTCAATAAATGCAAAACGAAAAATCCTCAGACACTTGTACGAGTGAGTGCAGACATTTGAATATGTAATCATGTTGGAGTTTTGTGTCGGATAGAATTAGGTCACCATATAATACTTTTAATAATACTGAAACTACCGTAGTTTCTTCTCAGCATCCCTCTGTTTCATGATTAGTCCATTTTAGTTTCCCGCCCCGTGTGAAAGGCAGGCCTCGGAGGACAAGGTGAGAGACCGCTTTCTGATTTTACTTTCTGCTCTAACCTCTCAGATAGTTTTTTTAGTGAGGAGGGGCGACGGCTGGCAGAGGATTTGATGGCGGATCGCGGTGCCAAGTCGCTAAATGTCTGAGCACCAGTAAAGCCAGAGACCAGTAAAGCCCACCATCACCAACCCCGGTGCCAGCTGCGCCACGTGGCAGCCAGGCGGCCCCTGCCAATGTGGCCCTTGTGGGAGGGACCCAGTATTTCTTTCCTAATTCACTCAGCATCTGTTCATTATTCTCGCCGTTAAAGGAGGCTGAGTGTCCACGCGCCGCCCCGGAAAAAAAGAGACCTTTTTACCGGTCACGCAAAAACTAAGAAACTAATCGGATATCTCTACTGTGTTTTAAAAATCCTGTCAGTCGCTTCTGCAGCAGACTTTTAAACTGCGTATAACTTTTAACCCGTAAAACTCACCTGTGGGTCTAGCCTCATTGAGAAAATTCAGTTTTACCCAAAACTCTAAGTGGGATTAATTCAATAAAAACGCATATGATTATTAGGCTATTGTTATTATGATAATTTGTATTATTATTACAGAAAAGAACGACTTGAATTGACGTGAATTAACCCTTGTTAATCACTGAATACCTGTATGGATCTCAGGCTAAACGGATTATTTCATTAATTCCTTATTATGATGTACCCTATGTTTATTCATATTTTTCCGAGTTTAATAGTAGCCTAGATGCACAACAGCCAAGTGGGCGGACATCATCATAATGTAATGGTTATAATATCTATGACAAATTGGGCTTAACTGACGTAACTAAAGTCCATAAAATCAATTAATCGGGATCCTATTCAAACGTAATTGTTCGAATGAATGTTTATAAAATACCATGCAATTACTGTAATTAAATAATCCCGCACAGAGCTCCATTTAACTGCTTTAAAAATGATCAACTGATCCGCTAAAATCGCAGCACTGGAAACACAACACAAAGTAGGCCCAGGCCTACTCATAAATCTCCATCTGGAGAGTTTTACTCCCATTTATCAGATTAGGTTAACATTTACAGGATTAATTATTTTGGGATTAATCTCGAAAAATATTTCACAGGTCTAATCAGTGTCATAATCATAACATAGAGCGTTCTGAGAGGGCAGTGGCAGAGGTGGGAACCAGAAATAAACCTCAAAACAACAATTTTAATATTAAAAGATGAGTGACACAGTCCGTGCAGTGTGTGTGTGTGTGTGTGTCTGTGTGTGTGTGTGTGTGTGTGTGTGTGTGTGTGTGTGTGTGTGTGTGTGGGTGTGTGTGACAGTTGAAAGCTCTATGATATAAATGCAACATGTTTTATGTGTCATCCACTCCCCTTTTATTCCACACACCAGTTGAAGAGAGGGCAACAAAAACAAAAAACACCACTTAGACGAGCATGTCTGGGTGCACACAGGGCTAAATTTGGGAGTCCTCCCAACGAACCTCCACCGCAATGGGCATCGGGTGCCACTGCATCATGCTCACCCACCCTGTACCCTCCCACCATCATCACCACCCTGCCAGCCTGAGCGCCACGCCCCAGCTCTGTGTAGAGCGATGAGGCTGGCATAGGGTGAAATTCCACTGCATCTGTGGAACAATGGTTGTGTGTGTGTGTGTGTGTGTGTGTGTGTGTGTGTGTGTGTGTGTGTGTGTGTGTGTGTGTGTGTGTGTGTGAGATTGGACAGTGTGCACCGTGAATGTCCATCCCTGCTTGTGGCTAACTGTCTTTGTTTGTTACAAGGGAGAAAAAAACATGCATAAGGTATGAAAGTCAGACCTTACTGTGTTTATTTTGGACACACACACACACACACACACCCACACACACACACACACACACACACACACACGCACACACACACACACTCAAACACACATCTAAACCAAACTACCCACAGACTTGCTGTCGAGTATAAAAGCATAGAGCCCATGAGTGAGGATTTGTCATGTTTGATGTGTGGGTTTGCCCCAGGTGTGTGTGTGTGTGTGTGCAGTGTACAGTCTGTGTTGTGCATGGTAGGGTATAGAGGTTGTTGTCACTCTGCACAGATGGTGGGAGTGTTTTTTATTTATTTTTTTGGGGAGTGTGAGGAAATGAGGAGGGGAGGAAGAGGGGGGAGGCAGAGGAAAAGGGAAAGGAGAGGCGAGGAGGAGGGTTACGTCTCTGATGCTGCCATGCCACGGTCACGCGGGCAGCAGTAATTGGCCTCCATATTGAGGGGTTTTGCGGTGCTGCGGGGTGGGCAAACTCCCAGCTGGACCTGTCAGATGGTATTCAATCCAGCTCATTGCCCTCGCTCCTCTGCTCCTTTTTCCCCTCTTTCCCTCTGTCTCCTCTCCTTCTCTGCATGGCATGTTTGCTTCTTTTTGTTCCCCCTTCCTCTCCCCTTTCCCCATCCCAGCTTCATCCCACACTAAAACTTACATTAACTCCCTCTTTTCTTTCATCACACACTGATCACTTATTTATTTCCTCACACAGCACTTTCACAGTCCCAGCATATCACTTTTTCCCCTCACCTTTCTGTTCTCTTTACTTTCTTCTCTCCAGTTTTTCTCACTCATGGCACATGGTCACTTCTATATAACACGTTCAAATTCTTAAAGTACATCACACCCTCGCCTGGCTCCTTCATCGCTGGTCACCCACACACACACACACACACACACACACCAACGCGCGCACACACACCAACGCGCGCACACACACCAACGCGCGCGTACACACACACACACACACACACACACACACACACACAGAGCCCATGCAATTTGGTTCTCCCGACACACAGAACAGTTCCCAACCCTGCAATTGTGTGTCTCTCTGTCTGCCATCTTCGAGAAAGTCTTGATTGAAGACACACTGCAGTCCAGACTGTTGAATTTCTATTTTTTTTTTTTTTTTTTTAAGCATTATGTGGTAGAGAATTCTTGCCAGATGTGAATGCAGGTCAAGTTAGAAGGTCAGGAAAAACAGCTGGATGGCTCGTTTAATTTTTTTTTGTTTAGGTGTTTTTAACACGTTATAACTGGGACTGATGTTAACTGAGAACAAAACGTGGACATGATTTTTGAGCATGGATGGCTCTGTGATGCTGTCGTCAACCTTTCTGCTGATGAAACAGTGTAAAGTAGTCGCCATATACTGTTTTTGTTAGGTTTATTATGTAGCCTATGCATTTCCAGGCTCACTGCCAAGTGTGGTGTTATCATTCTCAAAGGTGAAGCACAGAGGTGATAGCTGTTAAGATTAGAGAGGCGATCTGGGGACTGTGGGTTTAAATCTCCTCCCAGCTGAGAAAATCTGGGAAAGTAAATGAGTATCATTTTCTCTGAATCCATCTAATAGCAGCAAAGTGCCCTGACTTGCCGAGCTGCTCCTGTACCTCACACATAACAGAGTGACGTCCAAGAGGCCATGGTGTAAATAATATAACTATTAATATCAGAAGAGCTTACTGTAATAGTCTGGAGCCACATGAAGCATTTTATTTAAAGTTAAATATCCACAATTTCTACAATGTGACTTACAAAATTAATTAAACATATTACTGGCTGTTAAACAAGAAGAATATATAAATGCCTCACAGTTGCTGTTAGCTGTCAACAGGGTTAAATACAGTTATTTACACATAAAGAGTAAAATGTCTCTAACATTCAGTAGAAGTATTATGTTCACTGGCATTGCTCTGACTCCCGGAATAGTTTTCTTATATGAATTTGATGGAGGTGAAAGTAAAAAAAAATAAAGACAGGATAAAAGCTGTCTTTCTAAATAGTTTTTCTTTTATTCATTTCTGTGTCACATCAACACTAATATTGTCTTGCTGCTTGGTCACCAGAAAAAATAATTTCAACTGTTTTCCTCGATGTAGGTAAAACATTCCCATATATGAAAACATTGAAGTGCAACTATTAAAAATAAACAGGACTGTACTGTAAGTACAGTAAGACAAGTATCTACCAGGTGTAAAGATTTCATTTAAAATTCAGTGAAATATATGCTGGCTACATTTCCATAATGTCCCACTCACATACAGCCGACAGCCAACAGATGTGCACACTGCACAGCAAACAATAAGTAATAGTGAGAAGAATAGAAGAAGGATAAGAAGGTCAGGAATGGCTTCCAATTATTTTAATTGACACTAGATTGCATATAATGAAACATTTTCATTTTTTTATAAATATTTGAATAAAAATGAAAATCTGTAGAATAAAGATGGACAAAAAATAGCTTGACTGTTTTTCTGCAGCTATGAAATGTGTCTTGTCCTTCCCGTAGAGTTCGTGCCATCATCTCTTTCTGCTGGTGTCTGCTGCTTAGAGGAATCAGCAGTGTGGGGTTGTAATGGTCTAATGAACAGCTGTCACTGAATTTAAACACTCTCACACACATACAGAGACTACCACAGTGTCCCTCACACATGCAGATGCTCACAACACACACACACACACACACACACACACACACACGCACACACACACACACACACATCTCTTTAGTCGCTGGCCTTGACTTAGCAGCCACCCACAGGTTTCGACTTTGTGTAGGTCTGACCTCTAAGTGTGCATTTGACCATGTGTGTATTTGTGCATATTTAACGTGTGTAGTCTCTGATCACAAAGTGGCAGAGAATGGTAGCAATTCAAAAAGAATTTTTATGTAGTTTTAGATCTGGTCCTGTTAATTAACTGTACATATCATGAGCATTATATTTGGAGATAAATTACATAAATTACATCATGTACACATATCATGTACACAATGTGTGTAAACAATGAATATTCTAGCTATATTTTCATTAGATGTCCAATGTTTTTTTCCATTACAGTAACATCAGTTTTGGAATTTCTTGTTGCGAGTCATGGAGAGTCATGTTACAACTTGATTTATTTAGCCGATTTCTAAAAGCTTTAGCCAACTGTTTGATCTAACTGTTATGAGAGCACAGCAGTATCACATCATAAAATCATTACTAAATTCACCACTACAAGCCATTAAAACCAAGAAAGCAATGGACTTTTGTAAAATATTTTGGTTATCCAAGTACCAATTTACAAGAGGTTTGTAAGCTCACTTTAGATATATATATATATATATATATATATATATATATATATATATAGAGAGAGAGAGAGAGAGAGAGAGAGAGAGAGAGAGAGAGAGAGAGAGAGAGAGAGAGATATTTGTGTCTACTTCCAAACAACAAAATTGTGCACAGAAAACGGCAGGGCTCATTTCGCAACTTAAACGTAAATTATTTGCTGCATCTCCTTTTTCGGCACTGACTTTAAAGACATCAAACCCTTAGATATTGTGGTATCTATTCTAAACTTGTCTGTAAAACCTGAAGAGCTCTGTCTGTTATAGCACAATAAGTACATCCTTTTACATTGTTAAAGAAAAAAGCACATCTTATTTTTCAAATCTATATTTATGGGGTTTTACTGTGCTACCACATCACCTTTGTATATCTTATGTTCTGCTCCTTCTCAGAAACAGATAGAGAAGTGTTGTATGTTTTGCCTTAGCATGAAACAACGGATACTTTTCTCTATCATGGTTTTGATTACATAATCCTGTGTTTGTATATATAGAGCATTCTGAGGTGTTGGCTGTTAATACGTTTGTCACGTTTGTCCTGATTATGTAAGTTTGCCAAAGCTTGATGATTCAAGCTGTACGGTATTATGTAAATTAGCAACTGACTATCAACTGGCAATCATGTTCTGGTAATTAGATGGTATTGTTATTTACATAACTCTCTCATGCTGTTTATTACAAGTCAAACCTATACTGTATGTCACTGCCTTTCCCATGGGTTAGTGCCCACTTCCTACACTCTCTCCTTCTCTCTCCACCTTATGCCCGGCCTCTTTCTCTCTCTCTTCCTCTTTTTATCTTGCCAATCCGTCTCCCTCGATCCCTCTTTGAATGCTGAGAAGAAGTAAACATGATGGAGTGTGTGTCCCGGTGGCAGCCTTGAGACGAGGTATTGACATACGCCTGCTTTCTCAGATTAAAAGAGATTATGAGAAGAGGAATGAAGAGAGGAGCTCTCACTTCCCATCACCACATGGAGGGAAGGAGAGGGGTCATCCATTGAATTGAAGAGAGACTTGAGGGTTGCATAGAGATGGAACACATGCTCATGCATATGCACACATGAATGCAACGATGTGTATGAGAACATAAATCCTAGCACGCAGGACCACCTTTCAAGGTGAATTGACATGAGTGTCACATGTCATAAGCCACATTCATTCACACTGGAGACATAGCCTACATCTTTAAAATGGGTCACAAATATATGCTTCCATGTTTTTTTTTAAAAGTCACAGTAATTGCTTAAAACAGCTAGGCAATGTAGTTTTTAGCAAACGCTACATAAACTGGAGTAAATTGTGTAAATTTTGTAAATTTTTAGCAGACTATTTTCACCAGTGGATTAATACACATTTGGTGCTGTAGTGATTCATTATTGCAAAAGAAGAAGGACTGCAGCAGTTGTTTCAGCCAGCATGTGCCCCAAAACAACATAGTTTACGTTAAAGTGACAGCGTCCTCTTGCAGCCGTTGTAATTGTGACGGGAGCAAAGGAGTCAGGTGACATTGTTACAGAGTGATACAGGCTGTGTAGTGATGGGGTCGGGGTGGGTGGCAACAAAACATCAGACTTCACGAGATTGCTGTTAGTTTCCTGTTTCCAACTGAAAGTCATTGTATTTATTTAACAATGACCACAATTGTTCCCTAACCTCAAGTGTTTATTATTGTAACCATGAAGGTCCCCTAACTATAGTCTGACCCATACAGTACTTTAAAGGCTGATACTGATATTGATATTCGCGAGTTCTAAAAGAAATTTCATAGTGATACATGGACTGATATTAATTTTCTTAATACAATTTAATTTTCCTTATACAACCGGTAACATATCTAACATTTAACAAAATACTTATTTCAGCCCAAACCATATTTCCCTAAACCTAAACAAACCTAAACATGTCACATCATAAAACAGATTTAGTCGTCAACAGTGATTTAACAGTTTAGGTATGCACCAAACAAATGTTGCTGTCCTGTCGGCAGAAGCGTCAGATCAGAAAACACTTCTATTTGTCGTTCTAGAGGCCATGGACAAATGATGTAGTTTTTTTGTTTTAATTTGGAGGACTTGTTGTTATGGCAGCAGGATGGTGCATGTAGGATTGACTCAAAATGAACTACAGTGCCCATTTTCTGAAGGAACATGTCATCCAGTGCAATGTGTGGTTCAGTGATGTGTTTTTAATAGTTTTTGGATAACAATGTTGCTCTATGGCCCAAAAGAACAAGCTGTATCAGGCATTGGATACACAGACAGTACTTGTTAGTTGGATCAATTGATTGTTGGGTTTATTCTTTTCATGGGATTTGTTGACTATAAGAAAAACAGAAACTATGACTAGACCTATCCTTTTAACTTATCCTGTGAGGAAGACAGAAAAGCACAGCGGCAGCACCGGCAGCCACATTTCAACAGTGAAATGGGTTGAAAAAAGAAAACCAGCATCGAATGGGCAGCCATCACAGTCGAACATCAGAGCGAATGAGGGAGTGCATCAGTATCCACCAGGATGAATAAATCAACACTTTCCCCTGAATTAATCTCTCTCAAGTTGAAATTTTTATTACAGATGAGCTTGGACATCTCCATGGTAACAGGAATTCCACCGCCATTTCCAAGTGGATTCACACAGCATGTACAGACTGACAGTCACACTGCATACACTGTACACTTATACAGTATACAGAAGGTACACACACACATATTCCCATCTTCCGCCTAACCATACTGGACATTTTAGTCCTTTTTCACGCTGGAAAATAAAATGTCAGATTATCCTCTCTTCTCTTCCACATAAATAACAGTTACAAAGACTGACAGCTCAAGTTTGTCAGTGTTGTGATCTTCAGGTACACACACTTACACTTCCAGACACACAAAGAAACAGTCCACTTTGAGTCTGCTGTGTTCTTGGTCTTTCCAGTTGGCGGCGGCCAGACGCGGCAGAGTTGGCACAGCCAGAGTCGAAGTGCCAGGGGGAATGGAGCGCCACATGGCACGTTCATGGCAGGGCCAGCTGGGGGGGAAGGGAGACAGTGAGGGTTTGTGTGTGCGTGTGCATATATATGTGTGTGTGTGTGGGTGTGTGTGTTGGATAGGGGGGTGGTGAAGGGGTGCTTTTGCATCTTAAATTCCACAACATCTGTTCAATAGGCAGCACCATATATACCACTGAAGCTGGTGTGTTTACAGGCAGCCACTTTAATTGGGGGTTGGTCTGTGCGTTTATGTGCATGTGTTTGAGCATGTGCGCGTCTATGCATGTATAGGTGTTGTAGAAGAGACAAGAGTGTGTGGGGAGGGGGTGGGAGTAGTTCACCACAACAACTGGGTTACGAGTAATTTCAGCATCATCCTCGTACAGTCTTGATGCCTGTGAACTAGCTGTGTGCTGGTGCATGGGGAGTCCCAGCATCGCAGAACAGTCATAGTCTGTTCTGCGATGCTGGGAGTCTACAGACACAGTGAGTGGGCTTGAAGCACTGGGGCAAAGGCTTCTCACCTCACTCGATGAGAAACTCAAGTCTGAATATGGCTCTTCGTTGACACATGGAGACGCAGGCACGCTCATACAAACACGCAAACACACACTCATGCAGTTTGTCCCCCTCCTCGTCATCCCTGCTGGCACTTTGGGGAAAAGTACCCCCTCCCACCCCCATTTATCTGCCCCCACTCCACCTCCCCCCCACCCGTGGCAGCCGATGTCCCTCGCAGCGTGGCGTACCATCTGTTGCCCCCCCCCACACACACACACACACACACACACACACGCACCATTCCACCCTTCTTCCCCAAACCTCCTCCGCCTTCCTGCACCATCCTTCCATCCTATACCTCTCTAGGCCGGCACCACCAAACAGAAGGGTATTACTCACATACACACTTTGAATGAAATGATGCATACTTAAATGACACTTCAATATACTATGTTTCACAAACAGTTCACTATTGCATCAGTACAGGAGAGTGGCAGTAAAAATAAAGTGCGCATACCACATAAGTGCACCGTTCAACAACATAAAAATACACGAACATAACGCTATACAAACTACAGATGAAGTTGTACAGCAGGAAAGGACACATAGGGTCTGCTGATTGCTCTCATGAATGTTTAATCTGTGAGACTCTAAAAGGGATGAAGTCTGTAAAACCTCCTCCAACACCTCCAGGCTAAATGTGAAGCCATGCCAAAGGCCTAATTAAATGTTTTTTAAACCTTCCCCCTTGGAGAGGACACAGAGTAGTTTCACCCCAGAGTATGTCTGTGCCACAGAGAGGTTGGTTAATATGGACTGTACGTATCTAACCAGCTTCATAAGGACAGTTTGTGGTATACTTGTGTAGCTGTGAAAGTGTGTTAATGCTATTTGAAAACTCCCTTAGCAATATGCACGGACAATCTCTTTAATATCAATTTTGAATTTTTAAAGCAGGCGCAAAATAAAGTGAGTATTTAAAAAAATATTTGACATTAACTTATTATATAACATAACTATTTATGGGTTCTTCTATGGTGGCTTTGCTTTTTTTTAAAGAAATGTAGAATGTAGGCTACATGTAGTGTATGAACTTAAGAACTTAATGTTTTTTTATCATAACATCCTTCTAAATCCACATATAATATCAAATAAATTAAAACTTTTCCAGGATTTTAGCAGCTAATTCACCCCAGTAGAACTTAAAACACTGGAAATCCATGCCTGAATATTAAGTGTTGCCACTTGGTTGCGATTTCCATAAAGTCATGGCCTGAACAATATGCCAAAAAAAAACTGAAGTCTGCAGAAAGATGCTGGCAATCAGGCTTAGGGTCATTCCAGTTGATTCAACTGATTAAAGCAACAAATTAAAATTTATACGCCATATTTGCCAAATTAAAGAGTGGAGTGACTCCTGACCTTAGTGAACAATCTTCCCTATCTTTGACACATGGTAAGACATGTGGGAGCTGCAAATATGGACTGGAAGTGTTTGTTGCAAGACATTCAAATATGCATGTTTGGGCGTAAAAAATTAGACTGACATATTGATCTGGCACAGAGCTGATATTGGTCTTTCATCAGATGTTGTCCAGTCAAAGCTATCCACCTGCATTATAATGCAGATTCACACACAGTTTACTTATGACAATGTGTACAAATGTATTCTACTTTAAAGTCCTTGTGCATGTTTTTTCTTCTATTATTGAACATAAAGTTAGTTATCCCATTGCCAACCTACATCTCATTGGTTTCCTGTGTTGTAAATCATTCTAATACAGATACTGGGAAACACTGAATCCTTGAATCCATTTAAAACCAGGTTTTTGGCAATACATGGTCAAATCAAAAATACAGTTAATGCTGGCACAAAATATTGGCAACTGGCATTGTGTCTAAAAATAACGGTATTAGTCTTCAAAAACTCATATCTGATGAGCCCTTTGTGTGTGTGGGTGGGGGACAAGTGTGAACAGCAGAATGTATCTAAACAGAGGAAGATGGATAGACAGCGAAAGGGCCACTGCTGTTTGTCCATTCATCTCAGGTGTACATGGAAGAGCTCAACAATGACAGCTCATCCATCAGCCACAGGGGTACTACTGAGCCTCCTGGAACAGAACCAAAAATCATCTTTATCCATCATGCATAACTTCTCTTCTCTTCAGTCTCATATTTCTGTCTACATGTTTTGTAGAATTTTTTTTTTTGGTTTTGCTTGTGTGCGAGCGTGTGTTCGGTTGCTGACAAGTGGCCAAAGCTCAGCTCTCATGTGTGTGGGAAAAAAGATTGGACATTAAGAGAGAGGTGCAGGAAATAGTGCTAGTAGACAGGGAAACAAAAAGTGACAACCCCAGGGATATGAAAAAGATAAAAGTGAAGGGTCAAGGAGTGAAACAGAAATGAGAATGGCAATAAGAGTGTGTAAAGAACATGTGTGTGTATGAGGAAGGGAGAGAGTGAGCGCAAGGTAAGCAGCGACACAGCAGCTGTCGACCTAATTCCTTCTTAACGCAGTGCTTGTGCTCTGATTAAGAAAGCGATCTGGCCTTTAATTTCCTTCCGACACCGGCTAATGCTCTGTATCTCAATCGCCTTTCCTAGCCCTTCCTCTCACGACTGCCACACAACAGCCTGCATCAGCCTGCGTTCAGCCAATCAGCATGGTCTAACCTGACCTCAGAAGTGTAAGAGACACATCACAAAATAAGACCTTTACAAAAATCTCAAATTATTGTATACATAATTCCAAAATTGTATTCTAAATTATGTAATTGTGTTAAAGCTCAGGGAAATGCAGCCTTATGCAAAATAAAGGGCAAAACAAAAAGTGTCAAAGCCCTAGCAATGTGTTAAATAAGACAGGTATGACAGATTGTATCTTTACCATCTAATGGAGAGAGGACACATTATCTGCTCCATGTAAACACAATCAGTGTGTCCTAAAGTGTGTATGTAGAACTTTTCCCATTGGCATGAATAAAACTAAGCAAAATCTAAGAAAGACCTTTGCATTGCAAAGTCATCACATGATTATGTCAAACCATTAGCTGGTACCCTCTGAAAGTCCTTTGCAACAATCCAGTTACACAGTCACACTAAGTCATAGTTGGTGCAGACTGATCTCAATAAGTGGCGTATGTATGACATGCCAATTCGTATGCCATTTGTAAGACGCATAATCGATTTTTGGCGTGTTTATCAATGCCGTTTGGCCTCCATTGACTTATATCACCTTGCGATTGCGTGTCAATTTATGCCGTAGCTAGTAGTATGAAAGCCCGAAAATCCGCATAGGGAGGTTGGTTGGGGTGGTGGATAGGTCAAACAACACAGGACTTTCACCCAGGAAACCGGGGATCGTGTCCCACGTGTCACGTTTCCTAAACCCAACTGTCGCTTTCTTCTTTTCCTAAACCCAACCCAGTTATTGTTTTCCGAAACCCAACCGTCCCGTTCTTCTTTTCCTAAACCCAACCCCGTTATTGTTTTCCGAAACCCAACCGTCCCGTTCTTCTTTTCCTAAACCCAACCCCATTATTGTTTTCCTAAACCCAACCGTCCGAAAAGTGATTATACATCTTGATAACACGTCAAAATGGCATACGAATTGGCATGTCATACATACGGCACTTATTGAGATCAGTCTGCAACCCATCTGCTGTATACGGCGTAGACATACACGCGGATAGCTCAAAATGCGTACAGATAACATGCCTTGCCTGCCCATGGCTACATGCCACTTGAAAGTGGCATGTATGTTTACGCGAAGTCATGATGTCACATTGGTTGGTGGGCACAGAGAAAATAATTTAGACTAGACTCATCTAGGACCTTTAGATCAAATGTTTGTAAAAAGTATGCTGCTGTACAACATACTTGCACCACAGTTTACTCATGCAATTATTCACTAGATGATCTTTTGACCCTATATGTGTTAAAAACTTGTGATTAGGTGGGCCTTTTTGTAAAGATGGCTTGCCCAACCTCCACCTTAACCCACCAACAGCAACGCGTACGTCTGCAGGACATGATACTCCAACAGCAAATTAGTTCAGCATCACACATTGCCAATACAAAAACAGCAAGGTAAAGGACACATTGATCATAAAGTAACCAACTCTAACAACACTCTGGAGAGAGGCCAGCATGTGACATCAAACTCACAGATTCACAGAGGAAATAGTCTCGCATTGCCAGACCTATCTCCACAGCGCTGCAGAGTAAAGTGTGGCCCCTCCACACATACATTTCAGGATAGGAGAAAAAAGCGATAAGCTCCAGACGTTCTGCAAAATGGTCTCGAAAAGTAACTTGTTTTGGTTAAACATTTGCACCCCGCAAAAGAAAACACCACATACAATATTAAATGAAGTTAAGGTGAGCTATTTAAATTAGCTGGCTAGATGGTTAAACGTCATTTGCTCTTACCAGTGTATCACTGTGTAACATTACTTCGTCCACAGCGATAGCAACAATCGGTCCCTAAATGCCCCAGTTACAGTAGATAGTAAATGCTGTAACGTTAAACATATTCTTTGTAAATCTTTACAAGCATTCCCCGAAAGAACCAAGCAAACCTACATGTAGCCAGCGTTGGGGAGTAACTAGTTACATGTATGTTAAGTTATTTAATTACAAAATAAAGGTAACTGCAATCCGGTACAGTTACTGGGGAAAAAAATGTGTATTTAAATTACAGTTACCGATGAAAATGTTATGATTACATTGAGGGGTTACATCTGAATATTTTCTGTAAAAAGCTATGCTATAACGTCTTCTTTTGCCATTTCCAGCCACAGCCATATAGTAAAGTTTGATGCTATGCTGAAGCTGTCTGAGAGTTGCCATTGTTGCTACGGATAAAAACGTGTTCCAGTGCTGGAAATATAAAAATGTATACAAAAATCTGAGATGGATTCGAACATAATCGTGCAATGCAAAAAATGTTTGCCGAAAATGTTGATGTCCAACCTCAGGAAACATCTGCAGGTATGTAAAGTAAGAAAGACATGCCTGACTTCCGTGTGACACACCGGGCTTCTAATGAGTAGTGCTGTAAGGTTAACATTGCCAGGTTTAAACAGAGTTTAAGAACGGCGACACACCGAGAGCGGAAGGTAAGGGACATCTGGCGGAACCTGATGTGAGGCATTTATCCTGGAAGTATACTGACTTGATCCAGACTAGGGTGACCCTAATAAACACATATGACACAGCACAATCAGCAAAAACATATAGGAGAGTTTGTTCAATTACACTTTATCCATGCTCCTTCCTATATATAAAGAGCAAAAGCGTGAGAGAACAGTCCAAACTGTGGAAAGGTGCAGAGTTACTAATAAATGGAATAAAAAAACAAAAAAGGCAGTTGTACCCTTCATGCAACACAACATTGCGTTGCTTCATCACAGACAGTGAAGTCGAAACTTGTAGTCCATCAAGCCAATCACCAATGCGACAGAGCACTTTCTCAATTTATGTTCTTGCACATTTGTGCATCCACAGATGAATGCTAAGGACAGAAAGATCTCAGAGCATTACATTCCTCCAAGGAAACTTCAGATCATGACTTGGCAAACAACGAAAAATTGAAAGCCTACAAATTTACCAGTGAAGCAATACACATTAAGGGCCCTATTTTAACGATCTAAGTGCACGGCATGAAGCGCATGGCGCAGGTGCGTTTAGGGCGTGTCCAGATCCACTTTTGCTAGTTTGACAGCGGAAAAAAGGGTCCGTGCACCGGGCGCATGGTTCAAAAGGGTTGTACTTAGTGTCTTCTGCAAGTAACCAATCAGAGTGTCATCTCCCATTCTCTTTAACAAAGTACCTTGGCGCATTGCTATTATGATGGCGGATTTGCAACTTAATATATATATTATATATATATATATATATATATATATATATATATATATAATATATTTGTAATCTTTTGCATATTTGTGTGCTGCTGCGCTTCCCTGTGTGTGTGTAACAAGCATATTGTGTATATGTACATGTGCGCGCGCTGTGCATAAGCCTAGGCGCATTTGACTAATTTGCTGTTAAAATAACAATGAAATGCTGCGTTATTGACTTTAGACCAGGTTTTTGTTGGTCACTGGCACGATCACTTCCCGCTGCCTCAAAATAGCAATACGCCAAGAATTCACCTGAACACACCTCCCTGTATGACCAGCACGCCCATGGGCGCAAAGATGGGCGCAGGTGCATTTGCTATTTAAACGACGCGGGTGCTGGACGGGAAATTGACAACTGCGTCGGTCTTAAACTAGCAAAGACACTTGCATCGGGCTTTGCGTCGGGCTTTGCGCTGCGCCGGGTGCAAGATAGGGCCCTTAGTCTAAAGCCCCTGACACACTAACCCGACGGCCGACCGTTGGCAGAAAAGGCAGTCGGACTGATCAGTCGGCTCCCCGAGGTCCAAAAAGTGCCTCAGAACACACCAAAGTGAAGCTGACTTGAGTGTGTAATACGTCTCCATAACAGCAGACGGCGCTTATCTGTATTGTCGCCAGAAAAATGAAAACCGGCAGCTGATTGGACGAACACGTCACGTGGGTCTGATTTATCCTGAAATTCAAAGCCAGACTGTCACGGCGGCTTGTTCAGAATACAATCTCATATTTTACTAAAATAGTTCACCGAAACGTGTTTCTGAAAACATTTTAAGCGAGACATAGGCCATGCAGTTGCTGAATCTGTCTTCATTTCAGATTGACAAAGGTCAGTTTAAAAGATTTTTGTCAGATTTTGAGAGGCTTAGTCACGCTCATCCCGCTCGTCATTTCCGGGTTAGTACTCCACCAATCAGATTGGTCATGGAGTCCGACTGCCCGCCCTCCGACGTAACATGTCAGGTCGGCCAAAATGAAGGCCGACAGCTCCTCGGACGGACGACAGCACGGAACACAACGAACAGACTCCAGTCATTGACCTCACCAGACTGTCCGGCGGCCGATTATCAGGTCGGTGTGTCACTGCCTTTAGTCTACTGCAGTGCTTGATTGTGGAATAGATTTTTTTGTAATATGTCTTGTGGTGTACGTTTCATCTACATAAAAAAGAGGGTATGACATTAGGTGATATCTCCAGATTAATTTCTCTTATGTGTTAGTATTTGAAATCTTGTTGATTTGTTTGGAGTTAGTGTGGATAGACAACGGTTAATTCACCAGATAGATCCGGCACCGCCGGAAGTTCCTCCGGATGTCCCTCACTTTCCGCTTTCTTTGAGTTTACATTATACTCCGGTCGGATCGCGGAGCAGCGACCGGAACCTCTAAGCAACGTTACACGCTGAAAATGTCAACTTTTGAAGAAAATTTGGATCGGCAGTCATATACATAAGAGGTCAAACTGTTGTGATTATGGAGTAATAATAAGGAATAAAGTGTAATATTATTGTCTCACTTAGCCTATTAATTATTTTGTTCTGCTTAAAACAAAAGTAGATACATTGAGAGTGATTCCAAACTGGAACAGACAGAAGTATTGACAGCTTACAGGGTTATTGGATTTGACATTTTTCTTTTGTTTTCTTTCAAAGTGGCAGTGTAAACATGCAGCTTACATGCTGTAGACCAAGGATTTATCTTAGTACAGACACAAATATGAGAGTGGCAATAAAGCTATGGTAAACATGAGGTGTGTGTGTGTGTGTTTAGCATACACACACACAGAAGCGCGGGGCATTCGGACCGCCATGTGGAGTGTATGCGAGAGGTGGCGTTGCTAGGAGCACCAGGTTGTGTGCAGACAGTGGTAACAGAGTAGAGACGGCAGCAGCAGCCTGGCAGTGGAGAAGAAAGGAGTGGAGCAATGCCAAGAAGATTCCCCCTGAGAGAGTGTAGGAAGGGAGAAAAAGACAGATAGACAGAGAGGGAGAGAAACATGTAGAGGGCACGCTGATATGATCGTGTGTTCACTGAGTGAAATAGGAACAATTTACCAAGACAAACATCTGATGGGTGATATTTATTTATACTCTGACTTGGATATAACTGTAAAACGGCCATTAAAAAGCCCACTTATTTCAGCTTTTAGGAAAGAGAATGTTATGGCGTGGATGCAAGGAAATGGTGATGGAGGAACAGCAGGAGGGGGAAGATGGCTTACAAGGTTGACTGGAGGGATGAGAAAGAGAAAGAGAGAGATGGAGTCAATCTGTTGGGGCTCATGCTTGCCGTCCCTCCTCATGTCACCCATCCGTCAGATAAACTGTTAGCTTATTTCCAACCATCCCACATCACTTCCTCACCTCTGCTTGTTACCCCGCTGCACCTCTCCCTTGTTTTCTATTTGTTGTCTCCTTTTCTAATTTCTCTCTTCCTTCTTCCTCCTGTGCTCTTCCTTCCCTTATTTTGTCTTTAAATGGGGAGTCGTGTGAACAGGCTATGCAAATGAGATGGTTATTACCCCACTGCTCATCAAGCCGCGCAGAGGAGACATTAATAGGCTGATGAATATGCATGTGAATTTGTTAATTAAGTTAATTATTCTGCTGAAAATGCATTCGTCTTCCAAGGACATCTTCCCCAGGATTTCAACCTGCTCCACTCATTAGTCATGCGATATTTCATACACAGAGTGAGAAAGAGAGAGGGAGGCAGACAGTGGGAGGGAGAATGAAGGGGAGAGGAGACAATGCTGTTTTTGGAAAGTGGGTGCAATGAACAGTTGGGGTTGTAAAAGTATGGGGTAAAAATAATGTGTCTTAATGTCATCCATGCTCACAATGGGATGTGCAGTAACTACACATAATAGCAAACCACATCCTGGTTTTCAGATATGGCACATTATTCCCAAAGAGTCCTCGCTGGAGTTTATACTTTCAGAGTTTTCAGCATCTTTTTTGTGGTTGCTTCCACCTTACTGGTTACTTCTCCCTAATTGCTTATTAAAACCCTCTTAAATGAACTTTTTGTGCCAACTTTTCAACACATTAATTAATTGTTGTAGCCAATTAAGTGCCGTTGTGCAAATGAGCCTCATCACAAATGGTCCTATAGGGCCGACCCCTCCTTTTTCTCTCCCTCTGTCTCTTGCACTTCCCTCCCTCTACCACCCTCCCAGCTAGTCTTCCCAGCTGCCCTTGCACTTCAAGGCACTCGATGCCAAAGAAGCAGAAACTGTGTCCTGGTAATGCTTCACTGTTTTCTGGACCGTTTCCAGCCTTTGGGCTTACTGATCTCAAACTTGTACGATAGGTTAAAAGCAAAAGGTTCAGTCTATTCCTTTTGTTTGGCACATTAAGAGCCAGCTCTGCTTGTAAACCAACCACCAAACCATATAGCAAGTCTGTTCTTTGCATTGTCTGGTTAGTTCGTCTGGTAGCCATGAATTGTCAAAGAGGGATCAAATAGCCTGTTTTTATTTATTCACATCAGGTAAAATGTGAGTTCACCTAGAGAGATGGTGAAAAAGGAGGGTAGTCGACTTCAAAGCACTCAATACGGTTGCCAAGCTGTTCACACATCTTCATTCCCTGTGCTTAAACTGGAAACATGCACCAAAAAAACAATAAATGTGTTTATAGAGATGCTACACAGCCATCTCCTTTAACACCATAATATTTTGACAATATAAGGACATCAGGAACAGAGGATGATCTGTTATGTTTGTCATATACTTGAGTTATGTATCTATGCAAAGTATGTAGATGTGTATACTGTATGTGCACTCTCCACCACATAGGATTATATCTAGGTGTGTGTATATACTTATTTCACTGACTTACGTTCTACAACTGCAGCTTCTTGTGTTGTGGTATCAGCCATCCCATAGTATCCCATAGTTTGCCATTTTTATCAGGCACAGCCTACATTCATAAAATAAAATGATGTAAATGTAAAATAAAGTGTTATATGTAAGAAAACCCTAACATGCAAAGGCATGTAACAATCACTGTATTTAAAGAATTCATACAGCATAAAGATGAAAGCGCAAGATTTAATGGACAGATCAGCCTACAGAAATTTTGTTGACCTCTTTCCAAAGCTACAAAGAGAGCAATAGGAATGTTAAGGTAATATATTGGACAAGATACCCTTTTTGGTCAATGTCACAATTCCTAAACTATACTTTCTTATGAGAAGCGGTGGCATTTTTCAGTCCTTAGTTGAAATAATAATAACATTTCTACATCATGATGTTAACAACATGAAGTGACACCTCTTTCAGAATAGGGGCTGAACTATCTTTTCTTTTCCCCCATGTCTGGCTCTGCCCACTCTACTGCCATTCGGACGTGGCACTGATACACCCACCAGGAGGATTAGGGAAGGTTTAGCAACTGTGCCAGCCTCGCTCCCTGTGCCACCCCTTCCCTCGGCACCGAGGGGGGTCCCGCTTGGCATGGCAAGGTGAACCAGCCTCTGATTGATGGGCATGGTTTCAGCCCGCTACTGTGCTCCCCAAGGCCTGTGCCTCCCTTTCCTTTCTCCTACTGCTGTCTTGGCAGTGGTGCCCACCTCCTCTTCCATGCCAGGCAGCCAGCTAAAGCTCCTGGTGGGCACATCAATTACATAGCGGCACCTCCCCTCTTTTCTCATGTCTATCTGTGGGTCTGTCTACTGTCTCAGACGGTGCCAATCTGGTCCCTCTCCATCTCCACTGCTGTCTATAGCTATCTCCTGTGTGTGTGTGTGTGTGTGTGTGTGTGTGTGTGTGTGTGTGTGTGTGTGTGTGTGTGTGTGTGGTTTTACACCCATGTTCACAGATATATCTTTGCATATGCACAAATGCACATGTATTCATGCACACACTCCTGCTCCCTCTCTTCTAGGCAGGTCATAATGGTTGGTGGGAAAATCCTCCCCAGAGAGCACTCATTGCCACAGGCTCAGCTGTACAATAGGCTCAGGTGTGTGCATGTATGTGCGTGTGTGTGGTTGCCTTTGCATGGCTGCTTTTTGCTGTTTAAAATTTCTTTATTTACTGCTTAATTATCTATTGCTTCGTGTGACTGCCTTATAAATGAGGGTTTCAGAAGTACAAATTGTCGGGGAAAAAAACAAGCATCGTGATCAGACTGCATTCTGTTTCTGAAGTCGATTAACATGAATATTTCAACCTTTCTTTGGATTTTGGCGGCTAGTTGCTCTTGGCAAATCATGAATCATTTACTCGCGGCGATCGTACGCCATCTGGAGTCTTCATCAGATTATTGTCTTGTTGTCTTGTCTTGTAGAAACATAGAAACATTGCAAATTCGCAAATAAAAACCTCTTAAAGTCTTAACCATAGGTCTTAACGGTCTTAACCCTTTTTTTCTTTAAAATGGTGTCCGGCTAAATGAGGTATAGTTAAATAAGAAAACATATTAAATTCTGAAGCTAAAGACAAAGTCAAAGGCATGTCACTCCTACGAGTTGGGTGACGCTACAGTATGGAAGCCCGGATGGGGAAGCTGAGAAACCGAAGCGGGGAAACTGAAACGGGTAGTGGGGCACAATGGCGGCGGGGCCTGGTGTTTCTATGCAGAGCGGCAGCCCTGCGAGAGAAGTTTCTCTCTCTGTTCAGCAAGCAGGGAACCAGAATCATGGAGATCGGATCAAATTCGAAGAGGTAACAGGTAAGAATGTGACCCGTGCTTTAATTTTGTTACTGATTGTTGTTATAATGATCTGGCTGCTGGACAGAGCGACCCAGGCTAACAGCTAACGTTAACAGTTAGCTAGCTAACCTAACCGACTCTGTAACGTTAACGTTTTTATGTATGTTTTTGACATAAACATTCTGTGAACTTACAGCTCTTTGGGTAACCAAAAAAAGTCAATAAGGTACACTCGTGAAACGTAAGTTTATGGCACTGGGCAGGGTGTCATGTTTGTTAAAGTAGCAGCTAGCTTCTTGTAGTGAGCAAATAGCTAACATTAGCAATTCGCTAACATCAACTTTGTAGAAATGCTAACGTTTGGGACACAAAGGTCTCTGAAAGTAATATATTGGCACTAAACAAGTGTGGTTTATTTTGACTAGTAACTTAGCTAGGCTAAGTGTTGAACAAAGAACGCAAGTCGACTCACCTATCTAATATGAACTAACGCTAACAAAGCTTTAGCAACCTAGTAGTAGCTCATTATGACAGGGTATGATAAACAAAACATTAGCCTCTGTTTCGTTGACACCATATGTCTTTTTGACCAGACTGACAGTCGGAAGTGGCACGGAATGCTGATGTGATAGCTTTTCGGACGTCATAACTTGATTGATTAGCTAGCTGACGTCTTTATGTTTTGTTTTGTTTTTCGGGTTGTCCTAATGGCAAAAGCCCTATTGATGTCCGAAGAATCACAATTTACAGAAATATAATGAAGACATTATGTTAGTTGTACTATCGGTGGGGAACTCAGAGAAACTTGTTTTGGTTGAGCCCTCTTACATAACAATTGTAGTCATGATTTATTGCTGATCATAGTTACCCTTAATTTACATTACTTAACTGTTACAACCTAAAATGTGTAGTTAGGATTCACTGAACAGGGATTCATGCTCTCAGTTCAATTATTTTGACCAAATTCTATTATCATAAATAAAAAATATACAAGCAAGAAACCAAAATGTTCTGAGCTGATTATCCATGTACACACAGTTTATAAGATACAGCTAGCTAAAACTAATGCAGTCAGATACAACAGTCACAACAACAAAAATCAACAAACAAACACAACAAATCCACCCTTCATGTGTTAAGTTTTTGTTGAAACTGTTTTTAGAGAGGCGTTGATTCAACTTAACGACCATTGTGGATGATGTAGTTTGTTGTACACCTAATGGCAACTGATTGTATTTTGTCTACTAGGGGTGGGGGGGGAAATCGATACAGCATAGTATTATGAGGCATCTGGTGATTCCCACCCCTATTGTCTGCAGTTGAATGTACCAACAAAAACAAAATACACTTCTTCATGGACATATATTATGTACATATGTTTGTTATGAGATTGTTGGTTACTCGTATACTTGTTTATTTTTGTTTCAATAGAAAAAGAGTGCTATGAATGATGAATGGCTGTCACTCAGTTATAACAATTATGATGTTATATGATAATAAGATCTTCTGTTAGATGTTCGGAAGATGTTGGAAAATTGTGAATGTCAAATGCAATGATTAATAGTTTCATGACATGGTGTTCGGGTTGCATTTTCCTTTACATGTGTTGAAAAGCAAAGTGAAATGAACATGTGGGGAAACTCGCATTTAGCCCTGCACCTAGATCACTGCCCATTTTTGGTGAAAATTGTTTTTTTTTTAAGACTGAGATGGAATCAATGTGGTGAGGCTGGAATATCTTTAAAAGATTAGGACAATAAATGTGTAGGCTTACAACTTGCATTTTTGTTTACCTGTTATCTTGCATCTTTTTTCAGAGGCAGAGAAGCAGAGTCGCATGGCTGCTTTGCTGGAGAAGCTTCATGCCAAACACAATGCTTCACGGCCATGGCAGGAGACCTGCAAGGTTGTGCGTCAGGCCATGGTGAGACAGACACATCTTTCTCTAAAAGAAAATCAGTTGAATTTACAAAGCATCTCTTTAATATAAAAAAGAAAAATCAATATAGAGGATTACCTGAGGGTCTGAAACCAGTAGACGTGTGCCTGGTGACTAGGTGTCACTTCTCCTTGTTGTGCTTTGACAAACTGGATGCCCCTCGGATGCTAGGCAAAATTTAACGACTAGCAGGCAGGGCAGCAAAACACAACAAGCTGCCAATGGTAGCTTGCTTCTTGTATTCTTCCATCGTGAAAAAGGCAACAATCAATACTTGATGAACAAGAGGTAATTCCCACACATTCTTATTCAAACATAAGTGAGAGTCATTATCTCTCATGTCAAGGTACAGGATCTATTCATGGCAGGAAGGAATGCAGTTTCTCTCTGTCATTAAAATAAATGGGGACCGATTTATTCTGAGTTTTAATGGGGATCATGGCGGCAGGTACTACAGGTAGGTCACAAAACTGAAAGAAAAAGTAATTCCTTATTCCCTGCACCAAAAATGCCACGAACGCACATAATATCCATAATGCATCTTGGAAAAGTGTATTTGACAACCCTCATCAGTACCCTCATGAGAGACTCACTACCAACCTGTTCGTTATACATTTTTAGCAATTAATCACTTAATTGCACAAAAGGATTTTTACTCTAATAACTTACCTGCTGGGCCTGTGAAAGTATGGTAGTGGCATTTAAATCCCTGACCTATGGTGCTGACTAAGCCAGTAAAAAAACAAACTTGAACATCAGATCGTGTTGATTAAGCACTTTTATCTTTTCTCAGCTATTATCTCACTCCTCTGTTTTACATCACAATGCGTCCCAGGAGAAACGTGGTGTGATGAATACTGCAGGTCACCAGCTCCTGCTCACCTGCTTGGAAACCCTGCAGAGAGCGCTGAAAGGTGAGGCTGTCAACTCAAAGGACAGAAACACAAGGGAGAGCAGGGCAACATTTTCCATTAGAATGTGTTATTTTCCATCATTAGACAGGGAAACACAACTGTACATAGACTGAAATTAACTGTTGAAATATTCTAGTCAATTTTAATGAAAAGTACCAGTGGTACTGACAAGCTGTTTTAGGACAAACTAATAATGTAAAGGATAAAATACCTTTACCTTTTATTTATTTTTTTTAACAAACTGCCATTACTTAAATGCAGCCTACTTTACTTGACTTTTGCTTTGAGTCTCTTGCATAGACACTCAGGAACATTAGGCAACAATTTATGAAGTAGTCTTTATATGATTTTTAAAATGTCCCTGTTCTTCTCTGCCTTCTTTTTCAGTTTCATCTCTGCCCTCCATGACAGACCGTCTAGAATCCATCGCTCGGCAAAACATGTGAGTTCTTTCCCTTTTTACCAAGTAAAGGACATGGAGGTTGATTGCAGATTGTTGGTGTTATATGTACTGTTTTCCTTGTAATTAGCCATCGTGATACTCAGTCAGCAAAGGTACTCACTAAAAACATTTTTAAATTGACTAGTCATTTTCTGTTTGTTTTTGTATCTTCTCTGAACAGGCTTGGCTCTCACCTCAGCCCATCAGGGACAGAGTGTTACATCACATCAGACATGTTTTATGTGGAGGTGCAGCTGGACACCAATGGCCAGCTAGTCGACGTCAAGGTGGCTCATCAGGGAGAAAACCCAACGGTCAGTTTAGTGTAACTTCCATATGGCTTCATAAGGCTGAGTCAGATAAGAGTCAAGTTGGTCGTTGTTTATCATAAATTCTACACTTGCGTATTACAATTTAGTTCCTTTATTTAATGAAGCCGTTTAATGACGACTTTTGAAGACGTTGTCCTCAAAAGTGTATTTGTTTTGTATTTGTCGGTCACAGAGTTGTCCTGAGCTGATTCAGCATCTAAGGTAAGTAGAAACCACAGTTCTTATTTCTGTTTTGTGGAGTAATGCAGGCCCCTGTGAGAAATACTTTCATTTGTCTGAAAGCTGTCTAAACCACGTCCTCTCCTGCTTCTCATCAGGGAAAAGAACTTTGAAGAGTTTTCCAAACATCTGAAGGGACTGGTCGAACTATACAAGCTCCCTGGGGACAAGTAAGTAGACTTGTAGGCAAAAGGATGTCTGCTTAAAGCCAACCTAAACCCTGATTAAAGTCTGTTGTTTTACAAGAGACAGATACCATATCTTTATGATTATTATTGTTTGTGTGTCAGTTATATCTAATTGTCTTACTTCATCTTTGTGTTTCAGTAAGCTGAAAACCAAGATGTATATAGCACTACAGTCTTTGGAGCTTGATCTCACCAAAATGATGCACATGTTTAGGTAAGTTCACAAAATCACTTTGTGTTGCCTTGTACAGCATCCTTAGTATCTTTTGGCTACTAGCATACTGTATATAATATACATTTTAGAATTTAAGCTGTGATCACTCATAGAATCGTGCAGGGGAGACCATTCAGAATGTTAGAGGGCACAATTGCTGATTTTGGAGTGTGTAATATTATCAGAATGTAACCTGGTAAATTATACAATTAACGGGTAGTATAAATTAGTAATTTGGAGTAAAAGCCCTAATTTTAGCATCTTTTGTAATGCAATAACTTTTGATTGATGTGTGTTTTCTAGGTTAGCAACCAATGCTAATGCAGTGGAGACTATTCTTCATGGCAGTGTGGGCTTGCTGACAGCCAGGAGTGGTGGCCATCTTGTTTCTCTTCAGTGTTACGTGTCCCCTTATGACATATTTGAGGAGGGACCGGGCACACAGCTCAATTCACCAGACGGCAATGGTAAGTCCATAGAGGAAGTGGATGAATTCATAAATGTACTTAAGACACCAGCCACTGGCCATATTTGATTTGTTAAGGATTGTAACTATCCTTGTGTGCACACTGGATAATCTTTGCAGTTCCACGCTCTCTGGGTGTCAGCGTTTCTGTGACAATCGAGGGAACCTCTGCCGTCTACAAGCTCCCAATCGCCCCACTCATCACTGGATCCCACCCAGTGGATAACAAGGGGTAAGAAAGTGTACCTCCCTTATTTAGTGACCTTTTAAATCCTGCAATAAGCAACCTCTAAATCTGTGTAAGAAGTATCGGCATGCAAAAGAAATGCATTAAACATGTATAAATGCACCACTCTTTGACACAATGAGGCAATCATCTGAGGGTTATTTTAGTGTCCCAGTGCAGAACTAGTAGAGAACGGAGAGAGACAGCTGATTAATTTATTTTTGGTTTATTTCAGGACACCTTCCTTTTCCACTGTGACCAACTCCAACTGTGTGGACCTGCCAGCTTGTTTTTTCCTCAAGATGAACCGCCCAATGCCTTTCTCATTGTCATTTATTCAGAGGCTGGGAAATGCTAGTTGTGCGTATCAATCATAAGTCATAAATATGCACTTAAAGCCCAATGCTCATTTTGTTTGATGATTTGGACTTCAATCGCTTTCCATTTTTTCACAGCGATCCCAGTGTTTGAGAGCTCCCCCAGCCTCTCACCTCTCTGCCGGTTAATTGTCCAGAGCCAACGTCGGCTCCTGGAGGAGGGCAGCTCCACGCCGCCGCCGTCTCACAACATGCACTTCTATTCTGTGAGCAGACACACTCAATACTCATCATTAATATGATGTCTTCCTACCTTTTTTATTCATTTTTACTACATCCTGTGCTTTGTGGTTTCATGATTGTTCTGTTGTTACAGAAATATTGTAACACCCCACTGGTTGTTTTCTCAGTCACTTATTGGAATTTAAGCCTGCACTATTTTTGGGCTTTTTGTGGGTCAATGTTAAACCATCAACATTACCACAATATTACAGAGCTATTCTTACAATTATTATGACCATTTCTCTCTGTCAGGATTACTATCGCAGCAAGTCTCTGTATACTGCCCTTCGTTCTGCCTTTTTGTTTGACATGTTGTGATCTACAACATCTGTACTTCCATCTGCCAACTTGTCTTT
This sequence comes from Sander lucioperca, assembly GCF_008315115.2. Lineage (NCBI taxonomy): Eukaryota > Metazoa > Chordata > Actinopteri > Perciformes > Percidae > Sander > Sander lucioperca. The sequence goes on along the minus strand of NC_050194.1, from coordinate 16,387,125 downwards.
ATACACATTTGGAAAACAGAAGTTTAGTGAAATGTATCTTTTTGTTATTCTGCAAATAAATTAATGGTTTTAGATGGCTCTTCGCTGCTCATGAAAGACAGCTACATTCATGGTCTGAAGTTTGTAAAGGAAAACATTGATTAAGTAAGAATATAGATACATAGCCAATACAGAGATTGTAGATTGTTAATCTACAGAAATCTGTTTTGTGTAATAAAACTGCTATATTTATGCTTCCACAGGTGTTGCCAGATCAGCAACACTGTTACTTCCTGAATGGTGATGCCCCAGTGCAAGATGGTCATTCTCTTCAAGGAGCACTGGTGTCCAAGATCCCCTTCCGCCACCCAGCACAAGTGCCACTCTTGTTGGATATCATCCGGCACCAGGCAGCCTATAACACCTTGATTGGCAGCTGTGTGAAACAAACTTCCATCAAAGAAGGTAAGTAGCTGGCTCCTAATTTACTGTGTTTGGTCAATCAACAACTGGTACTCTTTTTTTTGTGTGCGCCTCTGATGTATTAAGTTTGACGAGTGTAGCGTTTTTGCTGTTGTTCCCTCAGACAGCGCAGGTCTGCTGCAGTTTGAAGTATGTCCTCTTACCGACTCGAGTTTCAGCGTCTCTTTCCAGCATCCGGTCAATGAGTCATTAGTCTGTGGTGAGCATCACTTTTACAAAATCTCAGTAATCCAGCATGTTATTATTACTTACAATATACTTGGATGATAGTGACCCCACAATGTATGACTTGTGAAATCTGTTGCAAAATCAGTCTTTAGCTTTCTGAGTCCTCTGTTCTATCTGACCTCCTTCCTCTAGTGGTAATGGAGGTGATTGACTCCAGACAGGTATCCTGCAAGCTATATAAAGGACTGTCAGATGCTCTGATCTGCACTGATGAATTCATCACCAAAGTGGTCCAGAGGTGAGTTTGTTAATTCCTCCTGAATGCATAAATGTGGCTAGTATGTTTTTTATGGTAATTATTTCCCTCCCCCCGTAGATGCATGTCCATACCTGTAACCATGCGGGCCATTCGGAGGAAAGCTGAGACCATCCAGGCAGACACTCCAGCCCTCTCACTAATTGCACAGACAGTGGAGATCATGGTGAAGAATAACCTGCCACCCTCTGGTAGTCCCACCTACAACATGGCAACAGGCGATGTAACTAACCCTATGGGACTGCCTGGCCTCACAGGGGGCAACACACCTACTGGAGGAGGACCCCCTGGGGGACCTAATTTTGGAGGTGCAATTACTTCTCTGTTTGGGGTTTCCAGAACAGAGAGGCAAGCCCAAGGAGGAGAATGCCTAACCCAAGGAGGGGTGGCTGGCCAACAACAGTTGCAGCAACAACAGCAGCCTGGTCAAGGCCATTCAGATGACTACAACAAAGTCACTCAGAATCCCATACTGACAAGTCTATTACAGATAACTGGAAGTGTGGGCTCTAGTCCCAGCTCCCAGAATGCACCACCACCACACCAAACTCCACCCCCAACATCCTCCCCTGCCAGCAACACCAAGAGTCATCCTATGTTGATGAACTTGTTGAAAGACAACCCCACACAAGATTTTGCCGCTCTGTATGGTTCTAGTCCATTAGAGAGGCAGAATTCTTCATCTGGCTCCCCACGGACCGAGAGCATGGGTGGAACATGCCCTGGGGGTAGCACAAAAGGGAAGAAGAAGCGCCCACGGGGGACCGAAAAGGGTGGCGTGATGCCTGGAACTGCTGCAGGTGGTGGAGGTGGCGGTTTAGGCATGAAATCGCAACAGGGATCTTCAATGTCGCAGCACCACCATCAAGTCTCGCAAGAGGATGACTTCCACCGTGAGCTCCTCTCTATGGATGTGGACGCATCTCAAAATTCGATCTTTGATGTTAACCTGACTGGTGATGGCCTAGACACGCCCCATAGCATCACTCCGGCACCTAGCCAATGTGGAACACCGCCCTCTGGCCCCAGCATGCCTTATTCACAGTCTCATGTCCAGTCTCAGCAACAGCAACCACCAGGTGCTGTACCACCTCGTATGGTCCGCCTCTCTAGCTCTGATAGCATCGGACCTGATATCACAGAAATCTTGTCAGATTTGCCCGAGCAGACAGGCAAAGGCAGTGGTGGGAGCCATGGGCAGCATCCTATGGGCAGCGGTGGGGAGGATGGAGGCCCCCTAGGTACCCCCATCCGTGACTCCTCCAGCTCCGGGCAAGGCAGTGCAGTGTTTGACTCAGCTGACATTTTTAACACCAACAGCAATGAGAATCCTTTTACTGATGCTGCTGACCTGATTGCTGAGGCAGCTGCAACTGCCGCCACGCCCACCAGTGATTCTTCTTCCACCAACTTCTTTCCTGATGCTGCTGACTTCAACCCTGACCTCCTGACCTCAGGCCATGGCTTCTCCCAGAACTACTTTGATGACAGCTCTCCAAGTGCAGATGGAGACATGGACCTGGTCAAGGGTTTTGGGGGAAGTAGCCAGCAGAATACCCCATCAGGAACACCACAGAATCCCACTCCACATGGGCAAAGCACCCCAGAGCCTTCACTGAAGGACCCTTTTGATATGGGGATAGTTTTTGGAGGTGGTGGTGGTAAACCGCTTCTGGGGCAAGCTCCTGATTTGGGAGACACACATGGTGGCGGGTCACAAAGCCCCCTGATAATGGGCCTCGCAGCGGCATGTGCTGATTTTAAAAGTTCAGAACCCAAAGTTAAACCACAACAGGGACTCATGCGACCAAAGGACGAAAATGGGGGTAGCGGAGGGAGCAGTTCTGGGATGGGGAGCAGTTCAGCAGAGGGCAAACAGGTCAAACGCAGCAGGACACCATCCAGTGAGGGAAAGTCTAAAGAGAAGCCTCCCAAACGCAAAAAGCTCGACCCTGATGGGAAGTCTCCCTCTCACAGCTCAGGGGGACGTCCGTACACACCTCCTAGTGGTGGCTCAGGCTCTGGGGGAAGCATAAGTGGAGGAGGCTCCAAGTCTCCTGGTAGCTCAGGACGCTCACAAACGCCTCCCGGTGGTGCCACACCTCCAATTCCTAAAATCACTATTCAGATCCCAAAGGGGACCATAACTGGGGGGAAAACTTCATCCCATAGTGGATACACCTCTAGCAGCTCAGCCACAAGCAGCACAGGTGGAGCAGGGGGAACGAGCAGCAGCAAAAGCCATCATTCTCACTCATCATCTTCTGGGAAGATCAAGTCCAAAGAAGGCTCCACAACACAAGGCAACAGCTCCAAGCCAGGTAGTGCAGGAATAGGGAGTGGAGGTGGGGCATCCCAGTCGAAAGGCTCCTCCCAAGGAATGGGTGTTGGCAAACCAGGATCCTCCCCAATCACCAAACATGGGCTGTCTGGGCCTGGAGGTAGTGGTAGTGGAATTGGAAGTGGTAATAAGATGAAGCCTCAGGGGGGCAAGCCTCCTGGGTCTCTTATGAATCCCAACATAAAGCCCAACATCTCCCCATCTCACTCCCGCTCCAGTAGCTCTGGTGACAAATTGTCTTCCCCTATGAAAATGCAGCAGTCCCAGGTTCCAGGAACACCTCCTTCTTCCAAGGCTAAATCGCCAATGGGCTCCGGAGGTGGCAGCTCTGGAGGGTCCAAGTCTTCTTCTGGTGGAGGCATGAGTTCCCAGAAGCCAATGGGTGGGAGCTCCTCCGGTTCCACTTCTTCCAGCTCCTCCTCATCCTCTGGTTCCATGACCTTCTCGGGAGGTTCCCAGTCTCAGTATGGGGGTGGTGGAAGTGGAGGAGGAGGAGGGGCAGGAGGAGGTAGTGGAAGTGGAGGTGGTGGTGGAGGTGGAGGAAGCGGGAGTGGAGGTGGAAGTGGTGGAGGGGCTGGACAGAACAATGCAAACAACCCCAATGCCAAAGGGAAGTCTCCCAGTCGAAACAAGAAACCCTCTCTTACGGCAGTCATAGACAAACTGAAGAGTGTAGGTGGAGGAGGAGTGGGGGAGGATGGTTGTGAGGTAGGGCCACCAGTAGGGGGAACAGGTTCAGGATCTGCTCCTGGTGGTGGTGGTACTGGAAATGTTCCCGGCAATGGACCTTCGAACTTGGGACCTTCCAAGCATGCCTCATCCTCCCAAAGTGGCGAGTATAAGCGGGAAAAGTCTGATAAAGAGGCAAAGGCAAAAGTGTCTGTTTCTGGTGGGAACAGTGGGGATAAAAAGCTGATGGACCCAAAAATAGGAGGGGGGAGTGCGACCGGTCTGGCCAAAATTATCATTAGCAAACCTGATGGTGGCTCACCAAGCATCAAGGCCAAAGTGACCCTGCAGAAAGCAGGGGATGGATCTGGTGACTCTATGCGTCCCCAAATTTCTAGCCTCAAAGCTTCCCCCCTCTTCAGTGGCTCCACTCCCAAGCATGACCGCTCCTCCCCGAGCCACAGCCGCTCGCCAGGATACACCCCACTCAACCATGACAGCGAGAGCGAGTCGGGCAGTAGCTCAGTGGCCGAGAAGTCCCACCAGAACAGCCCCAGCTCGGACGACGACCAGACCATCCGCCCGCTTCCCCCTCAGGACTACATGAGTTCCATCCCTCTCAGCTCAGGGGAGAAGCACAAGAAGCACAAGAAGGAGAAGAAAAAGCAGAAAGAGAGGGAACGAGAGAGGGACAGAGACCGAGAACGGGATAGGGACAAAGAGAAAAAGAAGTCATCTATGTCCATGGGGCCATCCTCGCATCCAATAAAAGCAGACAGTTGGTCCCGATCACCCATCTTAGCTTCAGATTCATCTTTGTCCATGCTGGGTTCAGAGCGTCCATCGCGGCCCAGTCCAATGTATATGAGGAATGAAGATGACGACCTCATGGACTCAGCCCTCACTGGCAACCTTTAATTTTATTATTTTTTTCCCTCACGTTTCTAACACATGCCTTTTAACATACAAATTTAACTTCTATTTATTTAACTCAAGCCACAAATTGGAGGTGGATACAAAAAATATTGTGGCTCTCTGAGTGATCATTGTCCTGTTTAAGCTGTATTTTAATGTCACATTTTACTGTTCCAGTATCAGTGTATAATATCCGTGCGTTGGGATGCCAGTTGTAAATGAAAGTGGTTATCCAAATACCAAAATATCAACAAATTTAAACAGTATATTTTCAGAGAAATGGACATTATTTTTGTCTTTCCTGTGTTGTCAGGTCTTTTCTTTTCACATTTTAAAGATTTGCTGCTGTTCATATGTCATTGTTGATAAATACAAACATATCAGATTGCCACTATATAACTATGACGTCTTTAAAAAAAAAAAAAAAAGTATTGTAAAGCAAGAAGGGTACAGTATTCAGTTGCCTTGTTTTTCAGATACAACTGGGAATTTTTAGATTTTGATACATTTTAAACTGTTGATGTGTAAGTTAGTCTAGGTAAAGAAGGCTGCAACTGATGATGATGATGATGATGATTGAGAAAAAGAGACATGCTGGTAATTTTTCAACTGTAGATGTTTTGGAAGCTTGAAATAAACATTTCACTTCTGGAAAAAGTCACGTTTCCATATTTTAACTTTGTCTCCTGCAGTGCGTCTCATAGTAACGTCTATTTGTCCATATTACTTTCAATTTACAGTAATCTGTAAATACTACATTTATTAATTTGAAATTATTTTGTTTACTTCCTAACTGTTGAATGAATAGGTAGAGATAGATCAAGGGTTTTTTCCCCCTTGTGCAAGAGTCAACAGCTCAACCACAAAGCTACACTAGAGGGCAGCAGTGTATCAGGCTGCTTAATCAGTGTTCACAAAATTACATGGTACTTTGTAATGACTTACACACTCCCAGAGGTGATGCGTAGAGGTTAAATGAAATGTCACGCCTTTATTCATAGTTTTAGAGATTTGTGAAATCACAATGTAAGTACAGGGACAAAACAGAAGGAATGAAAAAGCCAAAGATGCACAAAACAAATCACTAAAATAAAAGATGAATTATTAAACAATCTCAGTGCATCATCCAGATGACTTCTCTGTTACAGATACAACAAGGTAAACACGATATCTAAATGAAAAAGACTTAAAATGTAAAGCACAGGTACAAATACTGCTACAAATATGGTTGAGCTGCAAGCCTGCAGTGTTTTGATGCATGAGTTTTAAAGTAACATGAGAACTAACAGATCTCAGAGGCTAAAATAAATGTACTGTGCTTTGATTTGGAAAGCATTAGAATGATTGTCAGTCTAGAAAGTTTGTTGAGGTGGTTGTATTATAAGCAGCATGCAACCTAATTTCACACAGCTTTATAGTACAGTTTCAACGGTGATTTGAGTATGTGAAATTCAAGTCAAAGTGATGTCTGCTTGTCCTCACTGGTTGCATATGTCTACCGGTTGTGACCAGTTTAAAAGTTTTTCCTTGCATAATATGGATCATATTCAGCGGTAAGCATAATATACAGTAATTCACACGAAAATAAGCAAATATTAGAGGAAAGTCTGACAAACACAATTTGATGTAGCACAGGTGTATTTTCTGCTTTCTTATTCTATTAACCCTCTTGGGACCCTTCAGATTTATTAACCCCCAGGGTTGGAGTGTAATGGCTGTTCCTTTTCAATGCATAGAAGCTTAAAGGAACACGCCGGCTTATTGGGACTTTAGCTTATTCACTGTAACCCCCAGAGTTAGATAAGTCCATACATACCCTTCTCATCTCCGTGCGCGTTGTAGCTCTTTCCGACGGCTCCACCGGTAGCTTAGCCTAGCACAGATCCTGAAGGTAACTGGTTCCAACTAGCCTACTGCTCCGAATAAGTGACAAAATAACGCCAACATGTTCCTATTTACATGTTGTGATTTGTATAGTCACAGTGTGTACAAATAACAAGGTCACATGAGACACAGCCATCTTCTAACCGTATATAAACTGGGAACTATATTCTCAGAAAGGCGAAGCACTGCTACTTCTGCTACTTGGGCGGAGTGATATGCTTGCACCTGAGAAGCACCGGACAGAGAGTAGAAATGCTTCACTTTTCTGAGACTATAGTTCCCAGTTTATATACGGTTAGAAGATGGCTGTGTCTCATGTGACCTTGTTATTTGTACACGCTCTGACTATACAAATCACACCATGTAAATAGGAACATGTTGGCGTTATTTTGTCACTTATTCGGAGCAGTAGGCTAGTTGGAACCGATTACCTTCAGGATCCGTGCTAGGCTAAGCTACCGGTGCAGCCGTCGGAAAGAGCTATAACGCGCACGGAGATGAGAAGGTTATGTATGGACTTATCTAACTCTGGGGGTTACAGTGAATAAGCTAAAGTCTCAATAAGTTGGCGTGTTCCTTTAAAGGTGTAGATAGAATGCCCTTATGCAGCATAGTAGAAAAGCAATAGAATACATTGCTTCATAGGCAAAATAAAAAAATAAATACATTCTAACCTTTGTCCCCCTTCATGTCCCAAGTGACACCATACGAAACCAAACGAGACCCCAGTGAGCTGATCTTCTGATCCATCGCCTCGCTTTTCTCCAGCTCTGCTGACTGGGCTGTTTTTTTCCAGAACTGACACAAATGAATGGAGTCTCTTTATATTAAAAAAAACATATTTTATTATGGAGTCTTCGAAGAAATGTGACACTCAGCTCAAAGTGCATCATGAACCATGTGCACTTTAACAGGCAGCAGCTTGCTTCAGGCGGCTGCTTGGTAGTTGGTTGGCTTCCCATTCCTGTCAGAGTCCCAAAGGGCCCAGCTGAAGGGCCCCCAAGAGAGGTCCTTAAACCCTTTCTACTTTTTATGTTCTAACTCACCCCAAGGATGGATGCTGAAAAGTGTCATATTGAGCTAAATACTACACAACATCATTGCAGGAGGTTGCTTGAATGTCGTCACTGCCATTGTGGTTTAATCTGTCCTTGGAAAAAATACATCACACATCTACCTGCTATTGAGCTGCAGCACAGTCTGCTCCTCGACTGTCTCAGCTTTTTTTTTTTACATATTTGCTTTTTCTGTGGGAAATAATGGTAGTAATTGCATCTGCCAAATGTATTTCCGTTAAATTTTCTTGTTCGTTTCTTTACTTATTTAAACCCAAATGTAGAGTATTTAAGTGGTAACTCTTCCTTTTGCCTCAAACTGGCAAAATATGTATTTAAAATACATATGACCTCAAAGCTTTCTTATTACACCAAATATGGAAAAAGTTTATGTTCTATATATGTTATATGGGCTATGGCTGATGGCATTGCCATTTACTGACTTAATCCTACAAGACTTAATCCTACAAAGTGTGTTTGGGGTCAACAAGACCACATTGGTCTAACTCCCTTCTAAACCTCTTTTGAAAAAGTCCTGTCAACACAAATTACAGATATAGAACATGTATATACAGCTGGGATCTCTGTAACCCCAAAAGAGAGCATGCGTCCTTTTATTTATGAGCATTTTTTTACAATCTAAAGTATGTTTTTGTACAGTGAGTCTATGTATTGCACCTACTACCACATCCTCAGTTTCTCCAGACTTCAGACATCAGAGGTTACAATAAACAGCAAACTACAGTTTTCCTGCCAGTGGACAACCTGATTCTAAAATGCAGCAACTCGCAGTAAGACCTAAATTCCAAACTGAATCAATAATTCACATGAGGGTTTGAATTTGTCAGCTTCTTTCAGTCACATTAGTAGAATGATGTTAAAAAGCTGTGGGGGGGGGGGGGGGTATGCAAGATGAATAGAGTTGCTCCACATAGAAGTGTGATCTTAATCCAGTCACTGCAAACAACACTGGAAAGACACGGTTCAATAGCCATGGCATTTCCTTTAGTTTTGATTTTTAGGTAAGAGTCTAGAGGAAAAGTGCAGGTGTAAATAATAAATTAGTAGTGGCTGAATTCCATTTAGCTTCTTCAGTTTCATGGTCCTACTGTTGTGCATGCTGCCTTATTGTCATGGTTTACTGGGACACTTGAATAGAACAGAATTGTTAATGTTATTTGTAACACCTGTGCTATTTCTGCTATGACAAGTCAAAATGTCTGCTATGAAAAAGGCCTATTGAGTACAAACATTCTTCTATGGTGCTTTTTTACTGCCACACTCAGATACAACCAAGCACGTTATTACAATCAATGTACTCAATCCTGTCAGGCCTTCCCAGCCAACCAATTTGTCAAATGCCAGGAAAATAAAAGAAAGCCTGAGACTGCAAGCTCCTCTCCTCACTTCTCCCTCCTGTAGCTCCTTGACTCTCTATTCCCTGTCAACCTTTTCAAACTGCTGAGCCACGTTTTTCCTCAGCATAGCTAATTCCTCTATTGCCAACCCTGCCACTCAAACTTCCTGTCTGGCTTTACGCTCAATCTTACTGCTTGAAATATATCCACATCATTCCTTTTTTTCTCATCTTTTCATCCTGTTCATACTACTCTTTCAACATATAAGCTATACTTTTTAATAATTCACCCTATTTTAAGTCCTACTATTTTCATGGATAGTCACTTTCTCGCATGTGCTTATTTAAAGTCCATATTTTAGCCATGCTAGCAGCGTGGCTCTATGGATGGCTATGTCGGTCTGTCCACCACTTTAGTCTTTAGATTGAAATATCTCAACGACTATTTAATGGATTGCCACGGAAACTTGACATTCATGGTCCTTAACATAAAATCCTAAAGAATTTGGCGATACCACGAATGGTTCTCTTGCACCACGATCAGGTTGACATTTTTGCTTCAGAATGAAACAACTATTGGACGGATTGCCATGAACTTTGCTACAGATATTTAATGCCCTGAGAGGATAAATATAAATTACTTTGGTGGGTTATCAATTTGTCCAATACTTACCCATCAGCCTCAGCTGCAGTTTGTGTTGTGTGCTAATTTGTAAATGTTAGCAAGCTAACAGGCAAGACTAAATTAGTAAACATGGCAAACATTATACCTGTTGAACATCAGCATTTTAGCATTGTCACTGTGAGCATGTAAGCATGCTGATGTTAGCATTTAGATCAATCACCATTGTGCCTTACATGTTCCCAGGGCTGCTAGCTAGCATGGTTGTTGTCTTGTTCCTCTGTGGTTTTAAACTCACTGGTTGAGATTAAAACTAGCCACAACCTGTCAGAAGTTATCATTGCAATAGCTACTCTATTCATTTGTATTTGTCACGTGTCTTACCGGTATTTAGTTACTCCTCTCTCTTGTAAAAGCTTCTCTGGCAGCAGAGACAATATGCTGGACAAATTCCATGTGCAGCTGATCCTCTTTAGTCCCATCTTGTACTCAAAGGTCCAATATTCTCATCCCATCAGTAACGTAAATCATCAATTCCTTTTCATCAGATCATTCCTCTCTGCTAGTGTACTCCACTTTATTTAACAATTCCTCTTTTTCTCCTCTCATGTCTCTTTTTTGTTTTTTTCTTCTTATGCTCTCATCTATATCTCCGACTGCCTCTCTCTCCATTGGCAGCTCCATAGGTTATTTTTAAACTCTTTCTGTTTTTATGGGTTGAAGAAGTAAAAGTACACGTTGGCAATAATAAGATGCAGCCACACTCATATGTTTCTCTAGATAGTGTGTGTTACCATCTCATCACTTTTCCAATCACTGTGGTGTATAGATTTATTACATTTTCAGGCATGCAAGACACAAAAGATGCAGACAGTGAGTCAAGTTCAGCAAATTGCCATCTCCCCTTCGCACAGAAGGGCTGCAGTTTGTGACTGTTGATGAGCCGTATAGCATGAAAATAACCTCCCAACTTATCCTGTAGATAAGCAAGCAATATGAGGCAGTCATTTGCCAGTTAGTTAAGCTTTATAGCTGCACACAGTAAGTGGTGGAAGGCAAAGGAGGGAGAGGGGGTAAAGAAGGGGGTGAAAAGAAGAGGAAGTAAGAATAAAGGCAAAGGAAGGAGGAAGGAGAAGAGAGTGTAGATGTATTTTCAGCCTGAGAGTGCTGCATCCTTAACTAAGTATATATATAGTTTTATAGCAAGAAACTCCAGCTACGCTCTCTGGAGTAAGGCAGCAGCTTATAGGATGAAGGCAGTGCAACATTTTATCTTTGCTGTCTGAGCACATTGAGTCTTCATTTTAATAACATTTTTCTGGTTTTACTCAACAATGATAGAAAAACAATGGTGTCACTAATTTGTATTTTTGTCTGCTTGTTCATGTGGATCAGCATCAAGCACTGAATAAGAATTGTTCAGATGAGAAATGGCAACCACAGTTGAATGAACTGAGACTGAAATTTAATTCAACACACCTTTTCATTTACAAGTTCCTGCAACTGAACCATGAAAAGTGTGGATTAATTTGAGGAAAATAATTGCTTTTGTAAGTTCATTGTCAGTTTGCGTTTTCAATTGTATTCTGATATTAAAGTATTACAATCATTGTTGTTTGAACTGGAAAAAACATGAAGCAAAATCACATTATTCCTTCACATGCGTTATGGGAACAGTTTACAGTTGTGTGGCTTTGCAGATCTTTTTTTAAATGCTGTGCTGATGCAAGTTTCAATAACTATATCAATCATTAGAGTTATGCTGAGGCAAACTGAGGAAAGTGGCTGTAAAACTGTATTGCTTGCAAAACATCAGAAAAACTGAAGGAAGCAAAGGTACATACACACAAGTTCATGGCTGTGGTGTGTCAACACGAAGCATTTCACTGTGGTTTCCCTCGAACAATTTGGAATTTAAACCACTGCAAGAGTTATTTAAAATGTAAAATGTAGCCCAAACATGTGATATGAATGGACCCTCAGATGCATGGCTGGTAATCTTATGGTATTGCTGATGTAAAAGTTTGTAAATGTTATTTGTTTTCTACTTTATGGCAAGTTTTCAGCACCACGGAGAGTTCCACACCACTCACTAACTGTAAGCTGCTTTGACAAATGATTGCTTGTGCAATGTAAGATTGTCGCTCACAATACATTAAAAAATAAATGAAACCAATTGAAAATGTTGACCTTGAAGCTTCATGCATGACCTTGGAATTAGCACTTTTAATCACAAGGTCCACTTGTGTGGTTTCTCCAGAGCTTTCAGCCACATCTCATGGCCTTCATCAGTGAATAGAATTTACTCAAACTCAAAACTCAGTTTTTTGTCAAACAAAATAAAATAGTCCTGTAAGGGGATTCCATTCACAACTTGTCATTTACATCCAAACTTAAGAACAATGTCAAATCACAAGATATTCCATCTGCTTTAGTAGAAATAGGGTGTTTTCCTCCCCTACGTGCACCATCGGAACCAAAAGTAATTGTGGGCAGTAGTTTGAACTAACTGCCTATATCTTTCCTAGAGTGGGTCATTTGGCTGGTGTCCTCCACTTGTTGTCAGTAGCTGTTTTTCTGCACGGTGATACTGCATGTCTGTAAGGCTATCTGTAGCACTCATTAAAAAGAAATGGAAGTAATTGTCCCCGTGGGGCCGGGGCGTGAGTCAGCAAATGACAGTGCCAACCCCTTTTGGCATGTCCAACACAATGTCAGTCTGGCTACCTGCCCATTCTCACTGCCGACCCCTCTCTCTTTTCATCGCTCCATCTCTCTCTCACAGAATAACTGCTGATGATAATCTATCTTCTTCTGATGTCTCTCTCTGGAAAGCTATCACTGTATTACTCCTGTATACACTTACAGGAATGTAGCTACTGTGAGTGTGCTGGTCCATCATGAGTTTATAGAGACTTTATTAGGGCCAGAGTGCCGACGAACGTGGGCTGGCGAAGGCCCTCTTGAAACAGAAGGAATTATTATTATTAAGAGCAATGGATCGCATTTTTGAGGGGCTTAAGATGCTTAAAAACTCGCCAAAGTTTGCACATGTTCCCCTGGTAAAAAATTTGATATTTTAAGGGGTTCGTAGATAGGCGTGCAAAAATGGCACCCCCTACAAAACTTCAAAAATTGAGCTCCTGCAGTATTTTTGCACGTAGACTAATGGAAATTCGCATTCAATATGTAACATGTCAAGACGTACAAAAAAGCCTCTTGGAGCCACACCCTACACCCAACAGGAAGTCCGCCATTTTGAATTGACTGTGCGAAATAAGTGCATTTTATGCCATTTCCACATGTCATACATTAACGAACTCCTCCTAGAGATTTCATCCAACAGACTTCAAATTTGGTTTCTGCCATCTTAAGACCTTAAAGATGACAAGTTATTAAAAGCTTGAGTTTTCGTCGCAGGGGCTGGCCGCGGCGTGGTGGCCATTTTGTGTGTTTTGCCATTGAAACAGGAAGTTGTTGTAACCCGAGTGTACATTGTCCAATCTGCACAAAATTTCTCATGATTCATGAGAGTTCAAGTCTGAGGACATCTACATGCCAATATTGACAATAGTCATAGTGCCACCTGCTGGCAACAGGAAATAGGCCTAAAATTCAAGGTGCTATACTTCAACAAACTCCTCCTACATACTTAATTGATCGACTTCAAGATTTGTCTGTGCCATCTCAACACCTTAATGATGAGAAGTTATTAAAAGCTTGAGTTTTCGTTGAACAGTATGGGCGTGGCAGCCATTTGCAGCATTTGGCCATGAAAGAAGAAGGTGTTGTAACTCGAGTAAACATTGTCCAGTCTGCCCGAAATTTCTCAGGATTGACAAGGGTCCAGGCCTGAGAACATCCCATGCGGATTTTGGCTCATAGTCATAGCGCTCCCTGCTGGCAATAGGAAATCAGGCATATGTGACTAATGTCATCTGATTTACATGAAATTTACAATGTGTGGTCTACAGTTGATATTAAGCCTTCCCCTATACTCTGACCACGCCCCCTTTTATAACTCATGAACCATTTGACGTAGACTCTTGTGTGAGGTATTAATAAACTCAGCAGAGAGTTCCTTTTTCATTGGTGACGGTTTGCCCCACCCCCTATACTTGGTACAACATTTCCAACCCTGCACATTCCATGCAGGAAATGAAGTCTAAGTCGTGCGTGTGGTGTCCAACGGTCGTGTAGATGCACGGCCGCACGGAACGGTGTCCCGCCAGGTAACCCCGCCGCGCACAGAAGTGCAAGGGCCCGTCCAACGCTGCTTGCAGTTTTTATTGTTCTTTATGTCTCCTAAGAGTCTATTATATTACTCCTAAGATAATTTTTAGTTCTGCTGTAACACTGTAATGTCTTTAATGTAGTACTATTATGCTAAATTTGATTTAAATGACATATTAATATCCCCCATTCTTTCCTGCACTAGAATCATTGAGAGAGAGTGGTTGTAATTGTGAATGTGGTTAATGTTCACTATTAGTGGACTATTAGTATGGCCTTGTTCAGTATGAGTAGATGCCATTTTGCTATTGTGACACTGGGCACACACACACACACACACACACACACACACACACACACACACACACACACATTTTTCTTTTGTAAATGCATTAATTCCATCACCTTGGCCCTAAAATGAGGTCCTGATCCTAAACCCTTAACCTTCTAAGGACCAAACCAAACATCATGCCAAAGCACTTGTGTGTTCATTGTCATGTAGCATTCTTAATTTTAGTTCAATGCATTTACACAAAACTATGACAAGCTGCCCAACGCATCATCAGACACCGACAGTCTGTGAACAGACGCTACTTGGCACAGCAGATCTGCCTCTGGAGCTAAATATAGCTGTCACATTTGCTGAGCAAATATTTTGACTTTTGCTCTACAAGTGAATATGGCTTTCTGTCTGTATGCAGATGATGAATTGCAATAACTTTGATCTCCTGACTTTTTCTTGCCAGCACCACCATTGGGTCAACTTTCTTGACCAAATACTTGCTAAGCAAATGTCAGTTAGCTAACACACTAACAACATTAAACCTGCCAAACATCAGCATGTTAGCTTTGTCATTGTGAGCATGTTGGCAGCGTTACTTGCATTGCTAAACTGACATAAAGCAGCAATAAAAAGCCTCTTCAGACTAATTTGTACCATGTATATTTTATGTAGGCCTACATTATTAATACTTCACCACATAAGAGATCTTGTATGCAGAGACCACATTTGTTCTCTTTGTTAACCACATTCTATTCATCTTTGACTGCTCACTGAGCATATAATTAACCATGTTATGTAGTGTGTGAGGCAATATATAATATGTTTTCTTACTAAAATAAGGTCAGAATCATTTTGATATAATCAGGTTATGGTCAGACAATTTCATTTGTTGTTGTTATTAAGTTATAATCATTTTAATTTCTTGTAATGAGGTTAGAGTCTGGATTGTGATCGATTCACCTGCGTTTCACTGTTTGCTTCTGCCTCATGATGCAAACACACAAGACTAAATCTTTTTATTTATCTCACAGTCAGATAACAGCATCTGTTGTTCAAAACATTCAATACTTGTCTTCCATTCCTGTGTATTCACAGCATTTTGTGCTGTTCCTTGTGGTCTACATTGGTTACAATGTCTATTGTGGTTCATACATATCACATAACATACTGTTTGTAGTAATATCTGATGTTGATTTCTACTGTATATACGGCTGTTTAGCAAAACCAAAGTGATACATTTTAATGAAATTATTCCTCCTCCTTTCATGTTTGGTAAATCCTTCTCTTTCTTCACTCTTGTTTCTCTTGAAAACTCTCTCACATTGCTCGCGCAGTTCTTTTGTGATAGCTCACACCTTTATATATTTCATAATTCACAGCTAACCTTGTGGAAAGGGTCTAACACCAGCTGTACAACTGGGACTCAGTTTTCACATTGTCATCAGATTGTGACAAAGTGGAAAATGTCTCTGTCTTGCCATGAAAATAGAGAAACACACAGACATCTAAATAAAAATTTGAAAAGAAAACACAGTGCACAGACCACACACATACAAATCATCTACACAGAAAAAAAGTGGGCCATGTATTCCACAAGGAGCGGGCTCACCGTAAAAAACTCTTCAAAGTGATAAATAAAAAACCAAGGCAGCTTCACACATGAGCAAACGTTTGCTTGTTACATCATGAAAGAGATTTGTCTCTATCAGGAATTAGTAGGTTAACATTTGACCCAGATACAGCTAGAATCTGTGCATGTTCATTACATCAAAGAGTTTAAATTAAGCTTTCTCATTTAAATAGAAAAGGATCTTTAAAATAACACACTTTTTTAACGCAGGGGGCTTACAGCTTCAAGCAAGGCTGAGGGACTTCGTCATCCTGAGACAACAAGGAAAAGTACATAGTTTTTCCACCTTTTTCCCCAGCATATTCAGACTCCCACTAATCTTTAAATTCATGTTGCCCTTGAAACCTACTGAGCCACAATGTCCAACATTGGTATTTACATCTCTTTCATTGTGCAAAGGCAATATACCAACAGGTTAACTATTCTTTCAGAGGACGAAAGCACCCCAACTACATTATGGAGTATATGGCACGACACATTTAATGGCTTTGTTTCTTTCAATCATAAACCAGCTACAACTACAGGATAACATACAAGGTCAAATAGAGTTCAAATCATGAGGGCTCTGACACCTTCGAGGCTCGGTCGGGAGGCAAGAGATTTGCATGCTAAACCTGCTGCACACCACAAGATATCATGTGGCAACTGTTCGCAGTGGCATGCACGATTTTGCACGGACCAAAGCTCACACTCTCCAAGATGTTGAAAATCAGTGGTTATGGCCAACTCAGGATTATAATCAGAAACCGAACCATGCAGTGTGTTTCAGGGTTTAGTGACATAAGGAAAATGTGGGTGCACATGGCCAAGAGTGAAAGGAATCTATTGGAATGTAGTTGCTAAATCACATGATTGATCTTTAAAAGAGCTCTCCGTAGATCTAGCATGGCACTTCTATAACATTGTCAGACTCACGATGGTTTTAAAAATTACAATGCAGACGCATTGCCAGACCTTCCTCCACAGCGCTGTGGAGAAGGGTCTGGCTAGTTCACACAGCATTCGGGGATGGGAGAAAAACGTGCTCTGGTTTATTGGCATTTCTTTAAACCAATCACAATCGCCTTGGGCAGCATTGAGTGCCAGACGGAGCAACGGCGCCTCTGCAAAATAGCCTCGGGAAGGAACTTGTTTGGGTGGAACATGTGTACGTTCAGCAGGTTGTTTTAGTCATGCAACGGAAAACTCAGACAGATAGTCTAGCTAGCTGTCTTAATTTACCCTGCAGAGATCTGAGGAGCAGTTAACCATAGTCCTCATAAATCGACCAGAGTTTAAAATTCCAACACAAAGAAAGCTGAAGGTACCGGACATCCGGCCGAAAAGAATGACATCCAGCGGGATGTCCAGCGTGGCAATGGAGCAATCCCGGAAGTGGAACATCGTGGATATTGACTAAGAATGCAGCAGATCCAGAGATATTGTCTTTTATATTCCATGCATTCTTCTTCCTTGTCCAAACCTGCCACTTACATTACCCACAATGCAACTCATCAGCCAACAGTTTGGTCAGAGATGTGTTATGTTAATAGTGGCTAATTTAGCCTTGAGTAGCTAGCCTCACACAGAGATGAGAAGCGGGCTACAGAGGTCTAGTAAACTCCACACTCTCATTTTCAGACTTGTAGTCTTCAGCCGCAACCGACTCAGGTGACATCACTTGAGGCAATTTATTTCATGCAGTAGTACTCCCCAAGACCTATGAACAGACTTCGATGTGTTAAATCAGTGGATATCCCCTTTAACCACCACACCTAACTCCCTGCAAAAACTGCAACTACTGTATGACCTAAAGTTACAAAAACTTTATACTTCCTTATAATCATATTATATTTGGTTAATAATAATACATGGATTCGTTTTTAATTTTTTACTGATTTGTTTTGTATCACATTTATATTAGATTATTCTGTTTAGTAAGGCCTGATGACGTACCTAAAAGCATTGTGGGTGCATTAAGTGATGTAAGTGAGGATCATGATGATGAGATTAATTTATTTCATTTATTGAATCCTTTCTTTTCTGCCATTATACTGATTTGAAATGTTTTCATGTATAAAAAAGGCAAAGCTACCACCATTACTGTAGTTTTATTTGAATGTCAATATATGGAAATAAGCACATTAAGAATGACCATCACTTATTCACTATTATAACCTTTATTCCCACCGTATTACTTTTACATTTACCACTAAATTGCATTTTGTTTCACTTTAAGTTGTTGTTTTTCATCTGAGACTGGTAACATTTAGTTTGAGAAGGTTAGTAGCTGACTAATGCATTTATTACAACTTAATAAATTCTGTAATTCTGTTTAATAAAATCAGTTGGAACCATGTAGGGTAGCTCCGTGAGCCCTGGGTGTGCAAACTTCATTTACTTTCCTGCACTTCCTTTTGAAGTTGGGGATAAGATGATAGAGAGATAACATGTGCAAGGTCATTTCCCAGTATAATGTTCTAATTATGGACAAGATGTCCTTTCAGTGGAGTGCCTTTGCATATAATGAAGAAGAATACAGCTTTTGGATTGTGCTGCAGCATTAGAACAACCCACCAAAGTTACTCAAGAGATGTTATGGTTTGTTTTTTTCTACTAGTTTAATGATTATCGTAATGGTGCAATATACAGTATCTGTACACACATCATCAATTTATATCCATTTACAGCAAAGATTTCACAAAACAGTACCTTCTGTGTTATTACTGTGGAGAAGAATCTGGAATGAATCGTGGCCGAGTAACACCACATGGGAACCTGTCAGTCTCCAGATAAACCACAAACCAAGCAGAGCTGCA
Organism: Sander lucioperca; assembly: GCF_008315115.2. Taxonomy (NCBI): domain Eukaryota; kingdom Metazoa; phylum Chordata; class Actinopteri; order Perciformes; family Percidae; genus Sander; species Sander lucioperca. Next base: position 16,368,392 of record NC_050194.1, on the reverse strand, counting down.
CCAAAGCCTCCTCCCAAAGCGAAAACTAAAATCTCTGGACACCCTGCGCTGAGAAACAGCTGACATCAGCTTTCTTACCAGACTGCCTGCTGCGATATGGCTCCTTTTCCACTGGAAACGGACACAAAGTTGGCATAGATGGCGAGTGATAACGAGCAAACAAAAGGGAGAGTGTAAAGTGACAGATTAAAAAAAAAAAAAATTAGAGAAGAAGAAGATAGTATGGGGAGGCATAGAAAAGGGTTATGCTAATTTGAGTGGATGGGGAGATGAAATAGAGTCATATTACTGTTGGAAATGTGCAGAGATGGGACTCTTATTCCCCTCGCTTGCTCCTTACAGCTCAACTTAACACACACATACAGTACAAACACATGCACTCTCACACAAATGCATGTTCCTGTACTGTAGATGGTGTGCAGTGAATTGCAGTGCAGTGAATTGTGTAACATACTGTATATTTTAGGTGACAAATGCAGTACAACACCTGAACACCTGATTTTTGTTGGAAAATGTTTTCAAAACAAAACATTTTTTTGAGTACTGCCCTTCAAACAGAGTTACATGTGGTGTGTGTGTGTGTGTGTGTGTGTGTGTGTGTGTGTGTGTGTGTGTGTGTGTGTGTGTGTGTGTGTGTGTAAAAGAGACAGAGAGACAGAGTGAGCATGGAGGGCAAAACTAGACTCGTAACTAAAGTGAAAAAAGTTCCCCCGAGCAGTTAATAAAAGATGATGCTGCAAAATGGATACCAGCTAGAGCTCCTGCATGACATAAGAGAAAAGGATATGAGAGTTTTCTTCTTTTGTCTGTCTTCCATTTGTTTGTTGTGAAATATTGATGCTATTTATGATGTTTTTTAGTGGCCAACAGTTATGAAACTTGCATAAACAATACACAAATGATCAGATCTAATAAAAAAAGTGTGTCATGCAAACCATTTGTGGCACTCTAAAGTTAATATATATATATATATATATATATATATATATATATATATACTACCAGTCAAAAGTTTAGGGTCACTTAGAAATTTCCATTCCAGACAGAATACCAACTGAGATCATTTGCATTGCTTTTTTTAATCAGGGCAGCAGTTTTCAGATTACATTATGTACTTACATAATGGCAAAAGGGTTCTCGACTGTTGTAGAAAGAAGTGGCTGATCTTTAATGCAATATACATTGCTCATTATCAGCAACCATTCATCCAATGTTCCAACGGCACATTCTGTTTACTAAAATGATATCATTTGAAAAGGCTAACTGAGAAAATATTGGAGAACCCTTTTGCTGGTATTCTGTCTATGGAGTGGAATGGAAATCTCTAAGTGACCCCAAACTTTTGACCGATAGTGTATATATATATATATATATATATATATATATATATATATATATATATATAGAAGGTCTCACCCTCATCGGTTCAGTTTCACAGATTGTCTCACACATTTACACTGAGAAGCCCTTGAGAAGTCCTTATCAGGTTTTTCATGCATTTATGATAAAATAATATGGTCATTAATTTGCATAATTACCTGCTGCACCACAACACAATATTGTTTCAATGATGGAGAATAGCAGGGGCTTGTCAACCTGCTCAAGGCCAGCCATGATTGTTTCAGACAAAACTGGGACATGGTGTACAGACTTACTCTGCTTTTGAAAGAATATCTCACTCAACAGATAAAAGAAAGATCTGCTCACATTGTAGATATAGATAGATAGATAGATAGATAGATAGATAGATAGATAGACAGACAGACAGACAGACAGACAGACAGACAGACAGACAGACAGACAGATAGATAGATAGATAGATAGATAGATAGATAGATGGATCAGAAGCAAAAAAAATAGTAGTCAGTGCCATTTCTTTGTTCTCAGTTGTTTCTATATTTAGCTCAGAGTGGTGACGTACACTACGTACTGTACACAGGCTGTCAATGCAACAAATAGAACTGAGCTTGTTTGATATGAGACATTCTCAGTATCTAGATTAAAAATAAACATACTTTGGTGAGTATGAAACCACACAGTTTTACATGCAGAGAAGGCTGATAAATATAGGCATATACACAGAGGGAGACAGGCAGAGAGGAGCTGTCTTTGGTGCTGAATCAGCCACCCGTGCTTAGCTACTGGTGCTCTCTGTAGACTGTTGTGTCTGCCTGGTCGCCTGTGGTGTGTTACACATCAACATTGTTAGCTTGTAATGTTTTACAGTTTGCTTTTAGCTACTTTTAAATTCATTTCAGCACCAGCATGGAAGTTAAAAGGAGCAGTAGGAGCTATTTCCTATTTGTTTTGAGTATTTTATTTACTGCTCTATTCATAGGCTACTAGATTTACATAGTATTTTTGTTCTTTAGTTGTTAGAATTAAGCATAACTACTACCTCGGGTTTATGTAAGCAGGTACAGGACAGCATGCACCTGTGAGGGTCCATGTTTTTTTCATTAGAGCAAGAGAGGCAGGAGGAGCCATGAGTTCTTTGCTCTATTGTTTGCGTGCTTGCCAATGCCAAGGATGAATACATCAAAAGAAAACAAAAAGGTTTATATAGGACAATTGGTGCATTTGCCTGCCTATAAATTATCATGTGCATCAGTGGCCTTTTGATTTCAAGGTGCTTTAGTTTTGATTATGGACAATGTGAATGTGAATCCAATTATTTTATACTGGAAAATAAAGATGTTAACAACGGCGTTTACAAAGCTGTATCACAAAAGAAATAATTAAATCTTCAATCTTGTACCACCCACTTCTTCGAGCGTCATCACCTCTGAGCCAATCAGGACACACTCCATTGGTCTTGGCGTATTTTGAGACGTATGGACCAATCAGAACGAGCCGAGCACGTCGTCACGGCGAAATCAAAGTTGTTGTAAGAGCGCGTGTGTGTACGCGAGGGGAGAAAAACTGGCCGGTGGAGGAGAAAGGCTCGAAACAGGGACAGCGTACACTGGATATTTTCATTCACCGTATAAATCATTGTCGGTATTTTCTGCATCAGTTAGAGTCTAAACCAGAAATAAGAAGGATCCTTCCGACTGAATACCGTATTATACCGATGAAAGATGACTTGACAGTTAAAAACTAGCTCTACGTCTTCGGACTGTAGCGATGTTTAAACCTCTGTGTGCATAGTTTCACACCATTCTTCTGTCGCCGTGGACTTATCAATTTATTTCGGTGTTGCTGCTGAAGCAACATTTTCTGATCCGAGATGACGGAAATCAGCGAAAAGGAGAATGAACCACAAAACCGGGACCTTCGCCGACCACAGGCCACCATGCCCAGCCAACATGAATCAAAGGTAATAACACACCTGTGTCTAAGGATGTCTAATTAACAGCAAATATGGCGGTTTTTCTTTGAAAACATAACAAACTGGTTATTGAAGCTAAAGCAAGAGTGTCTCAGAAGTTGTCGGAGTGCTCTGTTTAAGGAAGGATTTAAATCAAATGTAATTTGAATTTATAATTTGGACTTGTTTAACCCTCTGCTCTGTCTTTAAGTTCAAATTGTATTTATGGAAATTTCGACCAAGTTGTATTCTGACTTACGAGGCTAATTATGTAGCTTAGTGGTTGTATATGCAGCGTCTTGCATAACAACTCTAAGCCGCTTTAATAGCCGCTTTAATTCTTGTAACTACCCTGACCTCAAAGTTAGCAGAGGGCAGAGATTACATGAAGGTGTGTGTTCTCTTGGGAAACCCATGAGACCATCACAAGACACAGGATGGCAAACATGGTCGAGGCATGGACAGATTAACCTGCTTTGGGGCTGCTGGTCCCCTATTAACTTCACATGTCTCTACTTCTCTGTAATATATCATTTCTTCCTATGCTTTTTTCTGCTAGAATATTACCTTTCCCAAGATTTTCTGCAGGGGTAATTTGAGTAAAGACATTACTTTAGGAGTATGCAACATATAACCACCTTGAGTTAAATAATTATCTCAGATCGCAAGACGTATATCTGCTGGCTCTTATGTACGGTCAGAGATGGGAAAGAAAGCCTTCATGTTTTCTGCCCCAGCCACTTGGAATTCAAATGGATGAATCTGAAATTGCTGTCCTTATTGTTCCTTTTGTTTATGTTTTTTTGCAACTTTTTATGCTGCTGTCTTAGCCAGTCGCCCCTTGCAAAAGAGGTTTCCAACACCAATGGAACTAAAAATATAGGTTAATATGTTAAATAAAATGTAATAAGCAGAAGGTTTAAAACTGGATTTTGACCCTCTTCAAGAAGGTGCTTCAAGATTACCCACCTTAAGGCATTCATCATGTCATCAGTGGTGCATATTCCCAAACACATTTTCATTTAAATTAGCACAAACCAGTAACATAGTTTTCCTGAAGCTCTCAAGGGAAAAATCTCTCGAAAAAGATGGAATGGTTGTTGCTGATCGATCTTTTTTGACAAAAAGTGGAGCCGAACTTCAAACTGAGACAGTAAATTCTCACTTACTGACTTGACCTAAATCTCCTGAATCACATTCATTTTTTTTAACATTTTCAAATGAGCATCAAGAACGGCCTTAATTGTGGCAACAATTACAACAACACGTCACATTAAGGCTGGCTTTTGCTGGGGACCCGGAACAAGCATGGCAGGATGGGCCTCTTGTTGTTTCTATTTGACTACAGACAAACACAATGGATGGTGGGCATTGAGGTGCTGCATGAATTTACGAGCCAATCAGCTAGCAAATGTTTGCCGTGTCTTGCTGGGGGCTTGGTCATAATTCACACAAATGGTCATCCAGACAAAACAAAACTGGGAAGAAGCAATCTTCTGAGCTGCGTCAGCCGTGCAGCTCTATGTTTGCAAAGCCCCTGCTGGCAGCCGCGACCGCTCCACATCCCACAGAAGAAGAATGTAGAGGAAAGAAAGAAAGTGTTTGTTACAACTGCGGGGTCTCTTTTTAGAGGAGTCTGCTCAAGGGTATTAGAGCTTCACTTGTTTCTTTCTTTCTGTCAATCTCAATCTTCTTACTTCTGCGTATTTCTCTATTCATTTCATTAAACATTTTTCCCTCTTCTGCCTCCATGTCTCTCTTTCTTAGTGCCTCTTACCGTCTCTCTCTGCAGTCTTTCTCATCTCTTCATCAGCTCTCTCTCTCTCTCTTATCTCTCATTCCCTCTCTGTCTCTCCACTGGCCCTCTGCTCTCAGAGAATTTTTTACAGTGATAAGTGGGCCTACCAGCTTTCTAGAATGCTTCTAATAGATGATGTGACAGATAATGAATAGTTATTCCACCTCCTACACCTACGGGCAAGGTGACGGTTTCAAAACTATTATTATTCCTCTCTAATCACTTGGAGCGCATGCCATTCTAGTGTCTTGCATATAGTGGTACAATAAAGTAGATGACAAGTTTGTAAAGATAAAGCAATGGTTGAAGGAATAGTTATACATTTTGGGAAACACACCTATGTGCTTTCTTGCCGAGAGTTAGATGAGAAGATCGATACCACTCTCCTTGTCTGTTAGCTGAATAGGAAGTTGCAGCCGGTTAGCTTAGTTTAGCGTAAAGACTGGAAACAAGGGGGAACAGCTAGCCTGGCTCTCTATCTAAATGTAGCAAAATCTGCCTACTGTCACCTTTGAAGCTAGGGCTGGATGATTAATCGAAAAACCGAAATTCAGAGCCTATAACTGACGTAATTTTACCAAGTCGGTTATTTCGGTCTTTTAATCCTATTAATATTTCCGCGGCCACCCACTGTGTGTTAATGTACTTTCCCCTTAAAACATATTACGGCCGCCGCGTGTGTAGTCACGTGACTCCGCCCCGTCCAGTCTGCGACCATAGGTGCTTTCCGATCGGATAGTACTTGTACTTTTTAGAGGAGAAGTACACTTCTAAGCAGTTCTAAGAACTACTCTTCCCCAAAATCTTTTTTCCCGTTTGCATTCCCACTGGCCAAGTGGCCATAGGGACTGGTAGGAGGGGTAAGGGAGTGACGCAAGCACGGCAACGGTCTTTATAGCATCGTCACTAGACCTTAGCGCCACATACAACAACAACAAATGATGCTAATACTTGTGCACTTTTCCTATATTAAATGCACGTCCATTCTCGTAGTAATTCACGTAATGTTTTGCTCAACACAGACGGGGCTTTATTATACTCGGAACAGACTGTGTGTGTGTGTGTGTGTGTGTGTGTGTGAGACGGCCGGTGAGCCGCAGGACACGCTTGTCGAGTTTAACTCCGAAAAGACAGTTAACCACAGGTTCCCGTTAATCTCATGATGGACATTTATTATTTATTTTCTACATTTTTAGGAAACTTTTTTTTTTTACATTAAAACTTAAATTACTTTTTTATAAGATGTTTTTATTTCATTGTAAAATCTACTGTTGTAGATTTCAGTTCAGTTGTTTGAAATATTTAATAAATAAGCATTAATTGCTATCTGTGTGTTGTTTCCTTATTTTAGAATCACAAAGATAGGATTATGCACTCTTTCATTAGAAAAAATAACCGTGAACATATTTACAGTATAAGAAAAGAATTTTTTTTTTTTAAATAATCGTTCAATAATCGTAATCGAGGTAACTTGTTCGATTAATCGTGATTATGATTTTAGCCAAAATCGTCCAGTCCTATTTGAAGCACAGTATCTAATTTGTTTAACTCATACAGAATTTCATCAAGAACGTCAACTTGCTGTTAATCGGCGGTTATATGTAAGCCCCCAGGAACAGCGCCATGTCTTAAAGCAACCATGGGCTTAGCGGCCAACGGTGGAACTGCACCCCTCTGGCCCAGAAAGGCTTTTCCCATAGACTTTGCATGTAACGTCATTAGCGTTTCCCAAACTGCCGGGGCTGTCGGCTAGTAGCTAACGTCAGCGGTAGCTTCGCGTGTGTGTGTGTGTGTGTGTGTGTGTGTGGATTGGGTCGTGTAAATGTGTGGATGTTATGGGAGAGAGAGAAGCATCTGTATACAGGGTGATGTATGACTGCTGCAGTACTTGGGGAAAAAAAGCCCCGAAGAATCCCATTAGGGAAAGATTGGAAAAAGACCCAAATATAGCCCATTCATACATACATTCATTATTTTTCTCACGTGAATAGGGTAAACATTTTAACCTTTTAGATATCACTATGAAAATTACTGAGTTGATTACTTACATCAAGACAAACAAAAAATGTATTACAAGTTTTTTTTAAATTGTTTAACATGGGCAAACGGTGCATAATCTAATTATGTATGTCCTAATTTGCGTAAATACCACAACAGATCTAAACATTGGGTATAGCCAGGTGAAAATGTCTTGTTGAATCTTGTTGACATATAACAGTAAAAGACTTAATGCTAAGGTCTGAATGGAACCCATTTAAGCTACCCATGAGTATTAATACATAGAAGCAGGAAGAAGTACTTTAAACCAGCCATTCTCTAGTAGTGTGTACGTAATTTGATTGTTCCAGCCACTTTTTATTTTACCTACATTTTGTCTTCTGCATTCTCCTTACCCTCGTCTCCTGTTCTTCCCTCAGACTCATCCCCCAGAAACAGCCCCAAACCCCATCTCTGCGATAATAATTAATAAAGGCTGGTTTAAAGTACTTCTTCCCGCCTCTATGTATTTATGCTCATGGGTAGCCTAAAGTTTAAGCTGGTCACACACTGCTGTGGGATGGCATCCCATTCTTCAACCAGCAGTCCTGACCTCAACCCCACTGAACACTTGTGGGATCAGCTTGGGCGTGCTGTCCTTGCCAGAGTGACCAACACAACCACGTTGGCTGACTTGCGACAAATGCTGGTTGAAGAATGGGATGCCATCCTACAGCAGTGTGTGACCAGGCTGGTGACCAGCATGAGGAGGATGTGCCAGGCTGTTGTGGCTGTGTATGGTTCTTCCACACGCTACTGAGGCTCCTGTTTGTGAAATGAATAAATTGTTCAGTTGCCAATATGTCTTGTTTCTTCCAACTTCAATCATCCAATCCACCAAACACCAAACGAGTCAATGGCAGAATAAGCTGTTTGGCATTGGCTGAGAAGATTTGGCAACTTTTTCATGGGCGCAACCCACATACTCAGCTCTGCTGCTCATCCCACAAATGTATGTTCCTTAAAAATGGGGCACCATTTGAAAGGGAACTAAACAGGCTTTCCAACAGTATTAGATGTATTGCCAAAAAGCATTGTAACCACAGAGAAATAATCTACCAAACACAAATTTCCTTACTTTTTGTGCTAAGTTTACTTGTAAGAGACACAAGAGAGAAGCTCAAGAACGCACAGTGTTTCTACGACAACACAAATAAACTGTCCATCGTGACGTCATGGGCCAGTCACTGCGGAAGATTGAGCTCCATGACTGCGGAAGATCCGGGTATTTTCGAGCTCCATGACTGCTTTATGCGCTTTTGAGCAACTCTCATTGGAATGAACGGGGCTTTGCGCTGAACGCTGTATCCAGTTCTCTTAATACATCCATGCTTATATGCCAGACTATTTCTGGACTGGGAGTAGTTGCCAGGTAACCAGCTGAGCTAAGAGACAGAAAAGTTACTGTACTCTCGGCCAAGAAATAGTCCGACTGACAACTTAATCCCCATTTCATTTTCAGGATTTCAGAATTTTTTTCAGATTTTGTTGGCTTAAGTCAGAGCCAGGCTAGCTGTTATCAGTCTTTATGCTAAAGTTAGCTAACCGTCTGCTAGCTGTAGCTTCATATTTACCTTACTAACATAATAGTGGAATCGGTCTTCTCGTCATCCTCTTTCGTATGAAAGTGAATATTTTGAACTATTCCTTTTAAACTCTATGTTGTTTAATAGTGGAGGAAATGAGAGCTGTGCTCAGAATCAGCCGCTACATAAAGTTTGATATTCATAGACAGTGGGTGTAAATGCTGATACTGCAAGGTGGTGCTGTGCCTCGTTCCGCAGGGCCTTCACACAGCCCATCGCGTTCTCAGCCAACACAAAGACATTTTATGAGGTGAAATAATGGCAGCGGGTTCACTCTGACTTTGCCCTTCACACTCACTTTCTCAGAGCCCTCCTCTTTCTGCTGCTAACTTCCTTATCAGCCCCTTTTTCTCCTCTCTTCATTTAATTTCTTTCTCTCCATTTAGAGTATGCATTTCCCTTCTTTGTTCTATTATTGACTGTAGCCCATTTAAATGAAAACCAACACCTTGTCTTTTTCTACCTGCACTTCACCTCTCCTCATCTTTCTCTCTTTGTCTCCCATTCCTTCTTTTCCTACATTGTTTTCTTTTCCATATCTCTGAGTATCTGACTGGTGATGGTTGCCTGAGTGCTTGAGAGCATAAAGGCCAGGAACTAATGGCGACGAAGGCCGACTGTGGCATCGCCTCACGTCGGCCCACATTGTCTTGGTCAAAAATGATCACTGGAACACACCGCACAGACTACAGCCGACATAGGGCCCTATGAAATCCGTTTTTATTTTTTTTCAAATTCCGTGTTTTCTGATTTATTTTTAGCCCTTTCGGATTTGCTTGATTTCTTTTCACTTCTAAGCAGTATTGGCCTTTAAAAACTCAGTGACACAAACTCACAATTCAGCTTTTTTATTTAAACTGTTAATATATTCAGCAAAGCACATTCAAAATGACCTAAATAAAAGCTTTGGATGCTCACCTATAACAATGTTGAGGACAGTGCGATCTAGGTTGTCAGAGGTTTAGTCGACAACAACGAAGATTTTCTTTCCACGGATCTCTTGCAGCACTTTTTGCGTGTGCTGGTCAAAGACCTGCGGCAGGTTGGTCTGCTGGCGTTTTCTGGAAGCACCCTCCCTGCTTGCAATGTTTAACAAGAAACTGACGTATCCTCCTCATTTTCTCTAGCGGTATGTCAGCTTCAGCACACGTTGCAACAAAATCTTCCACAAACTTACGCCTTGCATCTATTGATTTTGTCGTTGCCTCCATGGTAACCTGGAGGGATTTTCCCGCTGGAGATTTAGCTAGCTTTGTTCTTGAGATGAACTTTTGATTTCAAATGGTTGTCGGGAGGCGCCACTCGCTTCAACATTTTTTCCCTTGCAACAAACTCAACGTGAACGTGATGACATATGGTTACTAGGCAACAGGCAGTGCCATTTGGCCACGGTTTAGGTAGAGACCTGTCTCTGCTTGTTGTTGAGACCTGTCTCCGCTTGTTGTTTAAATTGAAAAATGAGAAGGAAGTAAAAAAAAAAAAAATAATTTATTTAATATGTCAACAAAATATATGTGAATTCCGTGCGATTCCGCGCATATAACAGAATTCCATTTTTATGTGTAGATTCCGCGATTCCGTCCGTGTTTTCCGCATCGCGGAAATCATAGGGCCCTACCGACAGCAAAGTACCACATACGTTCTGTGCCTGTGCGAGAGGAAATAACTCTGCAAATCAGCAGGCGGTGGTAATCTGTTCGTCATTCAAAAAGGGAAACCGGATAAAAACGTTGCTATGATACCCACAACAAACAGCGTTTGCTTGAACCGGCAGTGGCAGAACAGAACAGAGCCTCTGCTTCACTACCCGAAGGATGACCGCAGACACCGGGAGATGGCTAACCAGACTGTCCATCTCCCGGACTGTCATCCGTTCTCTCAACGCTGGCTCGTTAGCTAATGTTAGCTTGCTAATTCCACACACCCAACATACCTTCATCATACACTGGTTACAGAAAATTAGCCAACAAAATAATTGTCACTCCTCTGGCGTTAGCAATGTGCTTTCCTACGATGTGACAAGAGCTTGTGAAAGAAACATTAACTTGTTACATTTTACTAATTTAGTGGCTGGCCAGCTAGCTAGTAAGCTAGCTTGCTTGCTAGGGGGCTAATTGTTTAGCGGTGCAGGGGGTGCAGAGAGAGAGGTCTACTGTGTTACGGTCTTTATATTAAATATCACGGTATAGGATATTAGTTTATTAACGTTAGTTTATTTTGTAATGTGTCGGTATGTAGAGATCTTTAAAAAAGACATGTTATTGTTAAAATAAATATACCAACACAAGTGATATATATCTTGTACGTTTGCCATGTTATGGACAGAATGTGCAAAAAAAGATATTCCAATCATTCAAACCTGTGTACTTTTTAGAAAGAACATTCAAATGTCATTTTTGATCAGTTTTGACAGTTCTTGTGTGTGTCATCAGCTGAGTTGAAAAATGAAAGGAGCCTTGTGTGTGCCTGTCACAGTCGTTTGCTTTCCTCACTCTTGTTTATTAAATCAATTATTATCAGATGAATTGGCTGTTCAGCCAACACGTGGCGACGGTGCAGGACACACCGTACAAACTAAGGCGACGGTCGCTCACCGCCAGCCCAACTTGGACCGACGACCGCCTGGTGTGTCAGGGCCTTAAGGGTGATTTAAGAATAGAAAAGCCAGCCAGAGGTCCTGCCAAGAATGAAAGAAAAAAGAGTGAATTACCTTTCATAAATGAACAAACATGAAAACGATCAAATTCCAATTTGTAATTTGTACAGTTCATGAAACAAATCATTAAACACAAATGTGTAGCTATAAATTGTAAAGTTTTACTGTTTAATTAGTTTTGAACGGGTGTTGACAGTGGTGGCATTTCATTTCCTCTGTGAACTTCTGAATTCCTGTGTCAGAAGGTAACTAAACTTCTTTAATTAGCTTTTCTGTTGTGTACTAGCATCGGCCTGTGCCATTCAGATGATTGTACTGTGTAGATGACATTTCTGGAAAAAAAGCGTATCAATGTTAGCAGGATACATCACTCACTTCTGACAGACCATGATATGTTTGTGTTTCTCCTGCCAGAATGATTGACTTGTACCGCTGACCTTTGAAACAAACTATAGTCTGCACAAAAAACAGATGAAGGGATACAGATAGACAGAGACACAATGAGAGAGACAGGAAGAGAGATATTTAGAAAGACAGAATACACACAAAGAATAAGAAATCAATGGTGTTTTATCTATAAATGAATGCAAACGAACTTTCCGTACTTTACAGTAGGGCTGCACGAAAAAAACGTTTTATATCGTCATCGTGAGATCAACTTGCGAAATAAACACATCGCGAAAGACTGCGACACATCACGAAAGACTGCGACACATCACGAAAGACTGCGACACATCGCGAAAGACACTTAGTTAAGAGTATCGCTAGAAAACTGCACTTTAAAATGAAGCAATTAACAATGGGGAGTTAAAAAGTGCAGCAAGTGGCCTGTTCTGAACAGTTTCTTTGACAGCTTTTTTAGCTTGACATTGAACATATGAGGTAGCCAGTCTAGCCACCAGGTAAGTAAACATAGTACCATGGCTTCTCCTCAGAACACACCGAAGAAACGCCAACTTGAGCGTACGCTCTGCGCATGCACGAAACGTAATACGTCTCCATAGCAGGAGGCGGCGCTGCTCTGTATTATTTCCATTAACAGTCTGATTGTTTCCCAGAAAATGAGAACCGGCAGCTGATTGGACGAACGCATCACGTGGTTCTTTTTTCTCCGGAAATTCCAAGCCCCCAGCAAGAGCGCCGAGTCTAAAAGCCACCATGGGCTTAGCGGATAACGGTGGTACTGCACCCCATGGCCCAGAAAGACTTTTCACATAGACTTTGCATGGCGAAAGAAACGTCTATATTTCAGCGGATAATTTGTTTCTGGGTATATCAACTTACCAGCCCGAACACTGAAAGGGTCCTTGTTTAAAACGTTACGTTTTTAACATTTATAACATTCACTAGAAGCGAATCCAGAATTATTAAATTTGGCATGATGAACGCGCATAGTGGACGCAAGCAGAGCCGCAACAGCACGGAACACACTGAACAGACTCGAGTCACCGACCTCGCCGGACGGTCCGACGGCCGATAATCGGCTCTGTGTGTCAGCGCCCGTAAACGTCTGTGTAAAGTTAGTACGGGTAACTTGCTCTACAGCGACACTAGCGGCTGGCTGACCAAATCGCTCTTCCTGCAACGCGAACGGGGGTAAACACCTTTTATATATGTCAATGGTAAACACGGGGGATTTGAATGGGACTTATGTATCGATACTCACGGCTTAAAAATCAATACTTTCTTGGGGAAAAAAATATCGATTTATATCGCAGAATCGATAAAATTGCTCAGCCTTAGTTTGGATTGAATTACTGTACTTGATTGAGTTCTTAAATGATGCTGATCCAGCAGATTACCATGTGCAGTGTCAGGGTTAGAGCGGAGTCAGTTGGGAATAATATGGACTGTGCTGGAGGTTGCTGCTTTAGAGACAGTGGACTTTGGAGGTCATTTTGTCTTCTAAAAGGCAAAGCTGTTTAATGTAATGGAGTGAAAATGTAAGCTTTTATGATGGTTCTGATCTTCAGCTCTGAATGGCCGACTCACCTTGAAACAAACTGTAAAAAAAAGTACACATTTGGCTCCAGGACTTATTGAATACTTCAATGCATCAACAAAGTATCATTCATAAAGACCTTGTGTTGCCTAGCAACTATGATAAAACTATATTATCAACATTCAATAGCATACTGCTAGTGAGTTACTGTCATTGAAATAGCATTTGATTATTAAAGTAAAAAAAAATTAGACGTCACTTTCTCTCCACTCTGGTTTATCAACGGAATAATTAATCCCCAAATTTCTCCTTTTACATTTGTCCCTCATTTACCTTAAATACATACATTTTTCTGAACATGCCTAAAAGTCAATAAATAAGGTTTTGCTTTGAATGAGAACATAATGATCTTGTCCTGCACCCTGGACATCCCATTGTTTCTCTCCACTCTTTTATTTGATTTAGCCTAGTCTTCCTGTATGGTATTAGTTATACTGCCCTACTAAGGCAAAAGACCTTAACTCGCCAGAGTGTGAAACTGAGAAAAATGACTTTAAAGTTATCTTAATGTCCTAACAATTGAGTTATAGGTATACTATTGTAATTTTCACATTTTGTAGTGTATACCTGTATTAATCTATCTACAAAAAATGTTGAACTCAAATTTGACCTTTGACCCTTTTTACTGTAAAAAGTTACTGTATTCTGCCTCAGCATTGCCCACAAAATGAAAATCGGTCATACCGAGGCAAAATACCTTAACTTCTATTTTATAGCACAATGTTATGATAACAACGATAACTTTTACTTAAAATGTAAGCAATATTAACCCTGTTGGACTCACTATGATAAAAATGGCTTCACATTTATCAACATCATATGAAAATGATATATCAATTTTTTCTGTATTTCATACTCATACTAGTACCACACAGGCAGTCGCATGATTGATTCACAAACTCTCTCTGACAGACATCAGAATTAAGAATGAGAGTGTTTTGATGTTTTAATTAGGGCTGTCAAAATAACGCCTTAATTTCGATTAATTAATCTGAGAAAAAATAACGTGTTAAAAAAAATAACGCAGATTAATCCATTCCATATTGACGTTTGACCCGGAGCCGTTCTAGCCACCATTGGACTGTAAAATGAAGGACGGAGACGAGAATGTGCTACCTGAATCATTAATTGGAACATTTACTTGTAAAAATCTTCTTCCTGCCAACCCTGGCTACCGAAATATGGTGCCACTGATATGTCTGCGCTTCTCTCTGATGCTCTGAAACAGACGATACAGGAAACACAAACACCGCTGCACGTGACGCTAGTTAACACTATACACTATAACGTTAGCCTACCGCTAGCTAGTAGCTGGATTAAACACGGTTAAAATGCTGACAGCTAACGCTAAACGGTGTAAAGTTTGACTGTGTTTTACTGTAGAGGATTCAACACCGGTATGTAACAATCTGCAGCTGCCGTCGGAGAAACAACACAGACGGTGCGTTCAATGGAACTGGTAAACTACAGCCTCGTGGTGCATTTGAAGTTATTGTAAATGTCCTTTTTTGTTTTTGTCGTTCAACAGCAATTTACTAGTGAAATAAGTTGTTATTGTTATACATTATTATTAAATCATTTAATTTTGACCATATGGCCTTAGCAATAAACAAGCCGTTCTTTAATGTCACCAACTGTTGTTTAGTACCCTTTTTTTTTTTTTTCTTTTTTTTACTTTCTTAAAAAGTATCGGTTCAGGCACCATTAATTATGTATGCGATTAATTAATCACAGAGTATGTAATTAATTAGATTACATTTTTTAATCGATTGACAGCCCTAGTTTTAATGCATATAAAGCAGGTTCTTCTGTTTGGATATGAGGCACTAATTTAGACTCATTGCAAGAATGAAGACATGAACATGAAGATGCCGTCATTCACGTGCATATTAAGTAGCCATGTTGGTTTGTTTTGGTCTTATAATACATCCATAGATGCTCTGCAGAGAGGATGGTTAGTTTAGCCAGCAGTTAAGCATCGTATTTACAGAGTAGGCTACCTTAACTCAATTTGAGCATTCTGAAGTGCAAGCAAAGTTACGGTATTCTGCCTTAGCTTCTCTACGGCTTTTGAAGTTACGGCAAATTTTCTCCCCAAAACAATAAAATGTACTCAAGATATTTGTCCACATGATAAAGCAGATCTTTAATGTTCCAAAAATGACAATAACTCATTTTCGACAAAATTGAGTTACGGTCTTTTCGCTTTGCACGGCAGTATAGGGCTGATAGGGCAACTCAAATAAAATCTAACATATTTCAGGAACCAATACTTTAGAAGTATTTATTCTAGAAGATACACACACAATACACAATATAGGCTACACACACACAATACAATATACACACAATATAATCTGTGTGTCAAATGTGAGACAATATAGCCTTAGTGGGTAATTAAAGGAAACCAAAATTAACCAAATTGTTATTAACACTCCAATGAGTGTTTTTTCATCATTGTGTGAATATCAAAGAGGTGTTGTGGCAGTCAAGTTAAGCCTTTTAAACGGCAGGATTTGGAAATGCAAGCTTCTCTTGCTGCACACTCAGGCTGCCAGCTTATGAGCTGGAGAAGTCTTTGCTAACAAGAGGCGCATGGATCACTGACAAAACAGCCCTTCAAACAACAGCCAGATATTTGGGAGCCACACAGAGCTGTGACTGTGACAATAAGAGGAGGATATGAGAATAATATACCTTGATTCACACCTTTTTTTTTTTTTTGCAACTAAGATATTTACATAAGGTATAAGGGAGCCATATGTTCAATCAGGTAAACTTCCGGTCTGGTTTTAAACTGTTAACAATGTTAATGTCATTACATCTAAATGTGATTTTCAATATTTGTTTTCAAACAAAATGACTAAAAATACTAAAAGCTTCACCTTTCATAGGTGCTTTTTTGGATGATGTGAATTCTTTAATACATCGAGATGGATCGACAAATTTCGGTGCTTAATAACTGTAATCAGTCAGTTTTGCACTGTCCTAAGATGTTTGCAATTTATTCCAAAAAAAGTTCCATTTACACAAAAGGTTTCTAATGAGGTCTCCTTTTAATGTATAGCTCAGTGCAAGAAAAATGCTAAACTTAATCAGGTTCTTGTGTGTTCAGTAATAATTTTTAATATCATGAGCAGCTAGAGATTTGTCCTGAGAAAAAACACTGCAGGGGGAATTTTATGTGCAAGAGTTAGCAGACTTTGGGGAGTAAGTTGCTCAACTGTTGTCCAAGCACTTTTGCACACAGAAACAGGTGTAAACTGGTGCATTACAGCCCCATACTGCCATCTAAACAGTTCAGTAAGGTAGAAATAACAACCATTAAGAAACACGTGGGAATAACATGTATTAAACATTGTACATATTATATTAACATTGAATTAGAGTAACGAATTTTGGATCATATAATGCATTTGATCTATTCATGTTTCATCAATTAATAGGAGGTTACAGTTTACAACAGTATAGTATACTGATAAGTTCCTGAATCTCGTCATCTCTCCAGTTTTCGTCTTTGTGTAAATCACCCTTCTACACCCTTGGATGTTCTTCCGGTTTCGCTCCATCCACATGATAAAAAACATCATCAACATGCCCACTCGCTTGCTGTGAATTCTCCGCACAATTACCTGCTCTATTCACACATGGGCTCAATCGGTTATTATACAGATTTTGTACTAGCAACCTGGCAGGCGGGGTAAAGTCTGTTTTGATGTCAGGTCCAACTGATTCTGACATTTGCCTTTTCACAATACAGCTCCTCCAGGTAATGTCAAGATAAGTTCAGGGTTGTAGTGCATGTCAAAGGGGCTCATGTTTAAAGATTGATCAAAAGAAGGTGGGAATTGTGTTCAGGTTTAGAAAGTGTAATCCTCTTTCCTGAAGATTGCAGTCAATTGGCAAAGAGTGTATGTGTTTGAAGACATAACCACGATAAACTCAAAGATGTGGCAATGTACTAGTGCCAACAATTAGCTGGCAGATTTTTCTCTTCATGTTTTTCCTGTCGACTCACTGCATCACCTCTGTGTTGGAAAAAAGAAAGAAAAGACAATGTAGAAAAGCATCGGAGCTGGAATATCGTAGTGGCAGCAGGATGACTTTTCGCCTTTACAGGCATCTTGTGTGAACAGCCCCACCTACAAACACACACACACACACACACACACACACACACTTGTTAATTATTAATTTATCCAGCATTTCTCACAACAGCCTATTTATAGAAACCTTCACCAAACATCTCTGTGCTCATTTTCAAACGGCCGAAGCATAAGGCATTTTCCATTGTGTGCGTCTCTGCTGCGTTCTGGCTGTGTTCCGGTTTTGTTCCGTCCTCCGCCTCGCGCCATTCCACACCGGGAGCGTCTCAGGAGCGGAGTGTCTTGCTGCCCGACACGCAGATTTTATTGTCTCTACAAATACTTTACAGAACAATTACATGTTTATTAAACTAGTATCTACCTTCCACTCCACACACTGGGGGGTTGGTAAACTGACTGGATGCTCTCGCTGTTTCACTTCTGCCTGGCTATCCAGACGGACCGCGTGAAAATAGACCTGGCGCGTATCTTTAGCGGAGCGAGAGCCGCTTCACGCACACTTCTGGGACGCACCGTTGCACGGCTGGTGGAATATCAAGCATTGACTTGAATGTCTGCGATTGCTTGTGGGGCATGCAGTGCCTCCGGAACGCCCAGTGGAAAATGCCTGTGAGATGTCTGCTCTGTCTCCCCTGTACCATTTGTCTGTCAGAGGGATAATAGAGAGAGGCCCTGGTGCATTGGGCTTTCAAAGAAGTTGATGGTTTGGTATTTTCAGTCTATCTTCTCTTACTATACTGTGTAATTATTGCTGGTGATTTTAACATTCATGTTGACAACCCCCAGGACAGAGGGACCAAAGAACTGTGTTGTTTTTGAGAACTATGGACAGACTCAGCATGTGACAGAGCCCACGCACAATAAGGGGCACACTCCGGACTTGATTATCTCCAAGGGTCTAAACATTTCCAAGGTTGTGGTGACTGATGTTGCTCTCTCTGATCATTCCTGTTTTCTTTAACGGCACTATCTTGGTTCCCAAAAGTTTTCAAACTAAGTTAATCAGAAAACGGTACATCACTGAAAACACCAGTGAAACATTCATTCAGCTTTTCTCCTCCACACCCGCCCTCTCTTGGGTCTCAGTCACGGAGCTTGTAGATAATTCCAACTGTAAAATTACAAATTTTATTGATGCTATTGCTCCCACTAAGGTCAAAGCTGTCTCTGGTAAGAAAAGCTCTCCATGGAGAAATGTTATAGTGGTGAGAACAGAAAAAAAGAGTGTTGAAAAGCTGAACGCAGGCGGCGAAAAACTAATCTCCAGGTCCATTATGACACCTATAAAGAGAGACTTCACATTTATAATTTGGAACTAAGGAATGCAAGGCGGTCCTTCTTCTCGGACATTATCGCCAGAAACGATAATAATTCTCGTGCTTTGTTAGCTACTGTCAATAGGTTAACAAATCCTCCAGTACCTGTAGCATCTGAACTGTTGTCTACCAAGGCTTGCAATGACTTTGCCTCCTTCTTCAAAGACAAAATTCAGAAAATTAGACAAACAGTCAGTGCCTCTGTATCAAGTACAGGATATGTGATGTCACAGTGTTCACACAAAACAAATTCCAGTATGACACAATTTCATACGATCAACCATAAAAACCTGGATGACATTATACAACATCTGAAAACCTCCTCCTGTTGTCTTGATATTCTACCAACGGGTGTTTTCAAAAATGTTTAGAATTGTTTGGCTTCTGATCTTCTACAGATTGTAAACACGTCTCTTCTCTCAGGTATCTTCCCACAGGCCCTGAAAACTGCAGTCATCAAGACACTCTTAAAAAAGAACAATCTAGACACGTCACTAATGAGCAACTATAGGCCGATATCAAACCTTCATTTTTAAGTAAAATCATTGAAAAAGCGTTTTTTCAACAACTCACCCCAAAACTCACGTTTTGATGCCTTCCAGTCGGGTTTTCGACCACACCACAGCACTGAGAGGGCTCTTGTTAAAGTCTTTAATGACATCCACTTAAACACAGATAGTGGCAAAATTTCAGTCTTAGTATTACTTGATCCCAGTGCTGCATTTGATACGGTCGACCATGACATATTACTAGACCAATTGGAAAACTGGGTTGGCCTTTCTGGCTCAGTGGTTTGAATCCTATTTAAAGCATAGGACTACTTTGTGTCTAGAGGTAATTATACATCTGAGCATACAAATATGACGTGCGGCGTTCCCCAAGGCTCCGTTCTGTGGCCTCTTCTGTTTAATATCTACATGCTTCCACTGGAAGCAGATTATGGAAAACAACAAAATAAGTTACCATAGTTATGCGGATGACACACACATTTACATAACCTTATCACCAGGGGACTATAGTCCAATACAACAACTGAATATGTGCATTGAATGCATCAGCACTCAGCTTCAAACGACAATGTTAAAAACAGACAAAGCCAGAAATCTTGGTGTAGTCATGGACTCGGACCTGAATTTTAACAGCCACATTAAGACAATTACAAAGTCAGCCTATTACCACCTTAAAAATATACCAAGGGTTAAAGGACTAATGTCTCAGCAGGATTTGGAAAAACTTGCTTTTATCTTCAGTAGACTTGACTACTGTAACGGTGTCTTTACAGGTCTTCCTAAAAAATCAGTCAGACAGCTGCAGCTGATTCAGAACGCTGCTGATCGAGTCCTCACTAAGACCAAGAAAGTGGATCACATCACTCCAGTTCTGAAGTATTTACACTGGCTTCCTGTGCCTCAAAGAATTGATTTCAAAATACTTTTGCTGGTTTATAAATCACTAAACGGTTCAGGGCCAAAATACATTTCTGATCTGCTGCTACACTATGACCCACCCAGACCTCTCAGGTCGTCTGGGACAGGTCTGCTTGCTGTCCCCAGAGTCAGAACTAAACAGGGGGAAGCAGCGTTCAGTTTTTATGCTCCACATATCTGGAACAAACTCCCAGAAAACTACAGGTCTGCCGCAACTCTCAGTTCTTTTAAATCAAGGCTGAAGACCTATCTTTTTTATGTTGCCTTTCTTTAAATAACTGTTCATTTCTTATACTGAAGTTGCATTGTTGAAACTGTATGAAAATCTATATAAGCATATAAAGAGAAATTCCTATTTTATCTGCTTTTATATATTTAACTGTTTTAACTGCTCTTTAATGTTTAATTTCTTATACTGCACTGTAACTTTTATTCTCGTATTTTATCTGTTTTTAATTTTTTTTTATCTGTTTTTATGTAAGGCACTTTGAATTGCCTTGTTGCTGAAATGTGCTATACAAATAAAGCTGCCTTGCCTTGCCTATACTCTTTTTCCCGTTTCTTTGGTTTTACCTATTTTTCCTCACTTTCTTTGCCTGCGCTCATACTTTTTCTTTTATTTATCTTCTTCCTCAAACGCCAGTCTGCTCTAGTACACCACGCTACTTGCACTATGATGAGGTAATTGCCGTCAGTAGTTCAGAGTGTGATGGGTCTCCAGTTCTGTGATCCATAAATAGACTTTTCAAAACCTTACAGAGAGACCCAAAAGTGCCATGCAGAAATATAGAGATTTGCATTCATTAGAGCTTTCTTTTGATTTCTGTTCTGTTTTCAGGAGAGGATGGTAGGGGATATAAGACAACACTCCAGCAGCTATACTAACACACATAACCCAAAGCCACACATTAATAGTAAGAGGAACCATAAGCTCGGGCAGCTACAATAATGATTTTGTTGTTTTAGTATTTGGACTGTGCACTGATAGTAAATTAGATATGAATAACTGGATTTGTTTAGTGCTTCTCTTAACAAACTTGCCTAAATGTGTTTAAGACCACAGGTTAATCATATCCGCCTAACAGGTATTATACTGTAGGCCAGGGGTCTTCAACGTTTTTTAAGCCAAGGACCCCTTAAAGTGCTCATTATGCTCATTTTCAGGTTCATAACTGTATTTAGAGGTTGTACCAGAATAGGTTTATGTGGTTTAATTTTCAGAAAATGCCATATATTTGTTGTACTGCACATTGCTGCGGCTCCTCTTTTCACCCTGTGTGTTGAGCTCTCTGTTTTAGCTACAGAGTGAGGCATCTCACTTCTGTTCCATCTTTGTTGGAAGTCGCACATGCTCAGTAAGTAGTGCTAGCTAGTCAGTTGCAGAGTATGTGGGTGTGCCACGCTAGCAGCTAGGCGAGCATTATAACGTGTGTTACAAAGTGACGCACGTTTGTCACGGAAGTAAAGGCTGGACTACAATAGAGCTGTTTGGAGCAGTTTGTGAACAGTGTTTTCTATTGGAGATGGTTGTCCCTTTGGGGTGGACTTTGGGCTTTTTCACTTTGTAAACCTATAACATGCTCAAAAAAGATATGACACAATAAAGAAAGGGGAAAAGCCATAAAGCATAATATGATCACTTTAACTGAAAGAGAGACGAGTAGGGACCCCCTTCTACATAATTGTATAAAATTAAGTTGCATAATAAACTAGGTCTAAAATAACGTGTGGGCGGCCTAAAGCCTTTATACGTAGCTTTTTTTTGCATACAATACTAAGCTATTAAAATAATTGTTGGCATGATTTCATAAATCATGTTGTGATGTTAACCATACATGTGGCACAGTGAACCCATAGGATTAATTGTATCTGTGGATGGCTACCTTAGTGACTACCTATAGGCCACTAAGCCATCAATGGAAAAAAATCCCAAATAGGCAGATTTATATTTGCTAATATGTTTGATTCATGTTAGGACATTTTAATTTTTGAAAAAACTTTCAAAAAATTAACCATTATTTGGTGCCCCCCTGCAGTAACTCTGAGGCCCCTAGAGGGCTCTAGGTTTTTCTGAAAATTGTACAAACTGACTTAACCAGTCAGTGACCCGTCAATGAGCTCACCAAAAACACCTGTGGTATTGATACTATATTGTTATGACGCAGTAAATGCAAACTACAGTGCACAGTAACAGCAGAATCATACTGGACGTGGAAGCTCTGTGAAGCAGAGCTATTTTCATTTCAACGGCCACGTTATCCAATCTGTCAGTTTTTAGCAGCTGCGATAAGGAGTGGAGTGGGCGCAACGGTCCGCGCACTAAAGCGATCATTTCGGCATCTCCTCTATTTCTTCCGCGAGCGAATGTGTCAAGCCAGCTAGGTAATCACATACAGGAAGGCCACAGCGCAGCCGGATACTTTACAAAATAAAACAAATTGCCCAGAGCAGTTGCCAAACTGCAAAAACTACATTGCATCTTTGTGCAGTTCTGTCATAAAACATTTCTTTCTGGACTATTTCTTTGACGGCGCCTAAGCTTAACCTTTTTATAGGATAAAGAATAAATTATAAACCGCTGAATAATATATCCAATGAAGAACTGTAATAACCCCCACACTTAAATTGTATTGTTCAAGAAATATTTATTGCTTTTATCAGTGCCGGTCTGTGGACAGTAGGGGTGCAAGATATATCGACTCAATATTGTTATCGCGATATCACGTTGCGCGATATTATAGCGAAAGTCTCGCGATAATTACGCGATATTTTGTTTGCGTTGCATCCCGCCCAACATGTACCCAAAGAGTATAGAAGCAACAAGAGGCGAAACTCAATAGAACGTTGTGTTACATTCAGTCCAAGATGGTGGAGCTGCAGTTCCATTGAGTTACGCCTCTTGTTACATCTATACTCTTAGATGCACCTCTCGAAAAATACACATCACTCGGTAGCATTGTATTTCCCCCGACTCATTTCCTGGTTCTCCTTCTCCATAAACATGAAATCAAGGAGAGGGTTAACTTTTCCTGCTCCAAATTGCCCACCGTGGTCAGAAAGAACAGGGGAGACACTTTGTTTCTCTCACTAAGACTCTAGAGTCGCTACTCATTCCGAAGAAAATTGCCGTCACTCTCATTTCTTCCTCGCTCTACCACACACACACACATTCCGGCTCGACGCACACACCAGAGCACATATAAACATCAGCTGCATGGAGCCTCCGCAGAACCATAAAACGAAGCGAAAGAAAAGAAAGGACCTAAAGAGAGAGCGAAGAGTGGAGCAAAAAGAACACAAAAGTAAGAAAATGAGTGTTGCTCTGGGAGACGACGAAATAACAGAGATTGAAAGGAAACTTTAGAGGCCAAAAGTAACCCTACAGTCACATTAGCTACAAAAGAGAGCGACATGCACTCGCTTGTGGGCGCTCCTGGGCGTGCCTAGCCTACCCCTGGTAAACAGAAATTCTCCGGTGCTACCTTAAACCAAGGGGGTAAGCTTCTCCTCGGACCGCGAACCTCCTATGGCGCCATTTTAATGCTACAAAGCGATCACCTCCCGTTAGCATTCCATTGACTGCCATTCATTTTGGCGCCACTTTGACAGCGAATAACTTTACATCTGAAGCGTTTAAAGATTCTATTTGTCCATTGTTTATTTCTAAAGAAACACGACAATGTATAAAAGGCTCCATTACCTTGTACCTCACGTTATGGCTCCGTAGCAGACGTTTTTGTAAAAATAGGCTAACAATTGTGTCATAACCACGCGACTTACTGTTGCATAGTAGAGGAATTACCGTATAGTACAGGAGAAGCTCGCAGGCAGTTTTGACTTACATTAGCTGTTTAAGTTTAATTACTAGCGTTAACTAGTATTTTAGTTAGCAATAATTAGCCTGTGTCCATGTTATTTCCTTACATATACCTACGCTCTCCGTCTCTGCAAGATTGGGAATGATTGAGATTTCTCTTGGCGCAGCTACCAGAAGACATACAACTTTCAGACACGTTGCTCACGGCACATTTACGTTGTCTCTCTCAGTTGGAGGCTGCGCAGTAACGCTCAGCGCTCACCGGAAAAGTGCTTCTAATGGCCTTCACTGGTCTCCGTCCAGAGCAACGGGATCTGTTGGTCCACTCTTATATACTGTCTATGCCTTAAACCACGTCTTAAAAGTTACTTCAGAGGTATTGTTAAGTCACAAGAACGATGGTTTTGGATTTAAAAGTATTTATTTCTCGATAAAAGTAACACAATATAAGAGATTAAATGCCAAACATATCGGATATATACATAAATATGATGTCCTGAAGCGTTTTCCGCCATCTTCAATTATTTTCCTCGACTCGAGCCACTGACAAATGTCACGCTGCCCTCACGCTGCCTTCACTCTGATTGGCAGTCGCTCGTGGCCAAACGGCCACTCCCATTGAAAATGAATGGTAGCCTGTCACTTTGTCTCTGTCTCTTGTAGCTAATGTGACTGTAGGGTAATGCCTCCTCCTCGGTAGCTTGGAAATACTTTGTCTTTAAGCCAACAGATGTGCATTGCATTGTTTTTTATACTGTAGTGTATATACAACCAGTACAACATGTCCTGTTCTATAGACATGCTCTTTATTTATTTATTTTATACTGTCCAACCAGTAAAACATGTCCTGTTCTGTAGACACGTGTTGTACCCATAGATATAGATTGTTCTATATCTATGGTTGTACCAGTCCAGTATGACTGTCAGTTGAAATAAACCTTGTGTTGTAAGAAAACTTGTTTTATTTGTTATAAATCTATTTTGATGCGTTTTCCCATAACTTTGGTAATTTTACATATGTTTAAAAATATCGAAATTAATATCGATATCGCAATATTCATTATCGATATTGCAATATCACATTTTTTCAATATTGTGCACCCCTAGTGGACAGTATAAAGCACTGGAACATGTCAATATGGAAGTCCAATTTTCATGATTAGTCAACCCTGTTAAACTACCTAAAATACATCTGACATTAAAGGAGAATTCTGGCCGATTTTTACCTGAACCTCGATCGCTATATATCTCCAAGTACTGTCGATAGGGAAAAAAAAAAAAAAAACTAGCAAAATCGGTGTTAGCAAACTGGAGTTGCTGCAGCTACGTCCAGAGCTCCCAGTTAGCTAAAATGCCAGTTGTCGGGGCATCTTATAAAGAGTGCCTTTGTGCCTCTTAACAGACACAAATGCAATTTAAAATGTCTGTGCAACATGAATAGGGCCCTTACGTGACAACAAGATGCGTTTTCAACTCAGACATTGTGAAGAAACCGTTTAAATTTTGTACTGTCACCTACCTACTTTCTTTTCCACAGTAGATCAACACACGTTATTCTTACTCCAAGCTTCTTCCCTTGTGAACACCTCCAATCTTCACTCTTCACACACTACGCTCCGATCTGCACACTACTGTTTACTGACAGGAGAGAAAGCAGAAGCGAAGATGCCAGTCGGGCCTGCTAGCCCAGCAGGCCGAGCTAGCTACCCCAGGATCAAGACAGGTGACAGTACAAACTTTAAACGGTTTCTTCACAATGTCTGAGTTGAAAACGCATCTTGTTGTCACGTAAGGGCCCTGTTCATGTTGCACAGACATTTTAATTGCATTTGTGTCTGTTAAGAGGCACAAAGGCACTCTTTATAAGATGCCCTGACAACTGGCATTTTAGCTAACTGGGAGCTCTGGACGTAGCTGCAGCAACTCCAGTTTGCTAGCACCGATTTTGCTCGTTTTTTTTTTTTTTTTCCTATCGACAGTACTCCGAGATGTATAGCGATCAAGATTCAGGTAAAAATCGGAATTCTCCTTTTAAGCTAGCTTTTATTCTTCAATATTCCTTTAAACTTCAGAAGAGTCCTCCTTTGTTTCTTTACTTTACTCTTTGTAAAATCTCTGGGGTCTCATTTATAAAACAGTGCGTAGGATCCTTACTATAAGTGTACGTACGCCCAAAAGCCCAAAATGGCGTACGCCAAAAAAAAGTCAGATTTATAAATCCGTGTGTACGCACACCTGTAAGCAAAGTTCCCTTTATAAATCAGAGATTACCTACAAGTGTGCGTACTTGAATCCACCTCTTATCCCGCCCTGTACACGCCCATTTTTAACCATAAATAGTCAATGCAAAGCACCTCGTGAATGGTGATCAATATATGAATGACACTGGCGGTTGTTAGACCGAATCATGATGACTGGCAGAGAAAAAGCAAAAAACTTCTCAGACGTTCAGGAATTGCTGCAAATTGAATTATAATTTCGGCCTGTTCTTGCACAGTGTAGGGAAACCTGATCTATAACTACATGTATTAAAAATACGTCAAACAGCAGGTATTTCGGCACTCGGGGACAGCTTCGATATACCAGACGTATATAATAAGATTTCACAGAACTATATATTATATCCAAACAAGCCTTAGTGATAAAGTTTGATTATATATTATAATTATTAAAAAAAAACACTTAGCTGTCTGACATTTCCCTCTGGAAATAGCTGGTTTCCCCCAGAGTGGCGAGGACCTGTATTTGGACCGGGATGGACCTACTGGACCCAATTCAATACATGGATCCAAGAGCACAGCTTTAGGGAATCTAAATCGGCATATTAGCCAGTCATCGTCATGGTCCCTGAAGTCTCTTTCTCTCCTGATTCTTCCATTGGCGGAGCCCTCCTGCAGTGCCAGCAGTGCCATCATGCAGCATTACACACAGGTTCACCACAGTATTTATTTACAACAATTTGTGATTGTTAACACCTTGCCAACACAGCATCAACTAGTGGTATCCCCCACCCCGAGATACAATTTGAAGATGAAAGACAAGGCAAACACACTTTTCTTCATGCAGGTTTTGTCACGAACAGTATTAAAGTTAGGACCGATAACGAGGACATTAAGTGTAACGATTGCGCGAGAGCTTAACGGCTATATTTCCAGACTTTGACATTTGATGGTATATGCACAGTTTTAAAGACATATTTAGTTATTTACACTGTGTTCTGCCGTTATGTAATGCTAGGGTATTTGATGCTATCCTGTATTCCATGCAGTCGGGCTATCCCCTCCTCCTGCATGCGCTCCGTAGTGGACATTGTGACGGCGAGACAGCGCCGATTAAACATTAAGAACACATTTTTATTAAAGATTTTAGTTGGATTTTACAAGGTGTTTATGGAACAAGTATCACTCATGTTACGACCTGATGTCTAGGGGTAAACCGGACGCAACATAATGTGTGCCCCCACCCCCCCCACCCCCACCCCCACCCCCACCACCCCCACCCCCACCCCCACTCTTCCCACTCCCAAACATGGCCAGGACAAAGAATTGCAAAGTAACAGTCTTTTTATTTTGGAGATGAGGCCCCAAAACAACAAACAAAACAATTCTAAAGGCAAACTAAACTTACCTAAGCCAAAACAAAACGTAAATAAAAGACAAAGCTCTAACCTAAGCTTCTAATAACAAAAACAGGAGAAAAAAGGAACCAACAAAAAAAAGGACTTCTCACTCCTACCAACTGCTACTAGCAAATAAGTCAAAGAAATATGTATTCACAGATAAAACAAAATGGTTGAAGGATAACAAATCCAAGAACCCAAAACAACCATTTTGACTGAAGGCTGTTAACATTACTCACAACAACTGCAAACACAAGACACAGGTTACACAGGCACATGTTGGGAATGGCAGAGTGAAGAGAGAGCCAGAGCTCCTGTCCAATGAGGCTTAAAATGGCTGCTGTCCTCCAGACGACCAATCAGGAGACAGCAATCAGCTCTGCTGGACCAATCCGGTGTTCACACCTGTTCTTCATTACCTGTGTACACTCAGGAAAACAACTGATAGAGCAGGGCACAACAAATCACAAAACATGACCCCAGGGTCATAACACTCAGTACAAGCACAAATAACACTACTGGATTTAATCTTCATGGTAACATGGATGATATAGAGTGAAAAAAATGTGCGTGAAGCATCAATACTTGAAAATATTACGAGTAATCGTTTTTCCCATTTACTTTCTGCAGTCTGACTTCAGTTCACCACCTCACCATCTGCGTCGCCAATTCCTATTTTATCTCCAAAATGTGCGTACACATGCATCAGAGTTTGCGTGGAGGGCCGCACATTCTCCCGTCAAGTTTGTTTTTTATAAATCACAACCTTTGCGTGGGAAGTGGCGTACGCGCATTTTCAGCCCCGTTTTGTGCGTACGCCACGTTTATAAATGAGACCCCTGGGAGGTATATAAAGTTATTCATCATCATCATGTGTTGTCTAGTTTGTGCCTAAATAAATAGTTCCTTCCTTGCTGGAACTGGAGCAAAGACTGGCCTTCACCAGAGAGAAGATTAACAAAGTCAGACAAGTTAAAAATCTAATAGAGAGGAACATCCATTACTGAATGGGCCACCAGTCGAGCCAAGAAAAGGCCATTAAGGAAAGCATGGGCTCAGCTCCCTGGAGAAAACATTTATGAGAGGAACTTGCTAATGGGTCAACAGAGAGGACTATTTCATCACTCAAACTAATTGACATCTGTGAATCAGTAGCTTAAGGAAGAAAAAGAGGAACCTGCTCAATGCTATTGATCGGATGATGGCTTTCAAAGGTACAATGGGCGTGACAAGGATGCTACCTTCTCAAACATTTTCCTCTTTTGTAGAGTAATATTGTCAGACGTTTCACTACTATAAGCATAGTCTCGCATTGCCAGACAAATCTCCACAGTGCTATGCAGTAAGGTCTGGCTACTCCACACATACATTCTGGGAAGGAACTTGTTTTGGTGGAACATTTGCACCCTGCAAAAAAAAACGCCACATACAATATTAAATTAAGTTAGCCTAACTGTTCACACAATAAGGTAACATGAGCTATTTAAATTAGCTGGATACATGGTTAAACGTAATTTACGCTTACCAGTGTATTGGCGTGTGTAATGTTACTTTGTCCATAGTCTCGCTTTGCCAGACCCTCCTCCAAAGCACGCTGGAGGAGAGTCTGGCTACTCCAAATAGCATTCGGGGATGTAAGGAAAACGTGCTCTGGTTTATTGGCATTTCTTTTATGGCGTTATATATGTGTCACATTCCTGAGCGAGTAATTGTATGTTTTGAGCACAGAGAACTATATTTTGCAAGCGCATTACATTGCATTTTGAACAGAAATGTACACTCGCAAAAAATAATTCAGTTTGAGTAAACAAAAACCTATTTCGTGCACAATAAATGTATTTGCATGTCTTTCTCTGCTCGCAGGTAGACGCTGCTACGCTCCGGTCATGTCTCCCTCGCTCTCAACCTCTTCTCTCTACGCGCTCAACTCTAGACACGCTCGCTCAGATTTTCACAGCGTTACAAGTGTGCCACAAAACCAACCAATCGCAGAATCAAAAGGTCAATTCTGATTGGCTGTTCGTCTCCAATTAGATCGCAAGTAGCAGGAAACAAAAATCTAGGAGAAACAGTCTTTTTCAGTTTACACCTGTTGGTACAGCAAATACTGACTACAGTGGAGCTGTTCGACTAATGTTACTGGATTAAAACACATTTTGGTCAGTATTTTGTATTATTGACTTATATCACAGAAATGTCTTAATATTTGTGTGTACTATAATGCCGTTGTTTTCTTTGACTTATATCTCCTTGTGTGTTTAACTTTAGTTTGACTCATCCTTCACAAGCAATCTAGCTAGCTCACACACTGCAGCCATAGACTGTATATAAGAGACTGCAGCCATAGACTGTATATAAGAGACTGCAGCCGACATGTCATCTGAACAGGCCTCGCAGCACTGTAACTAGCTAAGTTAGCTAGGTCTCGCAATGCGAGACTGAACAGCAGTAGACCTGTCACACTGTAGCCACATGTAGCTAAGTAGTACTTTGGTTACATTACCGTATTTTATTAACCTGAATTATGTTGCTATATTAGCTTGCGAAGGAGCTATCCGTTGCTAACGCTAATTTATCTCAAAAAGCAGAAACGTTAGCTAACTACTGCTAAGATATGATTTCACTAGAGACCAGAGAGGTGTTGTAAGACTCGTGAAGTGTTGTCATGTGTTACGCTGTCTTACAATGAAACCATATCTTGGCAGTAACATTAGTTAGCTACTGCTTTTTGACATAAATTAGCTAGCTAACGTCAGCGTTAGCATCGGATAGCTACTTTGCAAGCCAATAAGATATATATAGCCTTGGCAAACAGAATTAAGGTTAATAAAACACGATAACTATGTAACCAGTATTACAAACTTCTTACAAGTGGCTGGATTGTGACATTTTAGGTGTGTTCGGATGAATACGTTGGATGCATAGCTGGACTTTATCCATGCTGGGCTAATGTTAGATTGCTTGTGAAGGATGACGTTGGTCACACACGGAGATATGTAATTCA
Source organism: Sander lucioperca (assembly GCF_008315115.2). Taxonomy (NCBI): domain Eukaryota; kingdom Metazoa; phylum Chordata; class Actinopteri; order Perciformes; family Percidae; genus Sander; species Sander lucioperca. The sequence continues at coordinate 16,337,714 of NC_050194.1, read as the reverse complement.
AACAACGGTATTGTGATTAACACAACTATTAAGGCATGTCTGTAATATACCGGTAGGTCAATAATATAAAATACTGTAGATCAGTGCTTTCCAACCCTTCTGGTCTGAGGTTCCCCCACAGCCCTGTCATATAAACTCACATACCCCGCCCTATCAATTACCCAATGTATTCACACTATTTATCATATTAAAGTGAATATTCTTACATTTTCATGCAATTGAACTGTAAACATTTAGGTTGGTTTGGTCAGAAATTCTACTAGCTAGCTAGGCCTTTTACTTGAAGTGTGGTTAATGTTTCAAAATTCATCCATTACTTTTAGCTAATCATTCAACTGTTAGTTAAGTCAGTAGGCCACTTTTAGCTGTTTATTTCTACCATTGATTACTTCGCTATATGTTTAAACATGTGTTGAGCTGTTTTAGCTGATATATTGTTTTAAATCAATCATAATTCAATTATTTTAATTAGTTAAGCTGCTCCACAATCTTTCCAAGTACCCACTGGCTACAGCAGAGATACCTCTTGCTGGGGCATCACGGCAGGTGTTGCGTCAAAGACTGTTTCCCTGTAGATGTCTTTCCTGCTACTTGCGATCTAATTGGAGATGAACAGCCAATAAGAATTGACCTTTTGATTCTGCGATTGGTTGGTTTTGTGGCACACTTGTAACGCTGTGAAAATCTGAGTGAGCGTGTCTAGAGTTGAGCGCGTAGGGAGAAGAGGTTGAGAGCGAGGGAGACATGACCGGAGCGCAGCAGCGTCTACCTGCGAGCAGAGAAAGACATGCAAATACATTTATTGTGCACAAAATAGGTTTTTGTTTACTCAAACTGAATTATTTTTTGCGAGTGTACATTTCTGTTCAAAATGCAATGTAATGCGCTTGCAAAATATAGTTCTCTGTGCTCAAAACATACAATTACTCGCTCAGGAATGTGACACATATATAACGCCATATTCTTTAAGCCAATCATAATAGTCTTGAGCGGTGCTAAGCACCGGAGAAAAGCAGCGGTGCCGCTGCAAAATAGGCTCGGAAGTAACTTGTTTTGGTGGAACATACGTTTAAAAAGTTGTTTTAGTCATGCAAAACAAAACTCAGATTGGACAGATAGTCTAGCTAGCTGTCTGGATTTACCTTGCAGAGATCTGAGAAAAGGTTAACCTTTAGTCCTCCTTAGTTAACCTTAGTCAAGGAGTTTAAAATGCCAACACTAAGGAAGCCCAAGGCAACGGATATCCAGCCTAAATGAGTGAAATCCGGTGGTGGAACGTCAAGGATAAAGACTACTTTGTCCATAGCAATCCCCCCTCCTAATCAGTCCCAAATGTCCCAGTTAGTAAATGCCGCAAACATATTCCTTGTAAATCTTTACAATCATTCCCTGAAAGAACCAGGCATGCCTGCGTTGTTGCACTATCCAGACTTTCTTCAAAACTTGCCATTTTCAGCGTGTAGGTTGCTAGCTCGAAGTTTGTTGTTGTTTCCCAAAGCGAACAGAGTTTGAACGGCAAGGCATGAGAGCGAAAGGTGAGGGACATCCGGCGTGTGGAAATGTTCTTCTGTTGATCCAGATTACTACAAGCAAAACATGTTAGTGCCACTAAATAAACCCAATCCATAATCAAATAAAACTCTGTTTAACTTTGAAGTTTGAGGTATGACTCTGGTTATCAACCCAGTCGCTATGACAGATAGCTAATGAGCTCTGTGTAAATTGAGGAGGTGCTCTCCAGTCGACCAATTACATCCTTTCCCTCATTCTCCAGGCAATTCTCTTGATGTTTGAGTCCACAGTGGTTAGAATTTCCATATATTGGATCCCATTGCTTCTAAGACCACCGTAATTGTTTGTCATTCTTATATCCCCGTTATTGTAGCCAAAAGCACTGGATGGCAAGCATGCTGGAAATGGATGCCAGCAGAGTCAAAGATAAACACAGTGTTTGCTGTGCATCACTGACTGCATGAAATGCGAAGGTGCAGGCCACTCAATAAAACTAATCAAACGTGAATTTTAAGGGGTATTGACTAATGTGGATTCGCAAGGGATGGCAAATTTGTGATCTCAGGAAAGAGGGGAAAAAAGACCGAAGATGGAAGATCAGAAGCCAGCCTGGCAGGGCAAGGCCAGTCAGAGGGTAGAGCTTACAGACTGTTAACAGACTGATTCTCAAACACTGCACAAACGCTCGAGTTGGACACTTTTTTGTCATTTGAAAGGCCACTTCTATTGTTCCTACTTTAAAATGTCACCCATTGCTGTATATAATGTCACAATTCAAAGAAAGGGTTGTTTCTTTAAGTTGTAGTCAATCATCACTTTAGTCCTTATACCCCTTTGACCAAGTGTTTTTCTATAACATTAAATGGTTCTAACAAGACAATCAAAGCGTAAGAGGACTCTGTATGTGTGGTTTAATCGGATTTAAATGACAGTGGCCTAGAAAGATAAGCAAACCCATCTTTTGATTCAGATGTTGCATATTTATGATTGTTGCATCAAAGTACATGACATAATCTTTCTCCACCTGAGCCAAGCTCACTTCAAAGCAGTGAGAGCACAGACAAAAACACATTGTATATCTTGCATGTGAAATATAGAAAAACTGTTCTAACTTTGGTAGAAGTGTTTGCGTAGAATCCAATCTTTCACAGTGAGTAGCTGATTGATAAAATATGTTTTTAGGGCCTTTTAACACTTTTTACGTGCCTAGTGAGGTTTGCTCTAACTTCCCTAGGTGGGTGCTGTTTTTAATTATTATATCCACATTCCTCTGGAACAGAAACCCATTTCTCTTGGAACCAGTTATAATTTGACATATTCTTCAAGGTCACCTTTTTTGTTTTCTTGTTTTTCTTTGTCTTTCAGTTACAGCGATTGAAGCGCACCCTGTCCTTCAAGTCAGTAATGCGCAGCAAGAGTGTGGACAACTTTTTCCAGCGCGGTAACGGCGAATCCCGCACTCCCTCAGCCCTCATCACCACACCTTCACCCCCGCTATCTCCTCCCCCCATCCCCGAGTCCCCCCTGGCCTATGATCGCTCTCCGTCCCATTCCCCTTCTACAAGTCCCAACCCCTCATTGTCATCACGCTCACCTTCTATTAGTCCATCACTGTCCTTTAGACAAACCACTAAAACCCAGCCAAAGTCTTTGGCCCAGCCGGTGGAGCCAGTCATGACCCACTGTTTCCAGGAGCATGTCTTCCGTAGGCCTACCAGCTGCCAGCGATGCAAACACATGATCCAAGGTAGGTCAGTTGTGCTGTTTACTTCAATAACATTTTTGTTTTCCGAGAGGTGAACGTCTCCCAAAATGCAGAGATAAGCTTGTCAGTGGATACTGCTGAATGCTATAAGCTTTAGGCAAGCATATTCATTTTTAACCAGAGTTTAGTCAATCTGCAGAGATATCAGTTAGAAATAGGCTTTAAAGCAAGCTGCAGATAATTTGGGGTTTATTTGCTCAAGTTTTTCCACTGGGAATTCTGTCACTTTACCCAAAATAATGAAACAAATTGTGTTTGTGATTCTCAAAGGATTAACAATCGTTACTCAGGATAATAATGGCCCTATTTCTTTAGCAGAAAATTGTCCCAATGAAACTTATTGACAGCATGCTCTGTGGTCCAATCTTGTTTACATGGTTCCACTGGGAGTTGTATCTCTTTGTCTTACAATTGGTATGCTAACGTTTTTCATGTAAACCAAGTTAGTTGGCCCGGTCAGCTGTCTTTCCAGAATACTCAGCTACTGTTAAAATTGGGATGACCAGTAACTTCCTCCAAACAGTGATAAAACAGAAATCACATTTATTATATGCAAGTAAGCCTTGGCCGGTCAAGAGTTTATTGATCAGTTTCATAATCAGAAAATGAATAAGTCAACTAAACTCACAGCTTAGAAATATTTTCAAGAACCAAGTTAGGATGTGGTATAGCGCACACATTAGCTGGGTTCAGACCTCTGGCTGCCTGTGGATCAGGACCACAGCAGGGTTGTGATGATTGTGTACGGGGTAATAAATTTGTGAACTCTTAATTCTTAATTACTGGCAAAACTGTAAGGCCTCTTAAGGGCACATTGATCAGTCATGATTCATGACTAGGACTTACTGTGATTTCATTGTTTCATATTCTTTAGATGAAACTTATTATTGAAATCAGGAAATTATTCAACAAATACATTTACATTTTTTTTTTTTTCGATTGCTAACATGCATTGGTCAAAATTGAAGTCACATTGTCAAAACATTTCACACAGTCATCGAAACAGAAGTCTATGTGGACCAAATTATGAATAATTTTTCATTGCTTTCACACAAAATGCATTCAATGACCACATTCACCAAAATTCATGAACTCTTTTCTCATTCATACTCCTCTCATGTAACTGCTGCACATTGTTCAAATGCTAACATGCTGTTTTTTTTAAAACGGTTCAAAACACATTCAAAACAGAATAATGGCAGATTTTGTTTATTTCTGTAGTAAATATTTTCTTTTTTGTTTAAACGTTTTTATTTTTCACAAGTGAATTACTATATACACAGACATAGAAAACATAAAGGATATTGAAGCAAATGTCTGTCTAGTTGCATAACCTTTAGTACAGTCAAAGTGAAAAAGTGTTATTCTTATTCATTTATGTGAATAATTCAAACTTCAAAGTAGGGCTGCTTGATTATGGAATAAATCATAATCACAATTATTTTGGTCAAAATTGAAATTGTGATTATTTAACACGATTACTCATTGACTTTTGGAAAGATGTTGCATTTATTGAACTTAAAAAAACATTTAAACAGTTAAACAAATCAACAGTGAAAACGCCTTAAACTGTGAAATTTCCCTTAATACTTTCCTTTAAAATGTTTAAATAGTATTAAACCATAAACACAAAATAAGATGAACTGTTGTATTGCACTTTCACAATCTTTTGAAAACAAGTAATAAATAAAATTCAAAGAAAAGAAACAAAATCATCATTTTTTCATTGTGATTACATTGTTTTTAGAATCGTTAGGAGACGAAATCGCGATTAAAATTCAAATAATTGCACAGCCCTACATCAAAAATAAAAGTTAATCATTTAGGTAACGCTCACTGTTGTAAGTGTTTTTCTAAGTCAGTGTGTTAATGAGTGATGTTTGCTTTCTGAGTGAAAGGTGTTACCAGTGTTTTGGTCCAACAAGCTTATTTTAAGACACATATGAAGGTGGTTTGAGTGAGTTTTGGAGGTGAGGTTAACTGTTTGACAAAGATGCATGTTGGTAATGCAGACTATAAAGAGTTTTGAAAAAATGGTTTCAGTATTGCCCGATGCTTGTTAGCAATCAAAACAAACTGTAACATACAGTACTTTACCTTGATACATACAGGCCAGTCCACTGGAAACATTTTGCAGGCAGAACATGAAGTGTGTGAGTGTCAGATTTTTTTATACAATGGGTTGTGGGTTCTACATGTGAGGCACAAATTTGGTTCACCTAGTATTTTGCTAAAACCAACTCAAATTCAGTTACAAAGCATCTCTGGAGTCTCTTTTAATTGTTTGCAACACAAATTGTACAATAGATAAAACCACTCTCGAGAGATAACGCTGTGTGGCAGCAAGCAGTCTACATTATTTTTTTCCGCCTTCATTTCCATTACTATCACCGCACCTGATATTTCTGTTTGCAGTGTCCTTAACCAGTTGCTGATATCACAAATATTGACAGCAGTCTTCAGTCTGGGTTAAAGTGAATTGTCTGGTGTCTACGTATGCAGGGAACTCCAAGCAGGGGCTGCGTTGTAAAGCCTGTAAGATGGCGGCCCACCTCTGGTGCTCGTCTGAGCTCTCCCAGAAGCCCTGTAATGGCAAGGTAAGAACACTTCAGACTGACTTATCATCAAGTCTTACTACCACGCAATATGCACCTTTTTATGAAGCGAACTGTTACACTTGACTGCCCACATAAAATATATTATATAGTAACTCAAAAGTTTCTCACCCAGAAATGACACCCAGAGATATGTGGTCATCTAGTGTTAAAAGGGTGTGAAAGTCTGAAATGCTCTTTTTTTAAATCTTCTAAAAGTAGCTGGATTTGCTACATAGTGAGACAGCAGGGAAATATGTGTAATCAATATATTACAATTATGTTATTAGTCTAAATAGTATTAACATTACAGTTATCATATTGATTCACCTTTTGTGTGTACTTTTTTTCTCATAATTGTGAATGTTAATATGATTCACATTGATAATCATGTTTTATTATTGTAGTTTCACTGCAATTTTCAAACCTGTCCCTGACTTGTGAAAGGCAACAATGCCACCCTTGAAGTGACAACTCTCATTAGCATAAAATGCTTAATTAGTAGGGTGGCTTTGTATTAATTAATTAATTACATTAACTTCAATGTACCCTTGCTGCTTTGCTCATTTGCTGCAGTTATCCCCTGGTAACCTGGCTTACCATGGGCAAAACATTTTTTGACATAGCTAATTCCATTTTTTCTATATCTTGTGTATTTGTAAAATGTACAGGAAATGCATGAGTTCTCTGTAGACCAAGGACTAACCCAGAATGCATTGTGTCAGCAGAATTAAACAGCATCTGGATGCTGTAATTGTCTCCGTCAGTCAGTTGGCATAGCCTTTAGTCCTGGTATAATATGCTTAACCTCAAAGCCCCTGTCTTGTTAAGAGGATAAAGTCCTTTTTCAAACCAGCAGAGACAAAAAGGTAGAGGATAAAAATGGAATCTGGATTGACCAGAGCTTTGCAAAGTAGACTAAGACACTGGGAAATGTGTGAAAGGGTAGCAGTGGGATCATATTATCTCCCAACTATAAATGCCATAAGAGGGACAAAAGCTGAGGAGGGTGGCAGTGATAAAGTTTCAGTGGCCAGGTCCCTAATTCTTTTCACTCAGCCTTTTTGTCCTTCCTCCTGCATCTGCTGCTCTTCTCACATAACGCCCTCCTCTCTTCCTCTCTCTTGTCTGGGTGCTACATTTCCTTCCTCCCCTCTCAACTCAATCAATATCTCCCTGTACCAGCTGGTCTGGCTAATTCAGTGTGAAATTCAGTGTGTTTGAGGCGCACACAATCCCTCGAGGATATGACATGGCAGGCTCTTGCCAAGCCTTCGGCAGTGTCCTTTTCGATCACTGTATGCTTATCAAAGCAAGGATTAGGTATTTTACTGAAACTGGATGGAGTTCGACGCACCTTCCTATACGTCTACGTAACTTAATGTCCGGAGTTTACTGACTCTCAACCGAAGTGCATCATCCAAAGCTTTTGTGGGCAAAGAGGTTGCTTGTGAAATGCTTTACTTCTATTGTATTTGAAGTGCTGCAATTGCTCAGATGATTAGTCTTCATTGTACATATTTTAATTAAATGAAAATGCAGGAAAGACTGGAATGTTTTGCGCAACAATGTCCTGTTGTTGAAGAAATGTTAGTTCGACATCATAATAGTAGTAAGTCCCGTGATTGGTGGGAAAAACTTAAATTTCTGAGTAGACTCTTGGGATGACTTGAGGCCAGACATAGCAGCAATGTAGTTGCTGCAGGGAGAAGAGAGCAGAGTCCATTAAAGAGCAGGAGGAGCAGTTCATCTTAGTGTGACTAATCATGAATACAGTATATCGGTGTAAGTACTGTATGGAGTCATTCACAGTGGGGAAAGGTAACTGAATACACCTATTCAAGTACTGTACATAAGTATACTTTTAAGGTATTTGTAGTTTTTCTATTTTGTTACTTTATATTTCTACTTCACTACATTTCAGATGGAAATATTGCACTTTTTACGATACTGCGTTTATGTGTGAGCTACAGTTAATAGATATTTTGTCAATTAATATTTACTGCACAAACTACAGAGTTTTTATAACATAACCTGTTTGAATATAAGTCACATGGTGTCGTTCATTTTCCCGATTATTGTCATTTCTTTAATTCTAAAGCAGCTGTCCCTTCTGTCAAGATTCTCAAACGTATTTCTAGAAACAGGCTGAAATAATCTAAGTAGACAGATTATTGTAATTATATTTAGAAAATAAACACTCCATAACTAATTCAGATTTTTTGCAGTACAAAAAGTCAATGATCACGATATAAAACAGTTAAAATGAGCTTCACTTTAATCAGCTACACCATTAAATGGCTGCTTACAGGTGAATCCACAGGTAATAATAAGCCAATAAAATATCATAGAATATTAACACCATTCTGCATAACGTGAACTTTTACTTTTGATACGTGCTTACTTTTACTCAAATAAAATGTGTAAGTATTTGCACAGTGTGGTGTTGTTACTTTTACTTAAGTAGAGAATCTGAGTTCTTCTTCCACCACTGGTCATTCATCATAATAAATAATAAAAACACAACATTAATTCGGCACAAACTAGAGTTTATGTAAAGTAGTGTAATTTAAAATTAAAAAAGGAATATCATTGACTGCTGTTCTTTTTGGCTCGCGCTCAACCCATTTGCTGAGTGCACCCATATATGACTGATTGCTTTAAAATATCTCCAAAATCAAGCGGCTAAAATGACTTTGGGATCCTGACAACATTTAGCTAGTCAATGTTAATTAAACTTAAAGATGGATTACCCTTTGATTAAAGACATAGGCCTGCTGAGCACTGCACAAAAAATTGCTTCTGCAGGAAAGCTTGAAATTCACACCCATCCTTACCCACATTCCCACAGTCTCCTTCAGAGTCCAATTTTGCTTTCTGTGAATCTCAAGTGACCATAGAGTGAAATTTCCCCTGGTCTGCTCTGCTCTCTAAAACTTCAACAAGTCCAAGATACTCCACAGTCACCATTGCTGATATGTTTATATGTAATCGTAAGTGTTTGACTATTGGGTGTGAAAGGAATTTTTCAAGTTTGTTTCAAATTGCAGCACTGGCAGAGGAGATTAGGCCAATTGCCACTCATTAATTAGCACCATTTAAGTGAAGCATTTTCCAAGTTTATTTACAGAGAGGTCTTTTATTTTGTTTGTGTCCTGTGTTTCCTGTGAAGCACTTTGTGACAAACAGATTAAAACGAGGATAATGAAGATAATGTTTAGCATTTCTCTGTCTGTACTCTAGAGCACTAGTGCGATCGGTTGACAGACAATCGGCCATCATTTGATAATAATTGCTGCCTTTCTCTAGTTAATATCATTGTAAATTGAATATTTTGGGGGTTTGGAAAACAAGCAGTTTAATGACATCTTGGACTTGAAGGCATTTTTCACTATTTTTCAGACAATTCATAGACCAAACTGTTAATAAATAAATCAAGAAAATAATCGGTTGATTAATCAGTGATTAAAAAATCATCTTTTGCAGCACTATGTGATTATGAATGCTCAATATTATAATTACTTTACATAACATATGTTGATCATTTTAAATTTCTAAAGGGTGTCTGAAATAGTATTAGTCTATATTATAATTGCATCATTAGTTAAAATACTTATACAACTTTTATGAAATCACTCAATGTTTTCATATAGCGTTTATGCAGTTAGAAGTGTAGAGGTGAAGTTCGTGTTCTGTAAGAAAGGAGCTAAAGAAGAGATTCTGGGCAAATTCTTGTCTGTCAGTCCTGAACAGCTATAACATCACACTCCCTCTGAACCTTAAAGCACTGTTTCACTTTTGAATGCCTTCTGTACTTTTCAGAAGGTCTAAACTCACCAGATCTGTCAAATCACCATGGCAGTGGTTTTGATTCATTTCCTTTGTGTATAAATATATTTCTTTACTTTGACTTTCAGACACAAACATACAACATGTTCAAAACCTCACATGCTTCCTTCCCTTAAATCATTGACAGTCAGTGGGTAAACAGTGTATGCATTTGTTTATTTTAATTAAAACTAATAAAGTATTTCCTGGCTAAAAAGTGACAAGTTTAACATGGAGCAAATTAATACATGGACTTGTAAATACTGTTTTTGTTTTGATACAATGAAGGTAGTTCAGCCTCTGAACAAGGCGCAGAAAAAGAACTCATCGATTAAAGATATTATTCTGATGACATGTTATCATCAGCATGCATCACTCACTATAAAACTGATAAAATGAGATACAGAGATTAGATGAAGCCGAGATACTATCTTTATAAACTGTTTCTATTTGGAGAACACAAAGCAGATTCATTACAGCCTCTGTCAAAAACAGGACTTTGTAATTGTATCTCTTAGACTGATGAGTCATCATATACTGTAGCTAAACATATCTAAATAGAGAAACATAACTGGATATCAAGTTGTATAGTACCAGATCTACAATTTGACCAAGACAGGCCTTTGTGATGCCTCGGTCTGCAATGAATTAGCTTACAGTCATAGATCATATTAGCTGATACCGTGTGTGTGTGTGTGTGTGTGTGTGTGAACATGCACAGATATTGGGCCTCATTCACCAACCGTTCTTACGAAGAATTGTGTTCTTAAACCCCACTTACGCACTTTTTACGAAGATTCTGACATTCACTAATGTTTTCTTATCTTGGATTTGTTCTTAGCTAAGAACAAAATCGACGAACACTCAAGAGCACTCTTACGCACATTTGAGTGATGACAGTTTGCTCCAAATAATTGGTTACTGCATTTTATTTAATTCTACAGTCGTTTACACTGATAGTATTGTACTGTAATGTATTTTCTGATCATTTGTTGAAAAAAAAATTCATAGTCTGCAAAGAAACACTAACACTGCAATTTACATCAGCAATTAAACTCATTAAATCCTGCGTTATTTGGTGATTGATCGTGCTATTTATAGGGCCAAAATGCAGTGGTGGAATGTAATGAAGTACAAATACTTTGTTACTGTACTTAAGTAAAGTACTTTACTTAAGTAAAATCAATAGTGCATACTTTTGACTTTTTATTATTCCCGTTTTTAAATCATAGTTGCCATCTATTTCTCTCCACAGCGTCATTTACTTCTCCGCCAGGCAGCGTAAGACGCATTCATATCTTATTTATTTGGCTGGACCTCTTCACATCTCCTCCCCATGTTCGCTGCTTCACACACTTTATTTGCTTACGCTCCCATGGTTAAAGGAAATAAAACCATCTTAAAATACATCCATGAATAAAACCAACCACATTCCGATTCTAACAACATATTTCCGTTTTATGCTGGTTAGGATAAGAACTTTTTTTTTTTAAAGCCAGGCCTTGTTTGTGGTAGTGGACATATTACCATTTAAAATGGTAAGAGAATAACTCGTTATGAAAGTACTTTTACTTTTTAATACTTAAAAGTACATTTAAAATCATATTTACTTAACTAGGGTTGTCATTGTGGTACTTTTACTAAAGTAAATATGTCTCTGGTTAGTACTTTTACTTAAGTACTGAGATTCAGTACTTCCTCCACCACTGTGTCATCTGTGACTCCGACAACCATCTCTTGAAGGCGGTCTCCCGCTTCCCAGGAGGTGCACAGGAAGTGTCATGTCTTTATATGGGAATTTGCGGAGCGTTTTCTTATGCTAATTAGGAACAACTGGCACGCGCTTTCAATTACGAAGACATGGGATTCATCAATCCTAAGAACACAGGTGCGAACAATTCTGTTGTTTAAGAACACGTCATGAATCTGACGTAGACTTTTCTTAGGGACTTTCTTAAGAACATATTTAAGAGAAAACTTAGGAAGATATTGGTGAATGAGGCCCATTGTCGCTAATTAATTTACGAAGTTTTGAAGATATGTACACAAAGAGTTATTGTACTAGCTCTCCCCTGCTTAAATCTGTTGCGCAGATTTTAGTGTATGTATGTTTACATTTTTGTATTTATTTAAAAAAAATATATATTTATGTTTTAGGTTTGTGATGTTTTTTTTTTTTAAACAGTTTATCAAGAAGTAGGAGCATTTTCTCAACCCATATAAGGACAATTAAAACCACAAAATTGGGAGAAACATGTCTTTTACTGGATAGGAAGGGTATGAAAAAAATCATCTGAAAAGCTGACAGCTAAATGTACAATAGTTCCTTCTGAGATGTACTGGAGTTAAAGTATAAAGTTGTACAAAATACTCAAGTAAAGTACAAGTGCCTTGACTTTGTACTTAAGGACAGTACTTGAGTAAATGTACTTGGTTACATCCCACCACTGTGTGTTTGTATCTTTTTATATTGCAGATGTATGTATTCATTCAGACAAAATGAAATAAAAACAAAACAAAATAACAATATAACAAATAACTTAATCCAAGTGCCGTTTCTGTAATGCTAAATATTGGCATCAAAGTCATTTGTAGGAGATTTCCGTTGATACTGCACATTTTCAGACACTCAGCTTTCATCTCACATACCTCTCCCAGATAAAACCACAGGTATTGTCTTACAGCAAAATATTGCATTTGTCTTTTTTACGCCTCAAGTAATGTTTCTCCTTCCCCTGTCCTCCCTCTCTTGTCTCCCCATCTCTCTGATGGCATGTCAGACAGGAGCTTTCAAGAGAAACTTCAGCTCTCCTCTGTTAACCACTGATACGCTGGGTGTGGTCAGAGAGGCTCCTGCTGCCCAAGGTGAGTGATGGAAACGCTGGCTGATTTCTCATAACACCAAACAAATACAATCTCAGGATGACTAATCACCATGTCTGTGGCCTTCGATCCTTGATGCCTGACAGTCCACTGTGTGTGTGTGTGTGTGTGTGTGTGTGAGTGTGTGAGAGTGTGTGAGTAGTGTCAGCTATAAAACTGCACCTGTGTTGCTCTGTGTCTGTGTGTAGAGGCAGATAATGGCATTGTTGACCCTGTGTATGAGGCACTGCGCTATGGGACGTCGCTGGCTCAGATGAGTCGCTCCAGCTTCAGCAGTATCTCAGAGTCGCCCTGTCATGAGGTATAAAAACACACATAAAACCCCATGTATTCATATAAATTCATGTTGACATTAATCGTACCAAGAATTTTGCTGACTTTGCCGGCTGCAAATGTTTCTTTATTAAAGGCAGAAGAACTGCAAGACAAACTAGAAAACCAACCAATAGCCGAAGAGGAGCACATCCCAGGAAGTAAGTCAAATCATTTTCCTTTGAATTTCTAACTGATAAGTTGGCAGCTTCTAAGAAACACTGAAAATCCTTAAAGGAATAGTAAGTATAGTAAATACAATTGTTTGCATCCTTCTGAGAGGTAAATGAGAAGATTAAGACAGCTCTATGTCTACTTAAGATATAAAGTTACTTGCAGCAGGCAGTTAGCTTAGCTCAACACAAAAACTGGAAACCGGAGGATACAGCTAGCCTGGTGCTGTCCAAAAGTTACGTAATTCACCTAAAGCTCACTATTAACACATTATATCCCATCTTTAGAGGGGGATTTTGTTACCTTTGCACAGAGCCAAGCTAGCTGTTTCCCACTGTTTCTAGGCTATGTGCAAAGCTAAGCTAGCTAAAAGATCCCTAAAATCCTTTTGAACTAAATAATTCATACCACCAAAAACAATGCAATGGTCCTGTAAACGGATGGTTCATTATTAGTTGACTATTCAAATTATGCTGAATGTTTCCTTTGAAAGTTTTTATTTTAATTTTTTTTTATTTTAGTGCTGAAAAGAAACTGTTTGAGTACCTGTAAATTTACACAAAACCTTTTGGGAAGGATACATTTTATTTCTAAGATATATGATGTACAAATGACATGTTGTTTGTAGCTAAATGTCAGAATATTAATGAACTACATTGACATGAGATACAGTATGCTATAGAGGTTGTGTGTGTGTGTTCCCTCCACAGTACTGTAACCTCTCTGTCTTTAGTCCCAGGAGAAGGGATTATCTGTGTTTGTACTGCGGCCACTTTACAGTAAATAACTTTGACTTCTGCCTTCCTTCTGTTTGCCGCAAAGTGACAAGACCTCTCTGTGTATCCCTCTTTTTTTCTTTCTCCTGCGCCCACACTCTTTCCCTCTTTCTCTGTTTTTACACCTGACCTTTCTTTCTATCATACCTATTGTCTTTCCTTCTCCTTTTCTTTTCCATCGCTGTCTCTCCAGTGCTTACCCCTCCTGAAAGCGAGAAGGCTGATTCAGAAGACAGGGTCAGCCTGAAGGTGTGTAGTCAGCACTCGTCTCTTCTTTCAGCCCGTTTTTTCTTGGTGAAAATGCACTCTGTCAACCCCCTCCAAACTCTTCATCCTTTTCACTCAGTTTCCACATGAGAAACCATACAGATGATAATCTTATTTCTCTCTCTCTCTCTCTCTCTCTCTCTCTCTCTCTCTCTCTCTCTCTCTCTCTCTCTCTCTCTCTCTTGTTTGATACTCCTTCTTTTCATCAGACTCCTAAGAAAGTAGAGGTCCACTCCGTCCACACATATGTGGCGCTCTACAAGTTTCTGCCTCAGGAGAAGAACGACTTAGAACTACAGTCAGTCCAATTTCTTTGCATACTGTACATGAGAGCTATCAGATTAATGAGGAGGAAGCATGTACCTGGCCAAAATTTACTGACATTCACACACCATCTGTCTCCTCAGCGGGTTCGAATCCGACCCGTGGCCCTTTGCTGCATGTCATCCTCTCTCTCCCCCGTTTCCTGTCTCTCTTCAGCTGTTCTAAATAAAGGAAAAACACTAAAACATTTCTTAAAGAAGGAAATAAGTAAAAAGGAGTCTTTGTATGTTAGTAGGTGCAGGAAACTGCTGAGTGTGGTATAACGCCCACCACTAATCTGGAGGATGCGTCTGTGCATGAAGACAGCACATGAGGCACTCATCACATGGACAGAGCAGTCCAGTTTCCTTCAAAAATAACTTAAATGTCATGCTGACATTTACAGTACTTTACATAAAATGTGAAAAATAAGTTAGAAAACAATCAGTGCTGAGTGATACCTGGCTAATGTAGCCTGATCTTCTAACTTATGTGAGACTCACATTTAAAACATAACTTCATATGAAAACAAATAACAAAATGCTGCTTAAAAGGTCCTTACTGTGGCATTGATCGTCACACTTACACTTACATTTTTCTGTTTAAGGAATGTTTTTGGGGAAATACACTTATTCACTTTTTTGCTGAGAGTTCGTTGAGAGGATTTACACCACTTTCATGTCTGTACACTTGATAGGAAGCTAGAGGCAGCAGCTGCTTAGCTTAGCATCAAAGACTGGGAGCAGGGGGAATAGCTAGCCTGGCTCCAGCAGGAAACTCCCCCAAAATGTATGTTTTGTACAGATGAAACAAACAAGATACAGAGCCAGTCTAGCTGTTTCCCCTTGCTTCAAATCTTTATGCTAAGCTAATGTTTGCTGGCTATAGCTTCCTATTTTGCATTCAGCAGACTGATCTCATGAAGTGGCATATGTATGACATGCCAATTCGTATGCCATTTTTGGCGTGTTATCAAGATGCATACTCGCTTTTTAGCGTGTTTATCAACGCCGTTTGGCCTCCATTGACTTAGATTACCTTGCGATTGTGGTTGTTGTTGGTTGGGGTGGTGGATGGGTCAAACACAGGACTTTCACCCAGGAGACCAGGGATTGTGTCACGATTCTTTTGTGTCCTGCGTGTCACGTTTCCTAAACTCAACCGTCGCTTTCTTTTTTTCCTAAACCCAACCCCGTTCTTCTTTTCCTAAACCCAACCGGTTCTTGTTTTCCTAAACCCAACCCGCGTGTCACGTTTCCTAAACCCAACCGTAGCCTTCTTCTTTTACTAAACCCAACCTGTTCTTCTTTTCCTAAACCCAACCCGTCCGCTGTATACGGCGCTCAAAATGTGTACAGATAACATGCCACTTGGCTTTAGAAAGTGGCGTGTATGTTTACGTAATAACACGCCAAGTGGCATGTATGTTTACGTCCGCTGTATACAGCGTAGACATACACGCGGATAGCTCAAAATGCGTACAGATAACACGCCACTTGGCTTAAGAAAGTGGGTGTGTATGTTTACGCGAAGTCATGTCATGTTGCATTCAGATATCTAACTCAGCAAGAAAGTGAATAAGCGTATTTACCTAAATCTGGTGGTTAAAAAATGGTAATGGTTAAAAAAAAGAAGTAAAATAAATGTATACAAGTCTTCTCATCAAGCACTTTGACTGTGTTTTTCCTCCAGGCCTGGCGACAGAGTTCAAGTCACAGATGACTCAAACGAGGATTGGTGGAAGGTGGGCTGTGAAAAAAATCTTTCTATTTCAATGCACTTGAAGTGAATAAAATGTTATCATTACAAATCTCCAGATTGCCTTTGAATAGATAGTACAGTAACACACACGGACTTCAGTTAGATGGCCGTACAATTAGTTGAAGTTCTTCCATTCAAAGCAGAGCTGTTCAGAGACAGTACGACTACAGAGCTGCTGGATGTGCTTGAAGGACAGCAGGTGTAGGTGTTAGCAGAGCTAGTTATCATGAAGAGGATAGGAGGAAGAAGACAGATTGCAGTCAGTGTTTAATGAGCCAGCTGAAGATCTCAACCTTCACCTGCCAAAGGACAGACAGGTCTTTACATAATAGAAACACCTGGAAAAAGTACCACCATAGATATACACTTCAATAAAATGGCAGCCAAGTAACTATATTTATATTGCTTATATTACTGGTGTAAAGAGCTATGTATTTAATCTAAATAGTCATCTAAAGGGTTACCTAGAGGTTGTCTTTGCTGAAACCTGAGAAGAGGTGTCCAATCTGATTACATGACAAAACAAAACCTCTTCTCAAACTGTAATGGGGGTGATTTAAATTAGTACAATATTAACAATCAAACATGTAAACCGATGTAAAATGGTACACACAATTATAAAAATAAACTTTATTCTAGTATTGAGTTATTTCCACCCATGCAAACCCATTCCATTACAGAAAACTGGCACTTAAACCCCTCCAACCATTTTAGTGTAAACACACCTCTGCTAAATCTGGAGGAACCAACATCTGGACATGAGCAAAATAGCTGACTGGGCACCCAGGGGCTTTGCATGCCTGTGTGCCAGAGTCTCTAAAGAGAATAGGAAGGGATTAGGGCTCCACAAATGCAGATGCTTTTTGGTCTAATACTGGCGTTGCTAATTAAGTAACTATTTTTCAGCTAATTATGATGGTTTATTTAAATCCAAATGTGTTACTGTGTTATGAATGTGATGCATATTTAGGCAACAAGCCAAGTAAACAGAAATTAAAACGCAAAGAGTCTAATTGCGTATGCTTAGCCAAGGACTGTAGTGCAAGCTGCCTGTGTTGGGTTTGTGTTGAGACGTAAGCAGGCAGACGATTGAAATACGGTCGTTCCTTTTTGTCAATACGGTGGAAAATTGTGGCTTATTACGGGAGTAGTCAGCATCATACATTTTTGTACTACAAGCAATTAAGAGCCTTTTTTTCCCCATTGTAGCCAAAACAGAACAGAGAATATCTATTTATAAGTGTGTGTATGTGTGTCCATGTTTGGGTGTATTTACCAGGGGAAAAGCAGAGACAAGGTGGGATTATTCCCGGCCAACTTTGTGCAGCGGGTCCGCCCTGGTGAGCGTGTGTGGAAGGTCACTGATGGTTTCCACGGCAACCGAGACAAAGGCCAGATGACTGTAAAAGAGGCCCAGGTGAACACACAGTTTTCCTCTCTCACACACACACACACACACACACACTGGATACATTTTTAAATGTATGCAAATTCATGCAGAAAACTGCTGAGATTACAGGGCAGCATGTTGTGGCTTCCAATGCAGCTCATTTTTTGCCTCAGTCCACAAACTCTTTCACATTACTGAATGTCACTTGCTCCTCCTGCTCCATGCTCCTCTCTCCCCTCCCTCCCTCCCTCCCTCACCCACTCCCCCTCTGCAGATCTGTGTGGGGAAGAACGAGGAGATTGACGGTTTCCTCCGGCTGAGCAGCGGGAAGAAGAGAGGCTTGGTCCCTGTGACGTATCTGCTAGAAATATGATGACAGTGCACCTCTCCTTGACCCTCAGTTTGATAAAGAAGTTCACTATGACGGAGGAATACTCAGGAGTGTTTACCAGACACCTCACTGACCGACAACCACCCACCTCCACCCCTCCAAAAAGTGGCAGTGAATTAGAAGCTTGAGTGGACGACGATCCGCTTTTTACTGCAGAAGCTTTTAAGACTTAAAGGACGTGTGGGTGGGGAGGGGGTCTCCTTCAGAGTTCTTTAGAGCTACTTGTAGCACAACTTTACTTTGTTGTTTACTCACTTACTAACTTTACTCACCAACAGAAATGTAGCATCACGTTGAAGAGGATAGTGTGCAGGAAGTCTGGCTACCTCGCTAGCCATTTCAATTGGTCATCCATCTGTGAAAAATGGGAGAGGACTAAGTTACTATGATGCCAAGGTGTATCCAAGCCTTGTGAACTGTCTTCATTTCACTGTGTAGAGAAAACAAGACGTATGAGATGTGAAAGATTGTAGCTGTTTATTGTAGTGGCTTGTGCAAATACTTTTTTTTTTTCACCTTTAGCAGATTTGGTTTAGTAGATTAAACTGAAGGTATAAACCATGACGATCCAGTTTTGTATGTGCAGCTGACAATGTGCACACGTCTGCTGTTGTAATATGGATTCATGAGGTGCATGTGTGTCACTCCAACTCCGTCTAGAAAATGATTCAGGTATTACATTGTGTGTATGTACACATTTTTAAAAAATGAAGTATTCTCTGCTACAACTTGGTCAAATGAAAGTCATACCACACACACTGGGATTTTCTGTATTTCAGACTGCTCTCCAGTGATTAGATTACTGTACATTTGTGCTCTTCACAGCTCCGATGTGACAAATGCTTTGTGTGCACCTCTGGGAGCTTTTTTCCTCAGTACGCCCTTCAATGACACTACACACACTAACACATATATTTTTTAAGTTTATTTTGTCCCTTGGAACTCTAAAATCAGCCACTAAAATCCGCTTCCTGTCATTATATCGTCAGCGTTTATCTGTATGTATAGTCCTGTAATATTAGCTGTCATATCCAGTTGTGTACTACAACGTGACGATGGTGTGCTGTCTCGACTTTCTGATGCTTTTCTTGCATGTAGGAGTAAAGCAAAGAAATACTGTTATTCAGTATGACGGATAAAAAAAAAAAAAAAACTTAGTGTTATTTGTCAAAAGAGGGGTGAAGGCTTTTCAAACATTCAGTCTCTCAGAAGGTCATGTTCCAAACGTCAGCTGTCAAAAACATGCTGAATTTTTTATGAATGGCTAATGTTTCTCCTAGCACACGATTACTTTTAAGTAACTCTGAGGGACTGTTATTGTTTCTGTTATTTAAGGTGATTTAAGGCTAAATCACCACATGCCATTTGATTTATTGCTCTGTCATTATAAACCATAAGGCAGTGACAAATTGCCTTTGTTGTGGCAATAACTGTAAATAAAGATATTACATTATTTGTAAAAGATAAAGATACTGTATATATATATATATTGGCTCTGAATGGCGCTCTGACCAAGAAATTTGCAGGTATCCAGGAGCCAACTAAGGGCATTAATCTCAGTTATAAATTACCGGAGATCATTATGTATTGTCCCACTTACCAATGTATGCATCTCTTTGCTCAATTAACATCTAGCCCTGTCAGCACAAATCTTTTCAAAAACTATGCACAACAGTTCTAGTCACTCACTTTATTTTGTACTCAGCTTATTTCCAGTGTAGCCACACGTGTCTGTATGCTGTATACCTGTGCTTTTGCAAAAGATTTGAATTTGGACTCCAGCTTTTTTCCAGCAAGTGTCTATCTTGGATCAGTCTGCACCATGCTAATCTTAAACATTACATTCACTGGCTAGAACCAAGATTGGCTCAGGATCAGTATTACCCAGGTGAATTCCCTTTCTCACCTTAATGCACACTACCAGGCTAGTTCTTTGCATGGCTAGCTGCCCTTTGATCCTCCCATTCTCTCAATAAAGTCAGATGAATTGTCAAATTGTGTGCTTTTTTATTTGAGATAATTCATAGGCTACTTTGTTCCTCAGTTCTGTTCTTTGTGTCGTTCTGTCAAACTGCATTTTCACCACATAAATGCTGGAATTACTCTAAAGCCAATCGTGGAAGTATTTAAATAATTGTCTGTACTTAAGTAAAAGCAATACAACACTAAAAAATGACCACTGTATTAAATGTACATTGCTAAAATTACTCTTGTGTGGGCACATACTGCAACTGGAGGCTCACAGTGGATTAGTAACTGGAGTAGTTTGTTTCCATATTTTTGATCCCAGTCAAAACTGTCCATCCCTCATGTGGTTAAACTATGTTCTGTCCAGTCCTGGCCCGGCCTTGATTGACACTAATCAGATGGTGACCCTGGCATGCACACTTCTTCATGAGTTGATGTGATAAATGACCGGAGGATTGGGCGTCATATTTCACTGTGTTTAATCAGTTTGTAGAAGACATGTATCTAAACCGTGACCTCACTGTGAAGGCCATCTCTCACAGAGGAACTGACAAATGATCAACGCCACAACCAGATTTAATTAATAAAACCAAAGGTACTGTACACATTTTTAACAAGACTAAGAGTCCACAGACCTGCTAGCGGCAGAACATAGTAGGCTGTAGGCCTACTTAGTCACAGTGGTGCTTTGAGCTCAATGCTAACATGCTGATGTTTAGCAGGTATAATGTTTAGAATGGTAGCATTTGCTATAATTAGCACAAAACACGAAGCTGAGTCCGATGGGAATGTCGCATGTTGCATGAATTTGGTCATAAACCAGTAGTATTGGACACATTTTTTACCTGATGGTGGCACAAGATGCAAAGTCAAGTGGTTGCTAAAATTCATCCAAGGTGGAAATGGATGTCTGGGCAAAGTTCATATGTGTCCATGCATCGAATAGTTGTTGAGATATTCAGTCTGGACCAAAGTGGTGGAGAGAGCAACATTGCTATCCACATTGCTATCCACATGGCTAAAAAGACTATAAAGAATAAATGGTCCTTTTTTCATCCACCCATTTTTGCCTATGTACTAAAATGCACTAATTTAAAGCTGAAAGTCTGCACTTTAACCTCATATTCAATGAGTAATTTCACACCTAAATTCATAAGCTATTAAATCCAAACAGAACATTTCTCCCTTCATGGCTACAGAAGTACACTGAGATCTTTCATGTGACTTGACAGTGCAGAGCCTGGGAAGACTTCTTGTTCCTAATGACCATAAATAATAAGATTAACTCCCAATAAAATTAATTGGAAACGGAGGAGCTTCTGGCAGGCCATAGACTAAGCTGGCAAAGAGAGTGTTGTGTGTCCATGTGTGTGTGCTGTGTGTGTCCTTGCTGGGGTGTGAGGAACACTTCTCAAATCATGACCCAGTTATGTTATCAAATTGGATCAAATGTGATTTTTGTCTCTGTAGAGAAAGAGAGACAGACGTGTACAACTGGCAGTACATCAAGCTACTCTTACATTTCATAAAATTGCTGACTTTGGTGCCCAAGATGGCATGTGGGACTCAACTTACTGTACCACGCTCTCTCTTTCACGACAATGGGCAGAGGAGGTTGAAATCCCCTGAAAACAGGCAGCAATAAGCAGAGAATGTAAGGCTGAGTGTCTGTCTTTCCCTTTGCAAATCATTTTCACTCCTCTTTCATGCTACATCTATCAACATCACGACAAGACACTAAAGTGTTTAGTTTGGGGCAACAAATCCTAACCAAGAGTATCAAAGAGGCTGGTCCTGTGCGTATCATGCCCGCTCCATAAGATTAAGTAAAATGGCTCATTAAATGTGTGATTTGTCACACAATCATCTCCTGTCCTATAATGTTAACACTCACTTCTTTGCATCTTTCAAAGCTGAGAAACAGCTGCTGGACAGACTCACAGTAGGGGTGATGATTGCAGCGCAAGGGCGTTAGCCATGAGCAGGAATATAGCAACAATGCAAATTCTGGAAGAAAATCCATGCTCAAAATAGCACTTGATTATATAGTCAGGCAGAAGGATGAGGATAGCACTGTCAGAGGAAAATAAAGCTTTCTGGTGCTTGGCAGACGCAAAGAAAAAACACCTTACAGACCCCTTCATCAAACACAGGAAAATAAAAATAATCTCCTATCCCGCACTTCCTCTTACTGTCTGTTTAATTCAGTGTATGTGAGAGGATATTACAAGGCTTGAAATATGAAAATCTTGATTCAGTTTACGTTACACACTGTCATATCATACTTTGTGGACACTTCCTGGAATTTTAGTAAATGCTGGTCTGTCAGTTGGCTCATACTGAACCAAAACTAACTCTGCATTCCAATTCCCGTATTACTATACTATGTACCACCTACTATACTAAAATACCAGGATGTCCTACTGCATCCGGTCGGATTTTGCAGTATGCAAGCCAGCATGCTTTTCTAGCTATTCGGACCCACAATCCTTTGCACAGCATATATGAGCAAGAGGATCAAAGTTCAAGGCGCAATGTTAGGAAGAAGTAGTATGTCCCAATTGTATGCATACTGCATGACACAGTGCTTACTTTGTAAGGGGAACTGCAGTATGCAATTTGGAACTTATTGACCCTCCCTCCAGCCAAATTCCCACTTCCCTAAACCCATTTCCATCCTCTACCTGTCCTCAGACTCTTCCACATGCACCACTCCCTAATCCACCTGCTCACCTGTTTCCACTTTCCCTTGTCAGCCCCATTTCCACTCATACGCTGTCAGGACGTTACAGTTGCAAACTTTCTTGTCTTGGCTTCTGTTACCTGAACCTTAACCTGGACCTGTACCTGTACCTGCCGAAATGGAAGGGAAATATCTGTGACACATTGTTCAGCTTTGGCTTTTACCTGTAATCACACTCTGATTTGTTCCACTGATTTTAAATTGGCAACACTCTGAACCTAAAAAAAAAGTAATTGTTCCTCTTCTGGGTCTTAAGTTGTCACCATTGTGTTCCATCCATTCTTCCAGACCCCTGGCCAACTGGACCATTAAAAATGAAGAAGGTACATGGAGATGGCATGTTTAATGCATGGTCTCATCTCCTGCCTCGGAGGCTTACCTCCGCTTTCTCAGGATGCTGCTTGCACAAACACACTCTCAGTGACAGGGATGAAGCACCACGTGGCAGAATCCAGAGGTAAGAGACAGTACACTGAGTTCCAGGGCTTCAAGTCTGAATGGTGAAAAGTCAGCGCATATCCTCTGAGTTGATCTTAGAGGTTGAGCAGGACAGAGAAAATAGGCCCCGGGGTTGACACATGAAATGTCTTTGAAGCATGCTACACTGGGAATGGTAGATTTAAATAATGGCATATGCTTCTTTTAGGGGAGGCCCAGGGTGATTTACTGTTTATTCTCACACACAGTAAAAAGAGATGAAGAGAGTTTTATTTATGAGGATAGATTAGCTTCAAACCATCGTCCCCTGAACAGCTTCCAAAATAATCTTTCTATCATAAAAAAGCATTGTCTTATAGATAAAACATTTATAATAAAAACAAAAAAATCACCGCTTTTACCACCATAAGTACAAAAACATAAGACAGCATTTATCCCACAAATTAGAGTGTCCAATCAAAGAAATAGGAACTTATGGAAGTGGAAGTTGCTATTGTCAAATGTATATTTTAAAGTAGTAGTAGAGTATTTAAAGTAGGCTACTACTATTGGTTTGTAACTATCATAAACTGAGTAAACGTCTACCCAGGACATTGGCCTGCATGCCAGATGGCTGTGTCATGGGTTATCACAGATGTTTTCTCTGAATTAAGCCCATAACACCTTATGAAAACACAACATTAAGTTCCAGTCTTGCAGATCCAGTCCACCTCCACATCTGCTCTCTGTGCTTTCACTTCCCAGCTCCTCACTGCAACAGGATTAAACTCTGCAGCACTTCAACGGCACCCAACATACCCTTTCATCAGTACTGACCACTTCTTCATCTTTAACCTTTCCCCATTATGTAGCTTTGATTGTATTGTTGGTCAAGCAGCACAATTAAGGGACAAGGTCATGAGGACATGGCTCTTGGCTGGAGAGGAGTGCTTTTAATGTATACGTTTCCCAGCTTGCTTTTATCCAAAACAAGAAGGTTTAAAATGGTTAGTTTGCTTAGTTCATGCTTGTTAATGACTGCAGGACCTCCGGTGATTTATCTCCACACTAAGCTGCTACTCTGCATTAGTAACACAGTCTAAATACAGTTTCTATCTCCCTAATCCTAAACACACACTTTTTGTCACGTAAGTGTCCTGGTTTCCTAGTTACTTAACTGCTTTGTAGTTGCACATTTACTCCATCTGGCAAACAATACTGTACCGCCCTCTGAGGACGACATACTGTAGCGTGAAGCCAACATAATCATGATTGTGAGGACTTTTCATGTATGCTGCCCTACAAAAGCAGAGTATATTACAGAAATCTCAATGGGGCAGGGAAAACGCAGCTACAAAAGTGTTCTGTTAGCTTTGTTATTTGACTAATAACTTAAATATGTGATTTATAAGTTAACTACATCAAATCACTTTAATTCCCCCAGGATCCAAAGCTGACATGGCAATTACTGCTACTCTGCTAAATTACAGTAGGCTGGTTAGCTTTTATCGGAGTTTAGTGACTGCCTAATGTATATATGTGTGTAACAAATTAAGTACTACCATACTGAATCATCACAATTTATTTTTGACTTACAGAAAACGGTTAGGAAAAGGTAGGTAGCCTACATTGATGCTTAGCTAAGGCTAGTTGTGGCTATTTCACCAGCTAGCGCCAACTTCGCTTAGCCTTGCTTTAGCTGTTTGGTCGGGGTCTTACTACTTGCTATTTTACACGTGTAAGGTATAATAATCTTTTATATGATAAAACAAGGGTCAAAAAGTCCGATTGTTGTCCTTAACCAATGTGTTTGGCTTTCTAGGGCAATATACAGGAGAAACTGAGATCAACTGAAGACTAAACAGAAGGTCTTTGCTCTCAGATCAGGTCCTCTTTACGCCTCACCTCCCCAACCTCAGCCCTCGCTGCCCATAAATGGTTTCCCAATCCAACATGCTCTAAAATCTTGAAAGCAAACTTCAAAATCCATTAAGTCACTAAGAAAAGGATTTGAAATCCACCGAATAGGTTTTTTATACATTTTTCAGCAAACGTTACTCGGCCTCAGCTCTTTTCTCTGCCAATATATAAATATATGCAAACACACTATATACCAAACTATACCAGCAGTCTATTGTTTTCCTTATTCAGTCGAGCCCTCAATTTAGTCATATTCCCACAAAGGACTCTCTAAAATGTCCTTCCCTGGTATGAAGACGAAAGGCTAAACTAATCTATTCAATTTGAAGTGTGTCACAGACTTTGGGGTTTCTGCCTTCAAGGCGCAGGGATTAGAGGATAATGGCTGTTCTGTTTTGCTAAAGAAGCTTTACTTGCTATCAGCTGAAGCTACTTTTTTTCTACTCGCCGCGCAAGTCAACAACTCTGATATGACAAATGGAAAGATGAAAAAGGCAAGAATATTGACAGGGAAAGAGTTGGTTATAAGTCTCGCCTTGCTTGGTATGTTTTTAGGAAAGTGCAAGCTTTTGAGAAACAGGGTAGAGGATGACAGGAAGCAGAAGAGCAGAAAGATGAAGACAGTGTGAAATACTGGGGAAACAATTTTCTATTCCCTTTTGTTGTGATATTTATATGGAACACAGTGAAACTGTCTGCACTGCATAAAGTGGACACAAAATGTGACCAGATTTAAAGGACACATGCATGTATATGTAATAGAAACAAACTCTAAAAATGGTTTAATTCCTTCTGCATTTTTCAACCAAACACTATATATAGTAGTTAGATTTTGCACGCTTCTTGTTAAAAGTGAGTTAATTAATAAGATAAGATAAGATAGACTTTATTAATCCCACACTGGAGAAATTCCTGTGCTACAGCAGCTCAAAAGAAAAATGTACACACTTTAGGATAACACAAATACACATTAATATAATCATCTCATCATGCAGCAGAAAGCAGATTTATTTAGCATTTTAATCTGTTATTGATCAATAAGCATAGATGACTCATTTAATATTAAATGAAGCATTTAGTTTCCTGCTGTATCTGCCACTGACTATAGCTGTATTTATTAATTTTGCTTGGTTTGTTGTTAAGCTCTGTCTCCTCTTACTGTAAGCTGTGGCAGTACATTTCCAAATCATAACTGACAACTGTATTTGTACCACTTTAACAGCCTTTTTAGGAGTGAAATTCCAATGTTAAATGAGACCCCTGAGCAGAGGCAGAAGGTGGAGGGCTACACAGCAAAGCAACAACATGTCATTGTGAATGGGACAGCCAGGTTGCATCCAAACTAATATATCTTGCAAACCAGCAGCGTGCGTTGAAGAAAATCAAAGAATATTGATCCATCAATCAAATATGGTTATAAGTGATCTGCTCTTGATTGGATTTCACTTGACTTGGCTTGTAACCATGCAGGAATTCAGAATATTTTACCCATGACCATCATAGCAATTACAGTATGTAGTTGTGTCAACACCTATCGTGATTTCTTTGATTTTAGATGTATTTTCGCACTGAGCGGTGTCTGGGTGTGATAAATGTAAAAGTGTGAGACCTGGTTTTAAGACGACAGGCTGAGGCGTTTATCTGGACATATTTGATCTGACAGCACTGTCTGTCCGATAGATCTGTGATCCATATCATTGAGCATTATTAATCCCTCTTTCAATCATCTCGTGGAAGAGAAATGAGAGATAAATAAACCTCCTGAATTGTTCCCGTGATTTTATGGCGGTATTAAATATCTCCATATATAAAGCAAAGCAATTAAGTAATAGAGGTGAGAAAAGCAAAAATAACTATTGACGAATGTGTGGTAGGGATGAGGTCAATGACATTTTATAGGCAGGTGACTGTGTTACCAGGTTAAGATTACAGCTCCCATGCACATTAAACTTGACATTTATCAATCTGTCCTCCAAGACCCCTGTGATTCCACAAAGGTCTCCTAATACCTAATGATGGCCAACGGTTCATTAAACCACAGCCCAACACTCAATGCAAAGGAGGTCATCTAACTGCCAAGTGCAGGGTAATGCTTTCAGATGATAGATAGGTTTTAATATTTAAAAAAGAATCTCCACATCTCGATTGTTTTTGAAGATCTCCTGAACTCTTGAGGGTTCTCCATTTGTTTTGCCTGGGTTGAAGGCCAACTGTAATAAAGAGCGCTGCTTCGTTTCATCTCATATCCCTCTCCTTATCTAATCCCATTAAGACTCACGCTTCAGGAAATAGGAGTGCCTCCTGGTAATGAAGAAAAACATTAACCAAGCTACAAAATGGCCCTGCTGCACAAAACCTGCTTTCTCCTTCAGCGATTCCTTATGACATCTCTCTGGAGATCTCACATTTATTTAAATGGGTGGGTTTGTCTTTCTTTATATAGCAGATCCATTTAGTATTGATGACATACATTTAAATGGCATTTTAGTAAAAGCATGTTAAGCCACTGTGTATCACAATTAAATCAGGATGCCAAGGTTAGCCCATGCATTATGCTGTGTAAATTCCAGCTCCTCACAGCCTTTGAAACCCAGATTTTATTATATGAGGGTTCTTCACTGCCAGCCTCTGAAGCTTGGGTGTCCTATTGTTTATGCATGATGGTGCATGATCCGCAAACAGAAGCTACTACAGCCCAGACTTAAAGTGGAAAAACACCTGCCAGTGAACCGGAAGTGAACTCTCCAGGGCAGGTTGTGGGAGAAAATTAAGGAGGTTCTGAAACATTCCTGACTATAGTATGGCATTAGTATATGCATTCACAGCAAACGGTAATTTAAATCCACATCATTGAAACACCAATGCCACTCACATCAGATCTGAATTGCTGAATATCACCTGGTTTTAATCGACCTGAGGAGAATCCCCCTAATTGTCTTTCTTATATCCACAGACACACACACACACAGCAGCCTGTGTGTTAGCGACGGCTGCATCTGCAAACACTTCAGTCACACTTTCTCTAGGAAGCACGCAAGAAGGAATCCTTCAAGTCCTAAGCAAGAAGTGAAAATGACTTGATGACTGGAGCGTCAGCAGCTGAGGTTTAATGTGGCTTACAGTGGTTGTAAGCTGGAGCATGTTTGTATCAACGTATGATATAAATTAGTTGTTTGTGGCTTTGTGACTTGCCTCCAGGAAAAGCGAAGCAGAGAAAATAATTCATAAAGAAAATAATTTATTAATTAATAGCCACATCATTTATTAATAAAACTTAACATAATTGGGTGCATCTGTATGTCAGCAATAGACAAGAAGTCACTTGTCCACACTGAGGTATCAAAGTTTGCTGTGTTCTTCACCTTTCTCTGATGTTTTGCACCAATGTCAACTGCAATCAACACAAGCTGAATTCAAAGTGACCGATACCAAATGATTGCTCACACAGTTGGTTATAAATTGATCAGTCATGGATGAAATGCAACGACACACACACAGGTAGAGGAAGACCTAGAATGTGTGTGTTGAGGCATTTGAAGAAAACATTCGGACAATTCCTGTTTGACACACAGAATTGTGTAAGACATCATGCCTAAACAGTGATGGGCAGATGCTGCAGTAGTCTATGTTCAATCAGCTGTATAAATACTGTAACCAACTAAGAGTATGTAGTGCAAATACAGAATAGACCAATACGCAGTACTTTAAGTTTGTACAAACACTATTTAGCATGATATGGGGTGCATCAGTGGCTTCACTGACAATTAAGGTTTTGTTATGGAATTGCACCCCATAATTTAGTGGATCTTTTGTGCAGTGACATTGTTGTAACGCTGCTTACACCCATCTACAATACCACCCCTCCCTATTGGCAGAGTGGGCACACCCAGGGCCCCACTACCAGCATTCATAGGCCCCCAACTTGGTCTTTGAAGGGTCCATGTTTAATTAAAATAGTGGTTGATAGGTAGAAAGTGCAGGTCCAAAATAAAATGACTATAAATAAACCGTATTTATAAACTCAAAAGTCCTTGCCTCAGCAAGGCAGTAACCATTATATATATGGATGTTTTTGAAAGTGCTTTATAAAAAATGCATTTCAGAGTGGCAAAACTGTTGCTATTAATTCCATATTCCAATTACATACAGAAGCTTAATATTGAGCAAGATAAACACCAACTAAGGTTTTTCTGTGGCTGGACAATGGTCAGAATCATATCTTTGGAAATCAATACAACATAAATGAGAAATTGCTTTTTGGATTGTATCGTTTCTGTTGCCCAAAAACTGCCTGCTGTGTGGTTATAGAACTAAAATGTGAGTGAATGCTGTTCACAAAACGGATGAAGCCTCTGAAATGAATGTCAAAATAGATTAGAGCCAATATTAATTTTCAGCTATCTTTAAATGTTTTAAACATCTGGATGACTGCAATGAATGTACAGTAGACATCTGATATTTGAGTACAACTTGATACTGTTGCTCTGCTGTCACCTGCTGGACTGTTAAGAACACTAACAAGAATGCAACAGTCTTTTCATAGCCATATGAACGGGATTACTGTACTAACCTTTTTTTCTAAAATAGAAGTGCTTAAATATCCAACCAGAATAGATTAAAAAATATTTTTTTTTTCAGTTTTGCTGCTTTGAGTGAGATCACTACACTACAGGATTAACAGCCACAGCAGTGCTCCTGTACTGTACCTTGTGTCCCCTCATGAATCATTTTTAACACCAAGACAGACAGACAATCACCAAACAATGACTCCTTTATCCAAATTTATTAGCAAGAAAAATGAGCATCTGACAAGAAAAACTTTCAGTTTAGATTCACTTCTTTGTAGTTTCCTCCTCCTTTGACAAGGTCTTGATCATCTCTTCTTTCTTGGCCAAGAGACGCTCTTCTCTGCGTTTGCGGGCCTCCTTTGTCTTAGAGCGGCGAGCCTCAGCCTGGTCACTGGGTGGGTAAAGAAGGTGGAGACAGAAGAAAATTATTTTGACAGTAACACGGAGTGTCCTCATACATGGACATTTCCAGAAAGAACAAAAGCTTAAAAAAAAAAAAAAAAAAAGTTATTTAGCTATGGCAGGAAAATCATTCACATCCTCACATCTCAAACAAGAACAAAATAAAACGATAAAAAAGAGCAACTTACGATAGAAGCTTCTTGCGAGCCTTATCTGCCTTCAGCTTGTGGATGTGCTCCATCAGGATGCGTTTGTTTTTGAAGACATTTCCCTTGGCCCTCAGATAGAGACTGTGGTACCTGGAGGACACAGAAACAATACCTCAGTGTCTCAGATGCCTCTTCCTGAAATTGGAATTAAAAACGGCACTGGTTTATTCACCAGCAATGAGCGCTGAAATTCACACTTACATGTGCCTGTCAATTTTCTTGGACTCCCTGTAGCGACGAAGAAGTCGACGCAGGATTCTCATGCGCCGCATCCATGACAACTTCTCTGGCATACGAGCATTGGCTGTACCCTTTCTCTTACCTAAATAATAAAAATGGCAGTGTGTCAAATCATGTTCATATCAAAACTTCCACCATTTGCAGGATTCAACACACAGTTGCCAAATTTATGTATTTTTCTGAAAAATTAACAATGACATGCAAAAGTGATTACTTTCAATTTGTCCACTCAGCAACTACTAGGACTCTACCTAAATAATGCTAGCACAGGATTCAATTTAGAATCTTAAAAGCAAATTAAAGTGATGTGCTTTAACAAGATGAGGAAAGGAAAAGGGACATTACTCACCATAACCCATGTGACGTCCCTTGCGGCGTGCCAACGTGTTCTTGCGGCAGCGAGCACGGGAATGAACCGTCACAGGCTTTCTGATGATCAGTCCATCCTTCACCAGTTTTCGGATCTGCTGGCCTGTGGCACAGACACAATGCAATAAAGATTCTGGCCTTTGGGGCCCACACAACACAGATGTACAGAGAGCGCTTCAATGGAAAGTAAATAACTCACGAGAATTTGCGTTGGCAATCTCATTGGTCTCATTTGGGTCCAGCCACACCTTCTTCTTGCCACAGCGCAACACGCTGGACGCCAAGCGCTTCTGGAGCCTGAGCATGCTGGCATATTAGTTTTGCAGGACATGAGATACATACAGTGCTATGGGGCCTTTAAGATTACCTATGAATTTAAAATTTTAAAAAAAAGGGGAGTGTGTATTGTAGTAGTAGTGACATTTTTAACTTCTTGCACAAAAGAACTCTCAGCATTGAGGTTTCCTTGTCTTGACTGAAATGATCATCCACAGAGAAAGAATACCTTAGTCTAGCTTTCTATTTCAACTTAAAAGCATGTTCATTTTATAGCTAAATACACGTGAGCTTCTTTAATTGGCACTTTTCAAGACATGGATTACAAACCGCACATCAAGATCTGTAAATCTATGTTGTTGGATGGCAAAGTGCATTAATTAATCACACCCGACTGTTTAAGTCAAATATGTCATTAATGTCCAACTACTGTTTTTAGGTACCTGTGTAATTATGCTTACAAAAAAGGTCATACCTGAGCTTAACAGGTTAGCTCAACTACTACATATTTTCTAAACCAGTGAGTTTGTTTTTTGTAAGTAACGTTACACATTTGCCAGTCACAAGACCGAAATAACGGGCTCACTGGTTTAATAAAAAAAGGTGCAACAATTGATCAGCTGCCAGTTAGTCGCTCAACAGGTTTGATAGGTGGCAGAGACTGATAAATGTGATTCACAGGTGTGCAGTATTTTTATTTGTGAGAGTGGGAGACAGTCCCCTGGTGCTGAAAGTGCATAACATTAAGAAATAACCCAAAAATAGTATAGCCATTGTATTTTATTTAACTGACATTATTGATCAGCTGGTTCGCCTAACAATAACAAACATGCTAAATAACTCAATTATTGCCAGCTGATTCCCCGCTAAGGACCTGTGGTCTTTCATGACATGTTATGACATGTCTTGGTTAATTTAGCTCACTTAACGTTAGGTTAGCTCACCAACATAGGCCCCATGCTACATGCATTCTGGTAGAAATTAGCGACTTTACTTAAAGTCGAACAGAGTTCAAGTCGCCCCTCTTGTCTCAAATAGCAAAGCTGCAACCCTATAAATTGTTTGCTTAGAATAAAAACACATATTTAAATGTCAAACGTCTTGCTAGCTTACCTCATGGCTGCTGCTAGCTTGGTAGAAAGAAACGTAATAGAACGCCTCAGTCCCTACCATTATAAATATCGCCATGGGTTACTCAACTGTGGCAGTATCAAGAAATCGTAAATATAGCTACCGACTGGGTAGTGACAGAGCATATTCAAATGTAGTTTTAAATGGAAATATTTGATGTTGCATCTATAGTTTACTATTATGCCTTAAACGTAACTCTGAGTATATTAATCTGTTCCCCCCATCATAACACAGTGGTACGCTCCAATAATTTCTATAATCGACCACTGGGGGACGCACCACATCCATGTTTCGAACATTCTTTGTGTTAATGGAATTTTCTGTTTTATTGTTTTGTTTGAGTAATACAATTTGAAACATTTTAGTTCGTTTTTTGAATCAAATGGGGCCATATATTTTGAGCTTGTGAAATGATGTTCAACTGTAGAATTATTGTGTGCATGTGTGAAACACTTTTGTGCACGCAGATATAATTCGCACAGGTAAAATGTTTATAGCTGCAGAATTATTTTGTGCATTAATAAAATAAGTTACATTTTGTGGAGGAATATTTTCAACAGTGAGGTTTCACAAAATCTGAGCAACGGACACACAGTACGAATTTTGACCCTGTTTTTGAGTCTTATCTAGCGCTGGAATATGATTGAAACATTTGTTTTTGTTTTTACAGTTTATGGTTGAAACACATACTAACACAGCTATATATGCCTAATGTCACAAAGGAAAAACAGACCAGCACTATTCAAGCTGTGTCGCAGCTGAAAAACAATGCATAGTGGTCATATTGGCCTTAATACATCCATGATATTGGCGCAGTGCTGCTGCCCTCTCCTGGCTGCTGGCAGTTCGCCGCTGTATCAAAATAACAGGTCTATATACAGTCTATGGTTTATATCATATGTCTATACATAGACAGGCTATGGTCTATATCCTTGAAGTTACACTTCCGGGATTGCTCCGGTGCAGCAGGAAATTCCGCCGGATGCATGGATGTCCGTTTCCTTCCGCTTTCTTTGTGTTGGAATTTTAAACTGGTGGATTTATGAGGACTATGGTTGACTGCTCCTCAGATCGCTGCATGCATGGTAAATTGACACAGCTAGCTAGACTATCTGTTCAATCTGAGTTTTCTCTCACATGACTATTTTATTTAGCGCCGCCCATGACGATTGTGATTGGTTTAAAGAAATAAACCAGAGCACGTTTTTCTCCCATCCCGGAATGCTATGTGGAGTAGCCAGACCCTCCTCCACTCCGCAGTGTGTGGATGGCCTGGCTAAGCGAGACTGAAATAACCGTTCTCCTGTGACACATTTCTGTCTGTCAGAGCTGTGCCGTCCATTCTTTGGAGGAGAGTGGAGCTCTTGTGGGGAGACACAAGGGCACTAAAGAGCCCAAACGGCTGGATGCAGTTTTGTCGACGAGTTTATTTTTGAGATATGAGTCAGCGTCACAAAATATTCAAGGTAAGTAGCGAGCTAGTGCTAGCTATATCGAGTAGCTAACTGTACTAATGCCGCGCGTGTATATTGTCATGGAAAACAATAACTGCATGCTAAACAAATATAAAATGATAGTAACGTTAGCTCACACGACGTTGTTGAGACATTTGTGAGTGGTGGAGGCTTAATCACATTTGGGCCAATATTTTAGTGGTATAACCTGAAGTCCAATTAACTTTACATTGACATTGAGTTCAAGAGGACATTTGTGATTACATTTTACATCTAACCTTGGCTTGCTTCAGCGGCATAAACGAATGTGATGTTAACTGCTTGCTCATGAACGCATCAGACATTAGGCTAAATGGATTCCATTCTAGATATCGCGAGCCCCTTAAGCCATAACGTCAGGTTAGCCATATGAGGCTCGACAGCATGCCACACAATGTGCCGAGACGAAACCTGCACTGTGACAGAAACTGCACAGGTCATGGTTTAATTTGAACTCGAACCTTCAAATAGACCAACTAAAGCCATTTACCAGGTATTATGAAGAGATTGCAGTGTAAGCCAAACAAATCGGCGTTACTTTGTAGCCAAGCCAGACACCCGGCTGCCTGGTTTGTGCCATTGTTGTCTGCACTATCTTCACACCCCATCTGTCACACTGAGACTTCTCCTGTTTGACCTGCTTATTGCAGACAGCTTGGAGCGTGTGTAGCGGATTAACCTAGTTGTGTACAGTGCGTCTAAACAGGGTTTTTTTGTCATCTAAAACAGTAGTTCTCAAACCTTTTGACGTCAAGGACCCTTAAACTGACACAAATTAGACCATGAACCGCCATTTGATTAGATTTGGTTCCAGGCCAGGGTCCCCAATCTAATAGTGTTTTTGCTTTTAAATGTTTTATTACAAAAACTGTATGAAACCCATAACCAAAATAGTCATACGTTATGTCATTGTGTTACTTATGGATGGAATTATAGTGAAAATAAATGATTCCCCTTTAGCTGGGGACCCCCTGGAATCCTCATCAAAGACCCCTGGTGGTTCCTGGACTCTATAGTTCAGAAGAATGTGATCAGGTGGGAGATGGGCTGTTCCCACTGATAACGGATTTTAAAATGAATACTGGTATTTGTACAGTATAATTTGATAATTAGCAATTGTGCTATTGCCATGTTTTGTTTTTTGTTGTTGCGTTTCATCATTGTAAAATTTGTAATTGAAAGAGACAGTGACAAAAGTGACAATATAGCCTTAATACTCTACATTAGCCAATATATTTACTTGCGTGGAAGCGCTAATGTTTCATTATGGTTACCTTCACCTGTTACCTAATCCCCAAAGGTCCTCATTATTTACCTTCCAACAAAGTCACCCTATCAAGTACAGTACTCTCGGTCATTGACCCCTTTTGTAAACCCAATTTCCCTCATCAGTGTGCGTATCACCTACTACCACCCCAACAGGACAGTGGCTTACAGGGCATTCATCTGCTGCTGGACTGAATAGGCAGGAACATTTTAGCCAAATGGCCTGCATGTCTGGCGCCCCCCTTAGACTCAATATTCACAGGAAAATGGAGCTACACTGCCCCTTAACGTACAAACATACTCTATACTGTTTGGTGTGAAATCATTCATTCATTAAGTGACTAACTCATTAACCTATTTTCATACAAATCAGAGGCACTGGCCATGGTGTTTTCTGTTAATTACCTTTTGTACTCACTCTATTTATACTTTGTCCTTGTTTCTCCAGGCTTTTTTACTCTACATGTACTGTTTTTTAAATGTTCAAATGAACAATTGCAGAAACAACAGGCAGACTGCGACAATGTCAAAGTTTTTCATTGTCTTTGTAGGTATTTGGGGCCCAGACACTGCGCACCTCCATTATACTAAAAGGTTAACCAGACAGTAACCAATATAGTGCGGGACCAGTATGTGTTATGTGGTCATAAAAAGTATTGTAGGGTTTTAATCTTCAAAACATCCTCACAAAATATCAATCTATTATACAACATCTGAAACACAAAAGTATAAGAAAGCATCTGCAGATAAAATTCAACAAAACAAAGCTGCATTTCAGAGGAATAATAACAACCCATATTAGAAAAATGTATTCCCGTTTTAATGCTTAAGAAATAGCCTCGCCATATGTTATTCCTGATTTGAACATTTCATTTAAGTAGCTGAAGCTGTAGAGTTCAATACTTAATAAGTACATTTATTTGGTAATTGCTATACTCCATATCTTTGCCATGTCTGTATTGCCCAAAACTGTAAAGGTGTCCTCTGACAAAAATACAAAAAGTTTCTTTGAACGAGTGAAAGAATCTGTAACCCTCCTTGACATAACTTCAAAAATGTGGCCTAACTGGAGCAAACCGGTGTTAAGTTAAGTCAACTCATACTAGCAGGGTGATGCATAGTGTGACCCACGTTGTTTTAGCTAGATACACCTATGTTCTCTGGCTTTCCTGTTGAAGTGAGGCTGGTAACACCTGGTTCATGTTCAGTGCTCATGCAGAGCAGAGGCAGATGTTGCAGCCTGTGGAGAGATGCATTACAACGCCATATCTTTGTATTAAAGAAATCTGAAGCAATCATATGGTTGCATAATATATTTTGCATTGAAGGAGTAGGAAGTGTAGTTCATCTTCAAAATAAATATGTAGATTTTAAATCAATGTTTAAGTTTACAATTCAGTTAATCTGCAATAATCTGCCTTTTGTGTGTCAGTAGTTTGTTGTGTAGATGCTCATGTGGTCCATTTTGAAGTATGATCTTATTGACTTGTGGTGCCACACAAAGAGTAAATTAAGATATTGTCTTATGGGAGGTAAATGAATAGACAGTGCTCTTGCTTATAAAATGAAAAAAATACATATTGCCAGGAGTGATGGCTGCATTAAAATCATTTAAAATGTAACCTTGTGATATCCCCATGTTGTGACAGCTTGCCAGCTAGTGGTGTGTGATCTGGAGGGAGAGGAAAGGACAGCAGAGAACATGGAGCTGTCAGATGGCTTCTTGCTGCAGGTCAACAACGGAGAGCAGTGGTGTAACCGCTGGAAACATCCCAACGATGACTCGGTAAGCCACAGACCCAGACCAACCATCTTCTTTATGCCATTATACAGTAGGATCAGCATTACACTTCTTGTCAGATCATAGAGGGTTTAATCTTGTCTCAGCATTAGTTGTCTTAGTTTTTCCTTTACCTTCAATGTGTTTTATGTGTCGATGTGTTTCAAGGACCGCAGCACCAGCCCCTCGGTGCTGCGCTGTGTTGCCAGCACGTGGAAGGAGGGCCTGCTGAACAGAAAGAGGCCCTTTGTGGGCCGTTGCTGTCACTCCTGTACACCGCAGAGCTGGGTAATGTTGCACCACAGCTAATTAACTCTAACATGAGTTAATTTGCTAGACTCAAGTCAGGTCCAGATCTAATGTAATTGTTTATAACTAAGGAGAAAATGATCAGTATGTAGCGTACATTAGGGCTGGGCGATATGGCCAAAATATTCCATCCTGATAGAAATCATTTCATATCTCAATAACAATATATATCACAATATAGCAAGTTTTCTTGTAATTCAATAAATGGTCTATATGAAATAACCACATGGTAAAGCCTATTTTTGTATACTTGTGTGAATTAAATACTTAACAAATGAGAAGTACTGAGTGTTTTATTCATTTTATTAACAACTTTAGTGCAAAATGAACTTAAAGTGCAAGGGCCAGAACGTAAAGCGTTGTCCAAATGACATAAATGTTGCCATAATGCTGTTTAGTCACTTGATTTTCGACATTGCGATATAAGCGTTATAGAAAAAAAAAATGTATACGGTACATATCGTCATATTGCCCAGCCCTAGCATACGTAACCTGGCAAAATCAATTCATTGTGGCTGTTTGAAGACACAGCAGTGGTAACAAGAAAATGAGTTTTGCATTAGCGTCAAGCAAAGTCAGACCAGACTGACTTTATGTAACGGTTAGGCTGGTCTGACACAGTATCTCTAGTTGAGACCTTGATAACGCCAGCTTGTTTAGCTCTGTAAGGATTGCTCATCTGGATTCCAGTCAAAGACAACAAAATAAAATATACCTTTTATGTGTTTATTCCTCAAATGTACAAAGCCATCGCTGTTTCTAAAGCTCTTTAAGTTATGTTGATGCTTCCTCATAATAATAATCATTTTTGTTTCGGTCCCAGGACAAACTGTTCAACCCCAGTATTCCATCTCTGGGACTGCGCAACGTCATCTACATTAATGAGACACACACCAGGTAAACAAAGCGAAATCTACTCCATTAAAGTATCACTTTATTCCACAGTATTTTTGCTCTGAGCCGTCCTATTAGCCTGGCAAGAGGAACACATTCAACTTTGAAAACTACATGTCGAGCTGGTTGGCTTTCATTTGCTGCTTTGTCCTCTGATGCTTTAAATGCCCTTTGCACCTTGCAACAAGAGCAAGAGCTTATCTCCCTCTGTATAGTACAATCAATACAGTGCAGGCTGTAGCTGGCCCTCCTAACAACCTGTGTATAATAAATGGCAAGGAAACAGCGGAAAGGGAGACAGATTAATAATTTAAAGTCAGTGAACACCTGACACATGCATCCTGTGACTGACCTGAGCAGGCAAAACTCAGTAACACACCTTAATACCTCAACCCCAACCAGTATGAACATCAGCGTGGTGTGTATCTTTGCTTTTTCAAAGTCCAAGGCAGTCCTTTGGAATAAGGCCACCTTTATGAAGGCTGTTTGCCATCATGCTCCAAATAGCACACAAATAACCGCATTGTATTAGCATGTAGACAGAGACATCACAGAGCCAAAATGGGTTGAAGTCAATATGGACAAGATGGCATTGTGTAGTTTTGACACAATCAGTATTGTGTCATGTATAAGCTCAGCAAAGTGGGGGGAAAAATGAACTTAAAACAGCCATTGTTGTAAGAAAGCTGTGTGTAATGGATAAAGTCAGCCAGAGATGATCTCTGGTTCCTAAAAAAAGAAAGAAAAGATAAACAGTTAAACCTTGTATTGTGTGTATGTGAGAGTATGCATGCAGGTTTTTTTTTTTCACAGATCAACAGATATTTATTATCACATATTTTATACAAAATATGTCAATGCATTTGTTAGTGTAGCCATGCATGCAGTATATACGACAATGTGTTCACTTCTTTACATGTTTCTGTGTATAAACTGGTGCACATTTGTGTGTCCATGTGCTCATGCAGACAGCGGGGCTGGCTGGCGCGCAGGCTAAGTTATGTGCTGTTTGTCATGGAGAGAGATGTCAACAAGGACATGTTCACCAGGAATGTAGTGGACAACGTGCTCAACAACAGCAGGTAACGGTCGGTGTTACATGACACATTTGTTGGAACGTGTCATCAAAGTGCAACTGAGCATCATGAGAGTATGGAGTCATAGGAGTGCCATAAAAAACAATACATCTGTAAAAGAATAATATAAAGAGGAATAAATGAAAGAATAAATAAATAAGCAAAACATTTGGAAACATAAAGAGGAAAAAAAATCTAAGAATAAATAAGAAAATAAAAATGTGGAAATATAAAGACAAATAGCAAATATATAAAAGAATAATACGCATTTTCATTTATTTTTCTCATTTATTTGTTGATTTATTTATTAGTATATTTTATATTTTTTAAATGTATTTATTTTTTTCCCCTTTTTATTTTGTTCTTATTCTTTTCCCTATTGCCATTGCTATTCCTTAAAGGGCCAACTTCATTTAGGTTTGTGTCCACTTACAGCATGTTTGTGCTGTGCTTTGGTCTATGGCAGAGTGGAGAGTGCTATTGTGACGGTAGCCACAGATTTGGACGCTGCAGCCAGCCTGCCTGGCCAGGAGCACAAAGCCATCAGTAAAGTCAAGCAGAAAGCCAGGGCCTTCCTTCAGGAGATGGTGGCCAACATTTCCCCAGCCTTTATCAGGTACATGATGTATACTGGAAATCTCACCTCACTTGCTTTTCAGTCAATGATTGATATTGCTGGGCTTAAAGTATGAGAATATTAGAACACATTACTCGAATTAGTACACTTTATGTGTGTAGCTTTACATTATGTTCCCTTACACTAAAATTGATTAGATTCTGCCACAGCTAAAGTTTTGGACTCTTTGTTTCTGTTGCACATCTTCTCACACTTTTCTTTATGTTTAGGCTGACAGGGTGGGTCCTCCTAAGGCTCTTTAATGGTTTCTTCTGGAGCATCCAAATCCACAAGGGCCAGCTGGAAATGGTCAAGAAAGCTGCTACAGAGGTGTGCAGAAACCACACACAAAGAAAATGAATTCTACTGTCACAGCATGATTTCCACAACATGTGCAAAGGTGTTTTCAGAACATATTGTACTCATATTTGTGACAGCTAAACACAGTGTCTTAACAGGAACCACTCAAATATTTATCATCACAATACCTTTCTGATGGATGCATGTACATATACATGACATATCCACTTTCACTGTTTAAATTGGATTTTGGTTAAGTTCCATCTGCACTGAGAAATGAAATGCATTTATTTAAAAATCATCTATGTCTCGTCTTTACAGCAAAATGTGCCCATGGTCTTCCTTCCGGTTCACAAATCCCACATTGACTACTTGCTTATCACCTTGATCCTGTTCTGTCACAACATCAAAGCTCCACACATCGCTGCTGGAAACAACCTAAGCATCCCTATCCTCAGGTAAAAAGCCCACCAAGCCTCATGTCAGGTTTGATCTGGCAATAAGGAGCATTTCTGCTCTCTGTAAGTGAAAATGCAGAGATCAGTTTGATGTCAGAAGAAAGCGAATTCCTTGGAAATAAATCAGAGAGAAATTAAAACTGAGCTAAAGAGTGAGACTAAAGATTGAGACTGATTTTACATTTGGAGAATATTAATAGAAGCCTGAAAACAGGTAGTGAACCTGTTTTTATCCTGCATGAAATATTATTTTGAGGTTCTAAAACAGATCTTCTATAGTACATGGAAGCACCCATGTACTTGACATAGTCCATACTGACATAGGTCCCAGAAGTACCAACCTGAGCTATGGTTACCGAGAACAGGAACAC
Organism: Sander lucioperca; assembly: GCF_008315115.2. Lineage (NCBI taxonomy): Eukaryota > Metazoa > Chordata > Actinopteri > Perciformes > Percidae > Sander > Sander lucioperca. The sequence goes on along the minus strand of NC_050194.1, from coordinate 16,296,952 downwards.
ACCTAGTGACAGGGTACAGAAGAGGAAACATTAAGAAAATGAAGAAGTGAAAGGAAAGCAAAAAGTGTGTTATATAGATATACACAACTGACGGGTTCAGCACAAAATGTATAGAAATCTATGAGTAAAGGCAGGACTTGGATGCAAACTGGCTTATTCTACATTGTAGGGAACCGCTGATGTTCAGCTGTCAGCAAAATTTTTTGTTTAAATCACATTGAATAGTCCAGACTGAATAGTCACATTTTTAAAGAGGAATCACTAACAGTACAGTGAAATTTAATCACAGTGACACCATAATCCAAATTATTGGCATGTCGTTTTTACGGACTGAAAATGATGAGGCCAAGCTGCTGCCAGTGTATGAAGCTTTGTGCAGAAGCTGATGAAACTTTCTATTTTTCTCATCTCAGCACCCTTATCCGTAAACTTGGAGGATTCTTCATACGACGGAGAATGGAGGAGACGGGGGATGGGAAGAAAGACATTTTGTACAGATCACTCTTACATGCAGTAAGTCCCAAGAGTCTGTTAATTTTTTTGTGTGGTGTGTGTTGCGTCTTGCGTGTGTGTCTTGCCATGGCTTATTATGTAACTGCAACTCCTCCTTTGCAGGCTTTCTGCTCTGTTTGCTCTTTTCATTCCTAAGTGATCGACAGGGAGAGTTAAAAGCCTTTGTTACATGATGTTAGTGCTTTCTTTTTCATTTTCAGGCATACTGTACAGCCTTTTTACCTTTTTAAATACGTTACTTAGACACTACTATTATCTTGTAGTAGTGTCTAAACACCTTCTGTAGACTTCTCTAAAACTTGTGCTGCAAAATTAAGATGGTGTTTGGCTCCTCTTCACTGACCTAGAGCCAATTAATGTGCTGTCAATTTATCTCTGTTGGGACCGTAGGTAGGTTTATATTAGTTGCTAACTACAGATGGTCAGAGCTTTGACTCCTGTGACTATTAGAATTTAGGTCAGGCCTCGGTTAAAGCATAATCATTTTAGTGATCTATTGTTTGGCCTATCAAATGTCCCAAAAATGTCTGTTAAATATTTGACATATTGTTTTTGAGGACCATTGTCGATGTAAGTAATTCTAAATCTTTCATACTATGACGCTAAATGTATTTCCACCCTCGTGTGCATATTGCATCTCAAGAAAGTCACTGGTGCAAAACCCTTTTGAATAGTTTGAATTATAAATTAGAGGCTGATTAAAACTGGAATCTAAACCTTTTGTTTAGCTCTAGTATTTGGATAATGTGGCTTAACAAGCTTTTGCTAATTTGAAAACCTGAAGTAGAACTAATGTTAATGACTATTAATGCTTTGTCAAAAATTAATGCTTTGTACAAAGTCTCAAAAAAGCTAGGCTGCTTAGTGGATTTACTTAATTGTACCAGTCTGTCACAGTTGAGAATTGCTGTTAATTTGTGTTTTTGGAAGAGAGTTGAGACAGTAACGATTGCCCGGTTGCCCTTGGCAACCACATTAAGTCAATTGGCAACCATTTCGTGGCCTCTGGTTGCCCCCTTTGGCAACCACCTGTTCAATATTTGTTTTTGTGTTGTTTTTTGTTTTTTTAAATATAAAAACAAATCAAAACTTACAAAACTGGAAAAATCTTATTTCAAAAAAAGTCAATATTTTATTTGGTTGTCTCCGTAAAGTTTAAACACTACGTTCGTGCGCACCACAACATTTCAGCTGTTGTGCGACCGCTTTCCACACAAGCACGTTTGCCATGAAAACATACAGGCTGTCACTACCCGATGTGAGTCGCGCATGCGTCACTTTGCGACAAGTAGCCTACAGGATGCTAACGGCTTTTTGAGCTAACGCACAGTCTATGAGCTAACGTTAGCAATCAAACAATCATAGATAGCTAAAACGTTTTTGAAATGACTGCTGCTGCTGGCTACAAGTTAGCAGTCAAACACAATAAAGGCTGTCACTTAATGGCGTTTTGAGCTAACGTTAGCAATCAAACAGTCATAGATAGCTAAAACGTTTTTGAAATGACTGCTAGCTAAAAGTTAGCAATCAAACACAACAAAGGCTGTCACTTGAATGGCATTTTGAGCTAACGTTAGCAACCAAACAGTCATAGATAGCTACAACGTTAGCTACAACGAAATGATTACCATCTTCTGTTATTGTATGTAAAAAGAAACGTTTATTATTTTATAGATTTCACAAATTTCAGTATGACACGTTATGCCGTAAACATTTTAAATCTGAGCATGCGCGACTCACATCTGCACTCGACTCGCATCGGGCAGTGACACAGGCAACGCAGTTTTCAGTTCACGTTAAAATGGCGCATGTTAAAATCCGATGCTAATATGGCACCGGTGTCCGGTATCTACAGGACGGAATAGCAACGCAGATTTCGGTGCCTATTTATGGTGCCACCTAAATATCTGCGCTGCTTGCTGATGTTCAGAAACAGATGTTACAGGCAACAGAAACATCGCTGCATGTCACGCTAGTTAAACACTAAACACTTGGCAGCAGGTAACGTTAGCCTACCATTAGCTACAGTAATAACTGGAATAAACACAGTTAAAATGCTGACAGCTAAACAGTGTGTATGACTATATTTCACTGTAGAGGATTCCAACAGCCGGACGTACAACAGTCTACCGCTAAAGCTATAAGCTAAAAAAACACAAACTCAGAAAAACAACACAGACGTGGGACGTGACTAATGCTGCGTATCAGACACAATTTTTATCCCGTAAGTTACAACTTCAAGTCACCACACTCACGACTTGGTAGCGTTCCAGGCAACTTTTTTTTTGTGCTGTTGGCAGGGTTCAGGTTAGGCTACCTAACGTTAAGTTAGCTAGCAGCTACCTAATGTTGACGTTAGCTAGCGCTAGCTGATACTAGCGATTTCTAGTCGGTGACATATTTTTGGCTTCATTTAATAAACATAACCTGTAGTAGTACACAATTGTATGTGTATTGTTTTGATTACAATGTGCGGAATTACTTTACGTTGCCTATTTATGTCTATTTATTTCTATTTCTCACCGTTAATCACCAGCGTCTGTACAGCGTCAACAGGAGTCACCATTGTCGTTTATGTGTGTGTGTGACGTGAAAAACTGTAACTGGGAGTACAACGATCTGGTACGAGTTCACAGGTAGTAAGTTATGGGTTTGACTGCCGTTCCAGGGCACTTTCACAGGTAGGTTGTGAAAACACGGGTTACGGGTTGCCTGGAGCAGCATTAATGTTGCGTTTACTTAAAACTGGTAAACCTCGTGGTGCATTCAAAGTTATTGTAAAATACCCTTTTCTCATCTGTTTTTGTCTTTTTAACAGCAATTTACTGGTGAAAGAAGTAATTATTGTTAAAAGTTATTATTACATTTTTAATAATCATTTAATTTCCCCCACGTTTTTGTGCTGATCCAAAAAATTGATCCGATCCGTGACTCAAAACTGTGATTTGAACCGTGAACCTGTGATCCGTTGCACCCCTATTTGAGAGGGTTGGGAAATTATATTGCAAGCCATTATCTCATTGTTTTATTATTAAAATGTGTGGTATAGTTACATAAGAAATCAATTGCTCCAAATTAAGGCAGTTTAAAACATGGCAACCGTATTGTCAATTTCGGCAACCAAAAGCTGATGCCTGGTTGCCAAGCCGGCAACCACTTTAAAAAGTTAGTGTTGAGCCCTGTGAGAGTAATGAAAGCAGCAAACTGTGGCAGGCATTGTGCATAAGATAAGAGGTATTGGCTTAAGACATGAACAACTGTTGTAAAGTATGACCTACATTTTATCCCTTTGTATTTCAAATATTTTAACACACATTCCACCAAACACTTGTCAAACAGTGAACCACGTAGTACTTAATTTGGTAGAAGATGTAATTTTAATCTGGCATGCGTGTGTCACTCACAGAAATGTAATCCACCAAATTCCCTCGCAGGCATAAAAAAAACCCATGTGCTGCTAATTTTGGTCGCTCCTGTGAAGGATGAACCTGGACTTCTGTCCTTTTCAAAGCTCACTCTCAATGCAACAGCCCAGATTCCATTTCAGGACAAAGCTTCTCTTCTCAGAAGTGTCTACATAGCAAGAGACAGCTGTACTCATCCATGGCTGGATACTGTTACACAACATGGCTGCCTTGGCAAGTGCCCAGTCCCCTGCGGTGTGTTTGGCGGTCAAACGGTCTGTGACCACCACCCACTTTGAACTTGTATTCGGGCTGCATACGCAGCAGCTGCTCAGGGTTCACTTTACTTGACCTCTACCTTGTAACGGAGTCAATGTTGTTTTTTTTAAATGTCAAAGACTTTGCAGCAAATTGCATTTCATCAAAAGTAATTTGCACATTTCTCTAACTTTTGCCATCCTGTGCCACCTTTATCATTCATCTTCATTTCACCATTCTCACTTCAACATTATTCTGTTTCATCAATCTTCCTTCAGTATACAGAGGAGTTGTTGCGTCAGCAGCAGTTTTTGGAGGTCTACCTAGAGGGTACCCGCTCCCGCAGCGGTAAGCCGTCTACAGCGCGTGCAGGCATGCTGTCCATCGTGGTGGACACAATGTGCACTGGGTCGATCGCAGATGTACTGGTGGTGCCAGTTGGCATCTCTTATGACCGTATTCTTGAGGGCAACTACAATAGCGAGCAGCTGGTAAGTGCTTGGGTGACGTCTGTTTTTTGTTTTGGCAACAAAGGTGTTTTCTTTCATTCAAATAAATAGAATAGATATTATACAGTAGTTCTTGCTTTTGAAATTGTAACTGTAGAAATGAGGTGACAACATTTTGTTTGTGGTGGGTAGGTTAGATAACTTAAATATGTTGTTATGATTATCAAATCTACATTGTAACCATCTGAACTTCTCAATCCCACCAGGGCAAACCTAAGAAGAATGAGAGTTTGTGGGGAATAGCATGTGGAGTGTTTAGGATGCTGAGGAAGAACTACGGTTGTGTCCGAGTTGACTTCAACCAGCCCTTCTCCCTAAAGGTGACTGATTGCAGGTTTATATCAGCTTTCATACAAAAGAACTACAGCTGTTGTGGCCACATGCGGAGCTTTAGCAGATTTCAGCTATCACTCTTGATTTTAAAGTGCTAAAAAGCGTTGCACAGCTTAACAATGTAGGAATCTTACAACGAAAGATCATGCTTTCTTTTGGTTTCTCAACATTTTCATTAAAGAAAACATCTATGCCTGAGTTTGTATTTGTAATGAAACTTTTGTGTGTCAAATGTAGGAGTACATGGACTCCCAGAGAAGCCGCCATATTCCACCACAAGTGTCCCTGGAGCACACCTTGATGCCCATCATTATTTCTGCACAGTACGAGCAAATAAACACACACAACCCACTCTTAACAATCAGTTATATCCTCCTCTGTCCACAAACCAGCAGTTCCACATCCCCACCTGTAATATTATGAACTCTCCTGTCCAAACTTGACTTCTCCCTCCTGCTGCTTGACAGCAGGGTCTGTTATCTGGCAACCGAGACTAGCGCTTGAGCAAGCATTGACAGGGGTCACTTCAGTTCAGCGCTTTCCTTTCAAAGATAACTGATACAGTCATATAGTACAACAACAAGGACGGCGGCGCTCCATCCCAGCTGGTCTCGTGTCACAGGTTCAAAGCTCAAGCCAGCAGAGCCGACTGAAAAGACAAATTGCAAATACTGTTTCATAAAAAGTGCCCTACATCATGTATAGTAACAGTAATTTAATGATCACATTTGGAAACATATTAAGCTTACTTCAGTTCAGATTAGTGTTTATTTAGAAACACAAGGGGCAGTTTGTTTGCAGCATAAAGACATGCAGAAAAGTAGTACATAGGGCAGGCTCAAGCCTTTCTGGTGCCATCTATTTGCAGTTATGTCATGTTTTTCTAAACTGTCTAAACTATTATCCAATATTATATAAAAACTTATATTGGTGGTTTCAATCATTTTACTCATATAAACACCTGTTAAACAAGAGAGAAGGAAACTCATTTGTGAAATGAACTGGTGTATTATTCATACCGTATCAAGTTGACATAACAAGACAATTATCAATCTTTATGTTTACATGTTGAGTTGTTGTTATTCTTCCAGGCCTGATGCTCAGCTGTTTGAGGGGCAGGAGGAGGAGGAGCAGCAGCAGCTGAACAGAGAGCTGCCCGATGACCTCTCAAGGCGACAACTTATCAACAACCTGGCCAAGCATGTCCTCTTCAGTAAGAAATTCACAAGCCACACAGCCAGTGGATTAACTACACCCTATCTATAGCCTTGTTGCATATGACATTATAGGATCATTATCAGCTTCACCAAGAAACTCCGGTTTGTTAACTTAAGCTGTTTGTAGTATAGAAAGACATCAAGTAAGACTGACATGTGACAGAGGTCATTAATTGTCACAATGCCATCCAATTCAGAGTCTTCCAAACAGGATGCCACATAAATGTCTTATGGCACTATCACATCTCATTTATTTTAAATACAACAGCACGTTTGCTGCTTAATTAGGCTTTCCTCTTATCTCCTTCTTCTGCACATGATTCTCCTTTTCATCTTGTGTTAAAAGTGCACCTGCAGCACACATGAAATACTATCTATCATACTGCCTCCATTAATTGAAATTCCACACAGCACAGCATCAGTCCATCCGCTTCCCATCCCTCTGGGCTTTTTTTGCCGCGAGGGTAGCACTACAGAAACTGGTTCTTCCCAGCTCATGCAGCTGCATTCTACTAGCTAGGCCCATTTGTTTTTTGCTCTCAGCCAATCACAAAGCCTCCTGCTGGATGGCATGTTGTTTTCAGCCAGTAGGATAAGGGGGTGGGGGATAAAGAAGCACAAGTAGGGAGGAATGCAGTACCACTGCTCACAGGCTTTACACCCCTGATCTTGAGCTGTGCTTTAAATGACCACTAGTAACCTCTATCCTAAGCCATGCGCACACACAAGCACACACTACAGTATTTTCTCGGTCTGCCTGATATGTTTCTTATGTAATCAACTCTTTTAGATTTTCTTAATCCTGTGTTATATCATGCCTAATTGCCACAGACAAACCTGGTACATTGCACACTTTTATATGATTGGGAACTTTATTTGACAGTCAGTAAGATGCTAAGTGAATAAATGTATAATATTTAAAATATGTAACATATGGTTAGTCATAGATTGTCAGCTAGTCCCATCTGTACATACACTTTTAGTTGTTGCCATAATCCCCACCAATGTCTGACATTCGAGACTTTGGGTCAAGTGCTTAACAGCATAGCACTTTTTTTCTCTTATAAATTAAAAAAAATATATTATTTATGAAATATTTATGGATGATATTGATAATGTTGTCAGTGTGTTGCTCATTATATTGTCTTTGTTTCTATCACAGCGGCTAATAAGTCATCAGCGATCATGTCTACCCACATCGTAGCCTGTCTGCTGCTGTACAGACACAGACAGGTAAGTCTGGCTGTCTTTCATGTCCTCGCTATAACATCCTCTGTCTTCACCCCTCTGTTCCTCACATTTTACTCCTCTTTTTGTCTGTCTCTCTTTTTTTCCCTGTTCATCCTGCTTTTGCCCATCATGCTCCCTCCCTTACACCAAGGTGATCCAAATGTCACATACCTCTGCATGATAGTAATGAATGTCCCTCTCTGTTGGAGATCTCGCTCTTCCTGCATCATCTGTACTGTATTAGTGGTGAGCCGCTGCCCTCTGCAGGCACACTGATCTAAGTGGCTGACAGTGAAAAACAATTACTGAAATTGTCTTCCTGGCTCCAGGAATTGGCCAGCGCTGCATATAACAAACTCAAGCACTGTCTAGCATTTTGTTGTACTGAATTCTGGCTTTGATTAGCTTATGGAGTCACACACATTTTTTTGAGCTTTATGTTTTTTCGTCCACTTTTCTCCAGGGGGTGGTGCTGTCCAAGCTGGTGGAAGACTTCTTCAACATGAAGGAGGAGATCCTTTCTCGGGACTTTGATCTGGGGTTTTCGGGGAACTCAGAGGATGTGGTCATGCGTGCCCTCCACCTGCTGGGAAACTGCGTCAATGTGACCAGCAGTTCAAATCGCAACGGAGAGTTCACCATCGCACCCAGCCAAACTGTACCAGCTCTTTTCGAGCTCAACTTCTACAGCAATTGCCTTTTCCATGTCTTCATTTCTGATGCAATCATTGGTACGTTTAGCCAAGACGTTGTTGTTGTGTTCTGTGCTGTTCTGTGTATCACTAATCTTTGACTTGTTTAGCGGTGTGTTGTGGATAATCTTTGCTGTTGGCATTTTAAATTCCATCAGTCAGACGCTAGTTTTCCCAAGCCTAGATTTTTCTTCACAAATTTATTTTAATGCTTTGTCTCCAGCCTGCAGCATCCTGTCACTGCAGCGAGAGCTGGTAGCGGAATCAGAGTCTGACCACCCGCCCGATGGTCTGAGTAGCCTCCCTCTCAGTCAGGAGAGACTCATCCGCAAGGCCGCCGGGCTCTCGCACTTCCTTGTCAATGAGGTGACAGTGGCACCAGTAAGTCCTGCACATTGTCACCATCTAAATACTTTATTTTTGAATTTTCTCAGCAGTAAACAGTCACAATTAACTAGACAATACAGCAATCAAATAGAGCAGAAACAGACAGAAAAAAAAACAACAAAACAAAAAACACACAGGTAGAGAGCTGCCAGAATATCAGAGTGCAAGTTCAAAACTTGCTCAGATTAGGGTTAGTGCATTTAGGTCTCATCAAGTAATGTCAAAAATGGTTTCCACACCTTCAAGAAGTAACTTTGTGAATTCCTTCTGTCAAAATGAATCTGTTCCATTCTAGCCACAGGAAGCATTTCATTGAGCCACCTCCTGAAACATGGGGGCAGTGGAGACTTCCAATTAAGTAATGTTATTTTTTTTAGCTGCAACCATGCCTGCTCTAATAAGTTGCTTCTGATGGGGAGGAAGGGCCTCATCAGAGCAACCAGAAATAGCCAGATTGCCATCCGGCTGGATATTTATCTGACATTGTTTGGAAAGACAGTTAAATATGTCACTCCAGAAATGACTTAATGCTGGACAGTGCCAGAATAAGTGTGACAGTGAGCCCTCTGAGATACCACATCTGTCACACAGTGGGGAATCTGATTTCAAAAATCTTGTTAAGTTTGGTTTTAGAGTAATGCAGTCTGTGTAAGACTTTAAATTGAATTAATCTGTATCTAGAGCTAATGGACCAGCTCTGCATAGCGGACAAACCTTCCTCCCACAGTTCATCTGACACCGGAGCACCCAATTCCGCGGCCCAGGCTTCTACTGGTGTCGTAAAAGTGACAAAACAGGAGATCAAATGCTTTGAGTCAGGCTGAGAGACAAGTAAATCACAGAAAGTGTGACTATAGTTTGATTGTGAATTTTGGGGTACGCTCCGGTACAAAATGCCTGACTTGAAGGTAGCGATAAAAATGTTGTTGGTGATACTTAGTTTGGAGCTGAAGAAAGAAGTAAAACAAGAAAAAGAAAAAAAGGAAAAAAAACAGTCCAGGGACTTTCTGGACTGGAGTTCCCTCCAGTCCAGAAACACTCTATCCATCAGTGCCGGCTTGAACAAGTAATTGTATGTTATAGGGGCTTATACTGAACTATTCACCAATCCGAGGGATTTTTTAAATTTGATTCAAAATCCTCAGTGAATTTCTGAGAATGAAGTAGCAGAAGCAGCACTGAGAGGGAAGTTTCTGAAACTAGCAGGGACTACATTTTTAACCAAAGCGGGGAGACATCAGACCAGTCTTCGTAGGGACAGCCCCACTGCCAGAAAGTGAAAGCCCAGTAATAATGCTTAAATATCGGAAGGGGTCACCATCCTTCTAAACTTTATACCGTACAATGAGTCCAACAAGTGGCAAGAGGACATTTGTGAAGTGCATCTCTGTATTGTAAGACAAACCCATTTATGTCCCTTTTTTCTTGTTTGCCGTGTCTGAAGTGAAATGTGAAAAGACAATAACATATGACCAACCCATATCAACATTTGCTCTTCATCAGACCTCATGCCATCATACTTTGCACATAAAAGGCATCCTGTCACTGTGTGATCAATCAATTAAGAATGTCTCTAACTGATCACATAGTAGTACTGATCAGTTGTATAAACGTTGGCTGTTTGTTCCTGATGATGCTGTTGATGATTGATGATGCTGTTGATGATTGAGACGGATTTTGAATATGACAATCCACTCGTTTCACCGTGTCTCTCCCTCTCTTCCCGTCTATCTCACAGCCGTGTCAGACTATTTACCAGGTTTTCCATGATGCAGTGACCCGGCTGATCCAGTATGGAGTTCTCTACGTAGCAGAGGTCAGTTTACAGATACAAACCTCACTAGTGGCGGACAAGAATAAAAGAAACCACTGTGACTAATGCTGGAAGTTGACTCGCAGGGAACATCTCAGGAAGCGCTGTTAACTATAATTGTTGTGCATTTTGGGCTACTATAGGATCCGTAGTTAACATACACCTTATGGATTGTGGGTAACTTTGGCTTCTGTTGTTGGTGTTGGCCATGCTGCTGTGAACACATGCTGTTGTGCTAATAAAGGTTAATATCCCGGCGTAGTCTGGGTTTATCATTTTTTTCTAGTAACGTGAAACAGTGAAGAATCTAAGAATAATCGTTTACTGTATGTGTAATATGTGGTAGGTCTTTTCCATAGCCCTGATGGTCTAATTTGTGTTTTTTTTTGTTTGTGTGTGACAGGAGGACCAAGAGGAACTGAGTCCCAGCCCCACAGAGGAACCTTGGCCCAAGAAGTTCCCTGAGCCCCTTTCCTGGAGAAGCGATGAGGAGGACGAGGACAGTGACTTTGGAGAGGAGCAGAGAGATCGCTACCTAAAGGTCTACTTTAGTAATACATATCTAAAAAGACTATTTTATTAAAGCCAACAGAACCTCCACCGCAATGGTTTTCAAGTTGTTTGAATGACTTTTTCTCGCCCTGTTTCAGGTGAGCGTTTCCCCAGAGCACCAGGAGTTCTTCGTCTTCCTACAGCGACTTGTCAGCCCGGTGCTGGAGGCCTACAGCGGCGCTGCCATCTTTGTCCACAGTCTGAGTCAGCCCATGGCTGAGTCCGACTACACCCAGAGGCTCTTCAGATACCTGCTCACCCGCACAGAGAGAGGGGTGGCTGCTTATGGTAGTACTGCAATATTTCCCCACATACACTTTAGGAAAATTGCAGAATTATTTGAAAAAAATCATCATCCAGGCTTAGTTTCAACTTGGAATAAACAGTCGCTGCGTAATTATAACATGTTTTATCCTTCTATAATACAAAACTCATTATTAAACCTTTTAACAGTTACTGGAACAAATGTGCTAGATTTATGCTATATCTCACAGCGAAAATGACTTCTGAAGACTATGAATTAACTAGTAAAAAAAAAAATTTTCCAGGTGAAAGTGCAACTCATTACCTGGTTAAGAACACCGTGAGGACATTCAAAGAGCTTGGGGTAAGAGTGTGTTTATCATATATATCAAATTTCTGAACACATGGTGTGTTGCTTACAGTTATTAAAAGACACTTTAGTGTTAAGAAAGTAGGGTTTGGGTTGTGTTCAGGTTCCTCCAGCTGGAGTTAAGGTTTGCTTTCTGTGTTGTAATCTTCTGTAGGTCCTGAAGCAGAGAAGAGAGAACGAGGTGACAACTCTGGAGCTGAGCAGCACCTTTCTACCTCAGGCCAATCGGAACAAACTCCTGCAGTACATCTTAGGTTTCACCCTGCTGTGACCGACAAACCCTTCAGCCCAGCTCAGACCCCAGGCTCCTTCCAATAAAGGGCTTCTACTGGTTACTTCTAACAATCCCAGGTGCTACTCTGTGGAAAGCTTTACCAGGAAGTGCCTTCATGTAACAGCCGCTAACTGTTAGCTGTTAGCCGGAAGAGACTTGAAGCCAGTCTTCCCTTTTTGTTCCAGTCTGTGACTCCCTGTCTTAGAACTGTGCAGCTGATAAAACACGTGTATCATTCTTTGAAGAGGTACTTCTAGGGATCATCTGATCTTTGTGAACTTTGCCAGTGAAGTCATGAGGTTTTAATATGATCAAAATTTTAAACTATCAGAATATGTACTCAAGCAGGTTAGTAAATAAGAATCACTTTTACAGCAATCCGAACAAAGCAAGCTGCCTTTCGTCTATACAAGTGAACAAGCAAAATATGCATTGAAAATAATGGTAAACATAACCCACAACAAAAGCATTTTTATGTTATGCACTCCACTATCATACAGTAGAAAACGTGTCAAAATGTAGTTTGATGAAATGCTAATTTTGAAAACAAATCCCTGTTCATAGGCCAGAAGACTCATTTGTAGTGCATTCAAATACATGCACTCTAGTGTCATGGAATTTAAAAATGTAATAACTTTTCTATCTAATGAACAGTAGATATAATATTTGTTCCCCACAAAATGCATACATATCCAAATTTTCATTTGCAAAACTAAATGTTAAAATCTAATCCTTATAAACAGCTTTAATCAGTTATACTTCACACGTATTGGTTTAACGTGGCAAACACAAAATGTACCTGTTGAAAGTCCAGTGCAGTCGAAGCCTAAAATCACAAGCATCTGTAATGAAGTGCATTCAAACCACTAATATCTAAGTGCATTCAGTTACACTTTCATCATGGGTTTTGATGAAAAGTGACTTTGCTCTCTGTGTTTGCGTAACACCTTTTTCACTCTTCTCAATGAATGTTACACTGCACTTAAAATAGTTAAATACCAGCCATTACATCCACGTATGTTCAAATGCAACAAGCTCAGAAACTCTTTGGTAATGCCTTTCAGGGAAAGCAGAGATTTGGGAGCGCCACCATTTTTTCCTGTATTATAAACACACTGTATAATGAAAGCCGTTCTCAGCGTCACTGCTCTAATGGTTGGGCATACTTAAACAGGAACTGCATAGTGTGGTAAAAAATAAATGGTACATATCCACTGTGTAGCTGATTTAAATGAAAGGTCACGTGTTTACTTTTAAATGTATGATGACTGAAAATGAAATAATATTCCTTAACTGTCAGGTTTACCTATTCTTTATTGTTGTTGGTTCAATGCTTCATTTCAAAATTTCAGCACCACTGTCTTAATTCACAAAACACAGTCTGGAAACTTTCCGTAAATACTCTTCAAACTACCAGAAAGTAGATCCTGATAATTCCACAATGCATGTGTCCAAAAAAAATGGTGTCAGGCAGGTTGGGAATAAAAATTCTGGTAACCGAATGAGTTGATCATGAAAATCAAAAACAGACCAAAACTACCAAAATAAAACATGAGTGAAATTAAAAGCTAATAGTTGAACCTCACTGCACAGTTCATGTGCATTTATCTGCAGAACATTATCCAGTTTTTATTTTTACTGTAAAATAACAAAGGTCTTGTGTGTGTGTAATTCTGAATCTGAATATATTTTGCATTGAACATAAATGAACAACATCTAAGTTAATGTTGGTGTATGAGTGCACACCAACTGAAAAACGTGTGTGTTTGGAAGGACAGAGTAAGTTTGATGAATTTTTGGGATTATTAGAAGGAATGCTAACTATGTTCTCAGATTGATAATGTGAAGACAGTTTGAATGTTAGAAATCAACGTTCTTGATCTGTCAGGGCAATAAAATTAAAAACAAATCGGGTTACTGGTGGTATACATTTAAATGAATATTTATACTGAAAGACTTGTTGACAGTGATCAACAACACTGCTTGTTACAGTTAACAAATGCTATGTTTGCTTTATTTAATATTAGAAACCTGCATATTGTCATGCAATTTTTCAATTCTGTAAGAAATATCCCTGAAATGAGAACTTTTGAAGGATCGGTGAACGACACCCACAGCATGTTGAAGAACAGAAAAGTATGTCTTTTAAATGTGAATGTGATCAGTGTGATTTGATTTACATTCAAAGCACTTCTGAGCCCACAAATAAGTCCCCAAGCTGAGGAACCCCTCCGCCAAGATAAAAACCACTCTACATACTGTACTGCATGTTTCCTCTGGTCGTCTTGAATCATCGACATTTTAATGTGAACTCTACTTAACCTGAGAATTGTATTTTACAGTCTAGTATGTGAATTTTGTTGCCGGGAAAAAGAGTCTGTATAGGAGCTAAAGTTAAACTTGTTACCTCTTGAATGTATCTCATCTGTCCCCAAAAAGGTCAATGTGATATTGTAGAGTACTCGATGGAGTTGGTACAGACATGATAAAGTTTTTATGAACTGTGATTATTGTTGAGACTCATTGCTACTGAAGCTGCATTAACAACATCCCTCTACAACTATGTAACTTTGTAGGATAAAAAAAAAGCCTGTATCTGGGGAGCAGGTGCCTTTTTAATGCACTGTAGTGGTCTTTGGTTGTGTTTTTTGTTCTGTTTTTGTGCATGTTAACAAAAATGATTTTGTGTGGGAATCCAAAAGAACACTGTAGATTGTAACTTAGAAAAAAAACAACACAAGAGCAGAGAACTTGTGGTTACTGTAAGAAGAATCACCAGCTACTAAAAACAAGTGTCACCTTTTTCGTTGCTTTCTCAGAGCAAAGCACAATTAGCATTACTAGATTTTGTTTTTAAATAAATTAATGATAGATTAACAATGGTGTCTTCTGTTTTTGTTTTTTTTTATGATTTTTTTTTTCCAGGGGGAGATGGGACAAATGTTTGGGTATCAGTTATAAATACTCTATTGATATTACACTTTTTTTCCCAGTTGATTTAACATAGTTCACTTGTTTCATCCATATTTTTTCATACCTCTTAGTTTGTATGTTTCTTTACATATGTTAAATTTGCTCTACCATAATCTCTCAATTTTGACAGATCATGTTTTTTGCAGGTTCTTAGCATTTAATTTCAATGCAGTTAACATTATTATTATATTATTATAACATATTATTCTTAACAGATAATAATGTCTGTATCTTTTAAAGTTTTAAAGCAGTATCCAGCATGTCTGCCAACACCCCAACACCTCAGCTTTTACTTCACACAGTCTTGTTTTTGTCCCGTAGCTTCTTTAGAGTATTCTGGGCTTTTATTTTAAATGTGGAAATATACAAGAATGTTGTAGAAATGGATAAAGCCCAAACACATCTCTGCATTAAGAATCTGTGATAATGTGATGTACAATGTGAGGATTGGATGCTTTTCTCTGTTTTGTATAAAGAAGAGTGAGGAGTCATTACGTGTCAGGTTAGGGAGGGAGGCTGGCTGGCCCATGGGAGGACAGTAGGAAGATATCTGGAGACCTGAGACCAACTGAAGCTTTTGTTACCATGAGGACGAGGCAGGAACGACAAGTGTGCGTCCTTCTTCCAAACAAGCAGCACCTGGACTGTACTGTCAGGGTGAGTGGCTTCAATGTCCTTTTTTTATGTCACAAATTTCTGTATTTTTTTATTAATCTTTTATTTCAATGCATCTCTTGGAACTGGAGAAATATACAGACCCTAGATTTAATTTGACATTAACAGCTGCCATTGATGTGCCAGTATTACACAGTATTACACTATGCTGAAATGTGATTATTTTAACCCTTGGGTTATCCTTGAGTCGAATTTGACCATATAAAGATTTTTATATCAGAAAGGTTTTCTTAAAACCAAATTTCCCCAAAATAACTTGGATGCATGCATGTACGTTGTGTGGAACCCAGACAACATTTTTCGCAGGTAAAATGAATGATTACTTCCATTGAATTTTGTGTTTTATTCAATTTCATAGCATTTGAAAAATAATTTGTGTGTGTGTGTGTGTGTGTGCTATATAAACTGTGTTAACGGTGTCCTGACTAAACTTTGACATAAACCTAGTCAGTGATTCACTCAACCTCCTCTGATCTTAACTAGTCAAAATAATTCATAATTTCTCAGTTTTTTTAAACTAAACAAATAAGTATAATGTCATTTAAATTAGGTGTATTGACCATGAATAAAACAAACACCAAAAGCATTAAAAAAAAAGTTCATTTTCAATGTTGACCCGGAAGAACAACAAGTTCATGGTCGGCGGGAGGACAACACAAGGGTTAAGATAGTATTTTGGAAACATTAAGTGTACTTCTTCAAACTGGACAAACTTCTGAAATGGCGTGTTTACCATTATGGGATGTAAAACTCCAAAACAATAAACTCTGGATGAGGTCTACGTCCTTCAAATTTTGACCTACAACAAAACCAAACTGTCTGAGACCCAACAACTAATAAAATGCTGATAAGACAAAGTCCAAATACTGTATAAGTATGAACCCAAAGCTTACATGCTTTGTATATGCACCTGATATGCGAGACTGGAAGATATACAGTATGTTAAATAGCGGTGTCTTGTAATCCCATGTGGGATGGGCCAAATGTTTGGCATGACACAGAAATTAAAATAAATGAAATGTACTCTTATGTATTAATTTTGTTGTGTGTGTTATGCTTTTTTTAGGTGAGAGCCAGAGGCCATGAGGTGTTGAATAGTGTGTTGAAGCACCTTGGCGTCAGTGAACTCCAAGTCTTTGGTCTGGCTGTTCTCAGAGGTCAGTTAGTGTCTGTGTGGGAGTTCAAGAGAAAATGTTTTCAATTAATTAATTGTGGGATGCTGAAATTAAGGGAGGCTGCTGGGAAATAAATAAACAGGAGCCCGTGAAGTTAAAGATAATCATGAGCAAACATACTGTTTGTTGAGAACAACCCTGTTTTCTTTATGCTAATCAAATGTCTGCATTTTTTTTTCTCAGATAATGAATACCTCTTTCTTGATTCGGAGCAAAAGCTGAGCAAGTACTTTGGCAAAAGATGGAACCGAGGATCCTTAACGGTGAGTTCACACTCTTTTTAGAGCATTAGTGAACTCACAAACAGCGATAATGTATAGTGTATTGCCATGTATCGAGCAAGATGTTCTGTACAAACTAATCTTTGTCCCATTATTGTTCAGGGAAATATTTAAGATCTTACAACTCAATGTGATTTTAGTTTTTTTTTCTTCAATATTATCTAGACTGTACACAGTAGATGTATATGCAGAATTCAAAGTGAGCAATAGTTCTCTTTGACTCTGTTGAAATATTCATTATACATTTATTTCCAGGTCCCATTCATCTTATTTCTGAGAGTGCGGTATTATGTAGAGAGTGGGCTGCTAATTCTGTAAGTTGGTCTCCCATCAGCATACTATTTCTAAAGAATATTCATCTGTCTGCACACATACAAACTATAATTGTTCTACCCACTGTTTTAACATCATGTGTGTTTTTCTTTTATTTGTATATTTGATGTCCTATTTGGCTGTTTAAGGAGCAGCAAAGTGCAGCAGCTTTACTACACTGAGCTGAGGCAAAAGGTGCTGCATTCACAGAGCTGCCATCAGGAAGCTTTGCTCTTCCAGCTGGCAGCTTCTGCACTTCAAGCTGAAGTCGGAGATCTGGAGCAGAGAGCAGAGCGGAATAATGAAGAGGAGGAAGAGGGGGGAGAAGAGAAAAGACAGGAGAGAAAACACAGACATTACTTTCTTCCTGAAGATTACTTCCCCTCTTGGGTAAAAAAAAAAAAGAAGGGTGACCATTTGGAGCTAACCTTACATGTTTACGTGTGTGTTTAACATGAGTTAATGTCCTCAGCTGATAAAGCGTCGTGGACGGGACTTCCTGCTCCAGCACTGCCCAGTGTTACACGGAGAGCTGAGAGGTGTGACACGTAGCCAAGCCGTCCTGCAGTTTATAAAAGAGGCCAGCAGCCTGCAGGATGGACCAGTCACCTTCTACAGGATGAGACAGGTCGGACTGCACAGAATTAACCAAAGAAAGCCACCAAAATACTGTAACTGTAATGACGTAGATGTATTTAACTTAGGACACATACTCTTTCCTGCAACATCTGCTATGTGAGCTCATGTTTTATATTTCAAACTCTGCTTCTTCGTCTGTTGTTTTATGTGCAGGAGAAAAAAGAGCTGAGAAGTTCAATTCTTCTTGGTGTGGCAATAAAAGGAGTCCATATTTATCAGGTGGGTCTGTTTGGGAATTTATTTTTGCATATACACATTCATGCTTGGGCTTGACTAAATACGCTTTCTGGAACTTTCTTGATCATTTCACTCCTGAGTTTGCATGTATTAAGATTTTAAACTTTTCTTAAGGAGGTGGGAGGGAAGCAGTGCCAATTGTATGTCTTTTCCTGGACCGATATTGAACGCCTCACTTTCCAGGTTGGTTCCAAAGATTACATACACACCAGAGCATACATGTGTTCACATAAACCTGCATATTGCTACCACTTCCTCTACCCCTGTTTTGGATTGTATTGTACCTCTCTCTTGCACTCCAGGGCAGCAGGTTTGAAATCGCTGCTGTGGGCTCTCTGTGCCTCCCTAAGCTGGGGTATTACACTCCTTCAGCCACCCACTCCAAACACATCCTGAGGCACCTCAGTGAGAGTCACCGGTTCCACATCATCACCAGAGATGCAGTTGGCTACATCCAACAGCTGGAAGACATGCAGGGTCAGCAATCTAAAAAATAAAAAATCCATTTTTTTTTTCAAAGCTGTTTCATTTTAAACTTATCACAACTGGACTGTGTCTTGATTGGTTCCTGATTCTTAACAATGATTCAATAAATATATTTTTTATCCAAACTATATCATCGGTAAAACTTCATGAAGTCTATATTTCTCATCCTCTGCCAAAGCATTTTGAAAACAATATCATGAAAACAAATATTCTGGGGCTTTTAAACCATCCTCACATAATCACAATTGAAAAGTGTCTTTTTCTTTTACTTTTTCTCGGTCTCTCTGCAGCCAGTCAGTTCTACAAAGAGGCCTACATTTGTGACACAACACGCTTGGCACACAGACTCCAGAGCAACAGCCTCACATCCTCAATATCTGACTGCAGTGTTGCACTCGAAACAACCACAGTCTGGTCCAAAGAGGAGGAGGAGGAGGAGGAGGAGGAGGAGGAAGTCACAGGTTAGCTGGGAGGAAAAAAACATGTTTCAAGATGTTGCAGCTCTACGCAGGCAAATAAGTTTGTCAGCTGTCATTTTGTCCTTCCCATCTTGTATACTCCATTCCACTAAATCTTTCGCAATAAATGATAACTAATATAAATATAAAGACAGTACATGGAACAATTAGAGCTGCTAAACTGGTCCCATAATTTTGTAAAATCCACCAAATGTATAAGCTTATAGGGCAAATAGGGCTTGTTGCTGGAAATCAGGAGGAGTAATTGAGTATCTCTGTGTTTATGTTGCCTGCGGCAGAGTATGAGCTGTGTGTGGATGAACCAGAGGAGTTATTTGTCGACAGCCCAGCCGAATTGTCGTGGTTGGCTGAGCTGTCTGTCGATGGACCTTTGGTGTTACCCTCTTCTTATTGGGCAGGTTAGTCCAACAAAAAGCACAAAGACATATCTAGAATAAGCTCGATCATGTGTTTACCATTTCATATGCGCCACATCATTTTCTGTGCTCTTTCGTTATCAGCTGTCACCATGGAAATGAAACAGGTGAGCAGATCTCTCTGATTGAACATTTCCAGATAAGCCCGACATCAAAGGTTTCAGTGTTTTTTTTCTCTGATCTTTGTGCAGGTTCTGAAGAGCAGAGCTGATGATGAAGGGGTTTCTATGGACTAATTTACAGCCAGGGGCAAGAGGGATTCAATAAAAGCTCACGACAAGAGCCATTATGTTACCGCTCTGATGCTCACATCATAGTTCAGATTATGTACCTAATATATACATTGTGCTGCTTACAACTATTTCATTTTATTTATAAATGAAATTACCTTTTTATCAAAGTTCATATTATAAAGCCCCTAAACAACCATGATCCACCCCCACAGGTCTTCTCACGCATGGTGTCTAATTAGACCTCCTCTAAAGACTGTGTGGGAGTGTACAGACTGGGCTTGATTGACATCTCCCATATGTCATTTCTAGAACAAATATTCCTTTTTTTCCCTTTCTTTACTGAACTGTACCAACAGACATGCAGCTATTATTAAGCAGCTAGATAGAAGGTACATTATTGTAAATTATATATTATTATTATTATAATATATAAATAAGCAATTAAAAATACATATGGTTTCTTTTGTTTAAGCGTGAAAGTCCATTCTTGATCTTGGAAACAACAACAGTGTGACTGTTTTCTGTTTTTTTTCACAGTAACAGTATATGTGTATATAACAACAACAAAAGAGTAAATATAGTGCCAGGGAATTAGATGATAACATTATAAATATTACCATTAGGTAACGGGGTAATTCAGGGAGCTCTTTACATTCAGCAGAAATAAAATAGGAGATAGAACTAGAGGAAAATTATGTACATTCAAGTCATGTCAGTCTCTGCTGCTTTTGCAACTTTTAAGAGTTGCAGTTGCAGCTGAATATTATTAAGAAAGTTAGTAAAGTTGGGTATGCTATCTTTCCATTTCATTTTAGGTATCTGGGATTTGCCAAAGATTATAAACAGCTAAATGTGTTGTTGTGTTTTATCAAGCTTTATTGAAAGACGTGGATATACAGCAGGAAACATCTTCTGTACCTCTTAAGAGTCTACGTTCATAAGCGAGCCAGGGGGTTACTAAAAGAAAAAAAATCCAAACAAAGCAAAAAAATTCATATACATATTTTGTAAAGCTTACAGAGGTCATATGATCTAACAGCTTTTTTATTTGTACAGTTAGAAATGGGAAAAATGTATTCCTTAATATTGGCAGCCAGCTCCAAAAAGCTTGGCTTCTTTTTTAAAAAACTTTGACTTATGTAAATAAAATTTGGTTAAAATAATTAGTAAATTTATCACATAATACTGAATGAAACTTTGTGTCATATTGAGTGAATCCAAACAATACATTTTCCCAAAGTAATGTGAATTGAGAGTAAATATGAACAGCAATAAAACGTGACAATCTGCTCCAAAGTTTCTATATTGGCAAGACCAAAATAAATGTACCAGTGTTTCATTCAGTTCTCCACAAAAAGTACAGCTGATATCAATGTCTTTTTCATTTTCTGCAGGTAATGGTTGGTTGGGGTAAATCTGTGAAGCATTTTGAAAGAGATCTTTTGAACTGCTGCTGTTATATGTACTCTTCGCATTGCAGGCCTGAAGCTGTGTGCCAACTTTTTATTTTTATTTTTTTTATTTTATTTATTATTTCAAAATATAGTTTACAGATATTCAGTCATCACAGTTCGTAATCGAATAAAATTATACAAAGATATGTACAAATAATATAATATGAAAGTAAGTATGAAGGTAATAATCTAAACAGAGAGAAATAAAAAAAAATAAAAGGTACAAAAGTGACAGACTTTCAAAACTTCGTTAATAATATAGACAGCAGGAGCACTTAATCATAGAAATTTGAGTAGACATCAGATATTAAGATAGCTTTCTTATTGGATACCAACTTAAGAGACTCAAAGTTCATGTCAAATTCAACCTGGAATAGTCTGAAGCACGGTGTTGATTTGGAAAATGTTGCCTTATGGATATGGAACTTACCTAATAAAATAAAGAGATTTACAATATTACAAAACTTTCTATCTTTACATTAAAAATAGATGATAATATGTTTCCCTTCAAGTGTGATTGTATGTTTTGTTTTAGATACCATATAATCTTCAAAGCTTTTCCAGAATGCAATACAAAATGAACAACCATAAAAAAGATGGGTTAACGACTCTTGTTCTGTTTTACAAAAACTACAATAGTTATCAACAGGCATGAATTTCGAGACAAACAGGTTCGTAGGATATATATTATGTAATATTTTCAAATATAATTCCCTAACTTTGTTTGTGATACAATATCTAAAGGGAACAAGCCATGCCCTATGCCAGCTGTGTGCCAACTTTACTATACAGATCAGACCAAACAGAAGTACGTCATCCTGCCGTCAGCCAATCAGCGTGACAGGCTGCGACCCAAACACGGAAGCAACTCAAACGGCTGCAACAAAAGTTCAGGCCCCTCTGTTGTCACATTATTGCAGCTTATACGTTATTATTCATGTGAACAGTTTAAAACCACAGAAACGATAGGTCACATTATTTGCTGGGGATGGCTTTATCTTGGTTTCGTCTAGCTGTGCCGCTTTGTTTTGCGATTTTATCGGTTATTGTCGTTATCATTGGACAACATCAGGGTAAGTGGCTTCACTATGATGAAGGTAAATGTGTGAAATTATGTGAAGGCTCGGTTTTAATTTAAACCCGATGGAGCAGCAGTGTATAGTTAACTGTAGATGAAACAGGAAACTGTGTAATGTTGGCTAACATCGCCCCCACCTGGCTCACATGTATGACATGTTTCTTGTATAACACCGGGCTCTTGTCCACACAGCGATGCCGCCTCCTCTGCCCGCCGCCCTCGGTGTGTGCACTCTGGCCGGGATGGCGCTCATTTTGAGGGACATTAGCTCGAAAATGAAAGGTGAAAACCGGACGTGGAGCGGTCTACTCAGTCAGTATCTGGCGGTGAAGGGAATGGGCTGGCTGGGCAGGCGACAGAGAAAGAAACTTGAAGCCGATACTCTCAACGTGAAGCAAGTCCAGGAGGAGACTCTGCTGAAGCGCCTGCACAAAAACGCAAACACATGTTATGGAAGACAGTATGACTTCAACTCAATACAAGGTAAGGTAATAGTGTTAACAGTTTATAAGTGGTGTTTGCAGGACAACAAACTGCACGCGTTGTTATATCTCTGACACACTGATGTGTCCTCTGAGTGGCTTTGATGTAACGAAGGACTTTATTGAGGTCGTGAAAGCACAGCTCAAACCCGTCAAAATGTTTTTGACAAGGCACCAAACACCACCTGTTATTTTCTTCACATTATTTATATTCATTTAAAGGTTACATTTAGCTATTTTCTGTTTAAAAAAAACTAATCTCCCCCCATATACTGATCTAAGTTCCCGAGATCCAAGTGCCTCTCCACAATGCCAGGATATAATTCAGGTGGATACATATAAAGTGTGTCTATTTTAATGTACTTTGTTGGCTAAAAATTCAGAAAGGGAAGAATCATCACTAAAATACTATTATTAAATAAAATGTTAATATAGCCTAATAGCCTGTATAGTATTGTTATGGTATCAGCTGGAAAAACACCTAAAATGATGTGCAGAAGAGGATGTATTAATGAACTGTAAATGATCATATTCAAAACTGTGTGTTGCCTCTCAGATAACAAAAAACAAAAACCAGTGGGAACAGCATGTGTGATAATAAATAATTTCAACTCAGAGCTCCACTTACTGGCTCTTCTGAGCTACTAACCACATCTCATCGTCTTCATCAGTGAAATGAAGATTAAAAAAAAAAATTAAAGGGAAATGGTTTATAAAGACAGTTTTCTATCATAAACAGAAACCGTAAACCTGTTGTTTTCAAGACAGTGATGACTTCCGGGCGTGTCACCCCATCACCACATACGAGCACTACCGTGAGCTCATCAGACGCATCGCGGCAGGAGAGGAGAAAGTGATCATTGCTGAGAAGCCGCTGATCTTGGCCATGACCTCTGGGACGTCGGGAGCCAGCGCCATGCTGCTCAGCTCCAAAGACACCAACTCTGAGTTCTTCCTGCAGGTGAATCTTGATGATGACGATGTGTTGGCCTGGCTGTAGCCTATGCTGTGTTGTTGTGCATGTGAAACTGGTTGCAGTATTCATGCATGTGTTTCCACCAGGGAGTGACTGTGTGTTTGGATGCCATGGGAGGAGCATTTCCTGCAACCGACAGTCTACAGCGCACCACCAAGTTCTTCTATTCACCTACTTTTCGCCAGTCTGAGGCCGGTATTCCCATCGGACCAAACTCCTCCACACCAGCCTCCTCACGTCACATGCTCAACCTCTACACCACCCCAGCACCTGCCTTTGAGGTACAATTCACAAGATAATCAGCATGACTTTTACGTCTTTATCTTCCAATGTATGATTTTTTTTTCGTGCAGAATTTGTTGCCATTTTTATATTTTATGTTTTATGTTGGAATTGTACTGTCCTCTGTCCCCTCTTTCAGGTTCCCAGTGAGAAGGACACCCTCTATCTGCATCTCCTGTTTGCTCTCAAAGATCCCAGTGTGGGAACACTGGAGTCCAACTTTGCTTCCACAGTCTTCTATGCTTTCAGTGCTTTACAGGTACAGCATAGCTCATGTCATGATTTATTATACAGATCATATATACATATCATGTCAAAACATCTTCTGTGTTACTTCTGTGGTTTATTTTTTTTTTTTGCATAATGCAATTCTCTACTTTATGAAAAGCTAGAAAAATGTTACTGAAAATAAAAAGGAATCAAGAGACAACATTCTCATCCAACAGCCATACTCTGTTTTTGATTTGGTGGAAAAGTCCTTGAGTGCCGTTTCCTTCATGCTTGCCGGGTTTTAGTCCCACCGGGACATTTTCTAGTTAAGTGGGATGAAATATTGAGTCAGGTGTGAGGCTCTCACTGACCGAAAGAAAAGCTCAGGTAATTTGTTTGATGGAGAAAGGATTAGAAAAGTAATTTCTATCCCATCTCCTCCGTCCCATAGGATCGCTGGCAGGAGCTTGTTGAGGACATTGAGCGAGGGAAGGTCAGCAGTGCTTTGGCTCTGGAGCCCAAAGTGAGGTGCAGGCTCGAGGCTCTGATGAAGCCAGACCCAGAGAGAGCCGCTCAGCTCCGGGCCCACTTCCAGGATGGCTTCCGTGGGATCGCCAGGCGGCTGTGGCCTCACCTCCACCTGGTGCTGGCAGTGGACTCAGGCTCCAATCAGATCTATGGGGAAATGCTGAGGGAGAACTACTGCCAGGGAGTCCCTTTCTATTCGCCTTTCTACGCTGCTACTGAAGGTGGGAACCTGATCCCAGACACCACTGTGAAAGCAACTGCTCTAAAAGTTCTGGTGTGGCCAAAAGTCCTGTTAAGTTTCCAAGTAAGACACTTATCTATGTTTAGTAGTGTTCGCTCTAATTGTATGTATGGGCCTCTGCAGGTCTAATAGGGGTGAACCTGTGGCCCCAGGAACCAAACAGACGCTACGTGCTGTGTCCTCGTTCAATGTTCTGCGAGTTCCTGCCAGAGAGCAGCCTGGAGGAGGAGACGCCTCGCACTCTGCTGATGGAGGAGGTGAAGAAGGGACACAACTATGAGCTCGTCATCACAAACGCTTCAGGACTGTTCAGGTCTGATTTCCTTTACAACCAAGAAGGATCTAATGATGAATGAAAGGATTAGGACAGTGAGTGCTCTTCCAGGATTTGGTGTTAGAATGTCGACAATTTTATATTTTTTTTGGGAGTAAATACCAACAATTTGGACCAATTTTAGGTACATTTTTGGGGGTTCAATTAACTGCCCATTTGTCAAATTTAAAGGCTACAAAGAGTGAGAAATTATATTTCGGAATTGCTTTGTGTTATTGTTTGAGTTTTGGTGGGTGGTGATGGCGCAGTGGATATGACACATACCTTTGGTGTGGGAGATCCGGGTTCAATTCCCACTGTGATACATCAACCAATGTGCCCCTGAGCAAGACACTTAACCCATAGTTGCTCCAGAGGTGTGTGACCTCTGATATATATATAGCAATTGTAAGTCGCTTTGGATAAAAACGTCAGCTAAATGACATGTAATGTAATGTAATGGTTTCACTTGACTGCACTCTATCTCAAGATAGAATGAGTGGCTGATGCTTTATAATATCAAGCTCTGTGCCCAGGCTCCATAAGACAATGCACTTTTGTACAATTTAATGCACTTAAAATTTAAAGATGCTCAGAAGAACTGCAATCTGCACAAGGCAACCGCAAGTATTTTTGCAAACATTAGTTGCATTGGACAGTTGCGTCAATGATGCTGTGTTTTTGCTGTGTTGCAGATATCGCATTGGAGACATTGTGAAAGTAGTTGGATTCCACAACCAGTGTCCCATAGTTGAGTTTCAGTACAGGTACATTTTGTTCCCATCCATATTTATTCATCATATCATCTCATGCTTCATGTGTTTTATCATATTCTCATGTAGACATAGCACATAGCAAAACATTTTCTCCTTGCCTTCCCTCTGTCTTCTGTCAGACGGGGTCAGATGTTGAGTGTTCGAGGGGAGAAAGTGTCTGAGGTATTGTTCCTTAACGCTTTGAAGAAAGCTGTTTCTCAGTGGCCGGGAGCTCAGCTGGTCGACTATTGCTGCGCTGAGAGCGGTATCATGGGTAAGAAAATATGCTTATAGCCCCTCAGTCACAGCCGGATTTGGGATCTGACATCTGTGAATCCTTCTGAGTGGTTAGTGAGGTTTGCATTATAATGAATCTGACTTTACTGTGGTGATGTAGGAGATTCGATAGGCGGCTCAGATCCTCATTACCAGGTCTTTATCGAGCTGAAAGGTGTGAGAAACCTCACAGAGAAACAACGATACAAGGTGAGACACTTAGCAAACAGCATGTTTTTTTTCTTTATCATGAAATAGATCTTTATTCTGTTTGCCGTATTCTTTCCTTCCCTTTCAGTTGGACATCTGTCTCCAGGAGGACTCAGCGGTCTACAAGTCCTTCCGTACCAAAGGCAGCATCGGACCAATGAGGGTGCAGCTGGTGGCGGAGGGTGCGTTCAAGGAACTTCGCAAGCACATGATGGCCTTCTCGAATACCTCACCCAACACCTTCAAAATGCAACGAGTGCTGCGCAGGAAAGAGTTTGCTGACTTCCTCTTGGGAAAAACCGTCTCCTGAAACCTCTTGTTGTTGTGGAGAACAAGACAAAGCTTGTGGACTCTGACTGTGGTGAGCGCTGACTGAATGAAATGTTTTTTTAATCATGAATGAGGTGATTAATTGTGCCTTTGGGAACTTCTAAACACAAAACGCAACATTTTTTAATTTTTGACAATTAAAAATGATCATCTGACCAACATCTTTTATTTTCTCAAACATATTTATAATTTTATTAAAGTGAACTACAACTCAACTTTTAAACTGTTGCTCTAGTATTGTTTAATTCCATAAAAACTGCTATTTAAATGTACCTTTTTATCTTATTATTGTGTTGCCTTAATATTACTGGGGTGGTAATCTTGAGGAAAAAGGTTTTTACTTACATTTAATGGAGAAATGTTTTTTAGGGCAGCTGAAGAAAAACCAAAATAACAACTAGAAAATTCTCAATAACAGTACTGATGCTTGTAAAATGTTTGCATTGAAACACATTTTTAACAATATGATCCATTCAGTTGATACCATCTGGTGTTATTGAATGTTGTGGCACAACCACAATCACATTGTCCCATAAGTGCAGGGGCCTGTGAAGATTAAAGCAACATTTGGCAAGAGTTATATCAAAAAACGAAATTCCTCTTGTATACCTAAATCATGGAGTGGGGCTGAAATGCAACAGACAAAAGCATACTAAACCCCTTTTCTGATGAACTATACATTTGTTCTATTTGCACAAGTAAAAGTCTGTGTAGGTTGTGATCTGTAAGTGACAAATCAGATGAGCAGATTAATGGTAAGATTCATTATAGACTGAACCTAATGATTCCCATGACAGCAGGCAGCACAAGGTTAGCTTGCAATGTCTTCCTTGAACTATTTGACTTTCTTCAGTCAGACGGTACTTACCGGTGTCAGGACTTTATTGCCACCACTAGGGGGGGATAGTCATATAGGAAAGACTTGTACTGGAGTATGAAATGTTTGATTTTACGTCAAACACATGATTGTGATTTATTTTTATTGTATCTGTGGTTCCAGAGTACAACATAAAGACAGCATGGTAGGTAAATAAAGCACGGTTCCAGTTTTTTTTAATCCATGCTTGCTTTCACCATATTTGTGTGTATTCATGACAGATTTTCATCTTTTTCTGGTTGGTGTTTAGTGAAATGGTGTGTCTGTCATCCTCACATGGTTTGAGGATTTACACACACAAACAGAGCTTCTGAGCACATCTGCTTAGTCACGAGTTAATTAAATGTAAACCATCGAGATTTGACAATGACGGGCCTGATTTCTCAATGGGTTTGCTGAGGAAATGAGGATGTATTTCATTGAGAGAAGGGATGTTGCATTTTGAGTAAATTAAGCTGTCTTATCTATTTTACAGTTTAAGTCAGGTGTATAGCTGTGGATTCTCATTGAAGTCTAAAATGGTGAATAACAGTATTTTCACAAATATTAGCAAAGATGTCATTCATTCATTTTCAGTCAAGTAAAATCCCTCACACTTCACCTTCAAAAACAAAATCTGGGTAAATGCCCACGGAGCTAAGAACCATGGGAAATGTAGTTGGAATAATATTCACATGGCCGTCTGTGCGCCACTCTGTCGTATTAGACTAGTAGATAGTGAGCATGTTTAATGGATTAGCCTCTTTATTAACAATGAGAGATGGATGAACTACAAGAAGAAAGGGCAATGAGAAGCCATTAAAAATAGATAGTAGTGATGAGCTGCCAGAGTTTTAATAGGATCCGAGAGGGGGAACAATAGTTTCTTAGTCTAAGAGCCAGTCTTTTACTTTCACTGGTTGTTTTCCCCCCTCCTTTTTTCTCCAAAAGCAGCTTACTTCTGCTCCCAACT